>NC_133415.1:107218500-107555000 GCF_049350105.2 Macaca mulatta
AATATAGCTGGACACTGGATACAAGCCTACTGTTATACATAAGCTTTACAATAAGTTTCAGTCTGGTCCTAAACTATTGATTTTCTTTATAATAGTTTTTAGTGAGCAGAAGTCTTTCATTTTGGTGAAGCCTAACATAATTTTTATATCCCTAGAAATTTTTGTCTACTCCAGGTTGCTTTCATTGTTCTAAGTAAGAAATCTTTGCCTACCACCTGGTTCCAAACAATGTTTTAATTTTTTTTTTCTAGAAGGTTGATAGCTTTAGTTTTCACGTTATCTGCTTGTTCCAATCACCATTTATTAAAATTACTTTCCTTTTCTTGATATGTTGCTTTGGCATCTTAACGAAAATTATGTATGGAATCTATTTCTGAGTTTCTATTCTGTTTTAATAATCTGTCTATTCTTATGCAAATTCCATACTTAATCTAACTTGAATACAGAAGTGTTGATTTTTTAACTTTATTCTTTTCAAGACTGTTTTGGTTTTCTAATCAGATTGTCAAGTTTTACCAAAAAAATTTTGCTGAGATTTTGACTGGGATTGCATTGAATTCATAGATACATTTTGAAGAAGTTCATTTTAGCTAGATTGCTTATTTCTATCCATGAATATGGTATGCTTCTCCCTTATTCGGATGGCCTTTAATTTCTCTCAGCATTTTTTGGTATGCAACGCTGAGTATCTGCCATCAAATTTATCCATTGTAATTCTGTTTTTTTTTTTTTTTAACTTTCATTTTAGGTTCAGGGGTGTATGTTCAGGTTTGTTACATAGGTAAATTGTGTGTTGTGGGGTACTGCTGTAGTAGGAATTATTTTGTCACCCAGGTAATAAGCATAGTATCTAATTGTTGTATGGACCTCACCCCTCTCCTAATATCCAACTTCAAGTATTTTTTAAATGTTATTGTTGCTCTAAATTTGATTTTCCAATTCTCCTTTGCTATAATAAGGAGATATAATTTTTGTAGATTGGCATAGTATCTTGTGACCTTGCCTAACTTACTTACTAGTTCTAATTATTGTTTTTAAACTCATTAAGATTTTTTACATACATGAAATTACCATTTGCAAATAAAGATGTATTACTTTCTTTATAAACTTTTAAATAAGTAGGGAGAAAATTTTTCTCCCCACTTATTGCACTGGTCAGGATCTTTAGCACAATGTTGAATCCAAGTGAAAAGAACAGACATCCTTGATTTGTTGCTGATTTGTGAGCTAACATTCAGTTTTTCACCATTAAAAATACTGTTTGCTGTGAGTTTCTTATAGATGCCTTTTAACTGCAAAAACTTCCTTCTATTCCTAGTTTCCTGAGAATTTTTTCATGAATGAGTTTTGAATTTTGTTAAATATGTTTCTGCATCTATTAATATATTTTTTCTTTATTGTATTAATGTGGTAAATTGCATCAATTTTTGAATGTTGAAATGCTGTATTCCTGAAATAAATTCCATTTGGTCATGATGTATTATTCCTTTTTTACATTGCTGAATCTGATTTTGCCATGCTTTATTAAAATGTTCTCCATCTATTTTCACATGGAGTGCTGGCTGAATTTTCATTTTATATAATGTCCTTATGTGGTTTTGTTTTCAAGGATATGCTGGCCTGATAAAATCAGCTGGGGCATGTTCTTTTCTTCTCTGTTTTCTGAAAGTGTTTGTGTTAGATTGGTATTATTTCTTCTTTAAATGTTGTTAAGAATTCACCAGTGAATTCATTTGATCTAGGAGTTTCGGGAAACGTTTTCTTTATCAACTCAATTTCTTAACAGATACAGGCTATTGAGATTTTTCTATTTCTTTTCATGTCCATTTTACTAAATTATGTCATTCAAGTAATTTCGATAATTCATGTAAGTTGTTATATTCATTGGTAAAAGTTGATTATAATATTTTCTTGTTAGCCTTGAGATGTTTGTAGGTTTTATCATAATGTACCCCCTTCAGTCTTAATTTTGTGACTTTCCTCTTTTTTATTAAAACTGTTTTTGTAGTTTGTTCCTTCTTGCTGTTGCTTCCCATTTCCCTTTTCATCGATTTCAATTCTTACATATTAGTTCCTTCTTTCTACTTATTTCCATTCTAATTTGCTCTTTTTATAACTTAGTTGGAAAATTCAATTATAATTTAAAATTTTTGACTTTTGTAATATTAGATTTACATCTTTAATTTTTTTCTTAAAGGACTATAGTAGATGTAGTCCAAAAATTTTGGTATGTTTTCATTCTGAGTTCAGAATAGCTTCTCATTTTTCTTGTGATTTTTTTTTCTATAACTCATAGGTTATTTTGAAGTTTGTCATTCTATTTATAAATAGTTATTTTTTTCAGATACATTTTGTAATTGACCTTTAGTTTTATTCTGTTATGACTAGAGAACATGCTGTATATATTTTCAGTCTTTTCATATGTATTAAGACTGTTTTATGGCTCAATCTATAGAATATCTTTTTTTGTTTGTTTGTTTTTGTTTTGTTTTTTGGTTTTTTTTTTTTTTTGAGACAGAGTCTCACTCAGTCGCCCAGGCTGGAGTGCAGTGGCGCAGTCTCGGCTCACAGCAAGCTCCGCCTCCTGGGGGTTCACGCCATTCTCCTGCCTCAGCCTCCCCAGCAACTGGGACTACAGGCGCCCGCCACCATGCCTGGCTAATTTTTTTTGTATTTTTAGTAGAGATGGGGTTTCACTGTGTTAGCAAGAATGGTCTTGATCTCCTGACCTCGTGATCTGCCCACCTCGGCCTCCCAAAGTGCTGGGACTACAGGCGTGAGCCACCGCGCCCGGCTAGAATATCTGAATGTTTTATGTGCATTTAAAAGAATGTCTATTCTGCAGTTGTTCTTGAGTGTCCTGTAATTGGTAGCTAGGTTATGTCACTTGATAGAATTGTTCAAGACTTGCTGATTTTCTGAATATTCCTTTTATCTATTACTGAGAGATGAATATTAAAACCTACAACTCTGTGAATGTATCTATTTCAATTAGTTTTTGCTTTGTATACTTTGAAGCTCTGTTATTAAGTGCATATGTATTATGATTGCTGCATCTTCATTATGAATGGACACATGTCACAAAATATTTCCTTTTTCTCTGGTGTTAATCTTTAACATGAAGTCTACTTTGTCTAATATTATAGTAACTACTTTAGCATTCTTAGGATTAGTGCTTGTACTGTATTTTATTTTTAAACCTTTTCCTTTATCTGGTGTCTTTGGATTTAAAATGTGTCTCTTATAAAGAACATATAGTTGAGTCTTGCTTTTTGAAAATCTAATCTAACAATCTTTGCCTTTTATGTGGTGTGCTTACTTCATTGCATTCATTTAATGTAATTATTGATATTGTTAGTTTTGTGTCTACCAACCTGCTTCATCTTCTATTTTTATCAACTTTCTTTTGTTCCCTTTCTTCCATTTTTACCTGCTTTTGGATTGAACACATACTTTTTAAATTGCATTTGATTTTTTCTATTGGTTTTTGACAATACTTTTAAATTTTATTTTTAAAAGGATTACTCTAGGAATTATAATAATTATCCTAAACTTATTACAGTCTACTCTGAATTAATGTTGTACCACATCAAATATAATAAAATAACCTTATAGCAGTATACTCCCATTTATCTGCTTCACGTTCTTTGCGCTATTGTTAACATATATTTTACACAATGTTCCATGCATCTTACCTGGTGCTTATGATTAGATGGTAACTCTGATACATACTACCTACTTACAGACAGTCCCTGAAGTCTCTCCACACTATTAGAGACAATAATATACAAAATATTTATTGAACATCATATTTTAGGAATTGTGTTAAATTCTAGAGATTCAAAGATGTGTATGGTATTGTCCCTGATCTCAAACTCACTCTTTAGAGGGAGAGAAAAAAATATGAACAAATAACTACGCTCCATTGTATTGTGTGTCATTAAAGATCTAGCCACAACAGGACATGATGACAGAGGATTGGCACTTCTTTTAGATTTCTTTGGTTATCTAAAAGATGCCCAGTGTGAACAGCACTTCTAGATGGTACATGTGGAGAGATGGAATCAGGATGGTCATGATAAAAGAAAGTATTCATTGAGAAAAATAGCTTCAACGAGCTTATAAAATGACTTACATGCCTTCCATTGAGACTTTACACAGTGAGTGCTGGGGAAGCCATTGGATGTATAGAATCAGGCAAATGACTTGTCCAGAACTTTTTAAGAAAGAATAAGCTGGGTTGGGTGTAGTGACTCATGCCTGTAATCTCAGCACTTTGGGAGGCCGAGGTGGGTGGATCACTTTAGCTTAGGAGTTCAAGACCAGCTTGGGTGATGTAGTGAAACCCTATCTCTACCAAAAATACAAAAAATTAGCTGGGCGTGGTGGCATGAGCCTGTGGTCCCAGCTACTCAGGGGCTGAGGTGCGAAGATCACTTGGGCCCTCAGGGGTGGAGGCTGTGGTGAACCATAATCGTGCCACTGCACTCCAACCAGGGCAACAGAGTGAGCACTTGTCTCAGAAAGAAAGACAAGACAAGAAAACAAAAGAAAAAAAAAGAAAAATCCGGTGAGAAGGTAATAAAAATACTATTTGTTTCAGAACTTTTGAGAAATAATTTGTTGCAAACTTAACAATAATGTTGACACTGTCAGGATAACATCTCAAAGAACATGGTATCTTTGCTTCAGAAGAATAGCATCATTTTAATGCAGTGTCCCACAAATGTCCTATCCTTCCCATAGAATTAATGTTTTTATAATTTTATTCAGCAAAGCTATATTTATTATTTTGTTTTACTTATCTAATAGTGAACTAAAACATAAAAAATAAAATATCATAAATTCTTATTTCCATTTTACAAATGCAGAATTTGAGATGCAGAGAAATAATGTCAGCAAAATGATCCTTCAGATCAGAATTTATCAATTTTATTTCTATCTAGCATTTTTTTTTTAAAAAACAAATTACTACCAAATTCCATAAACTTAGGCTTCACATAATGATATCAATTTTTAGGATATTCACATTTATAATAAGACAAGGAAAAAGAAACAGTTTATAAATATTAGAAAGTATTAAACAAAATTATAATTATTTTCAGAGTCCTTGTTTTTCTTTCTAAAATGCAAGTGAGAAAAAAATTGAACTGATAATAAGTAAGTTATTTAAAATGGCCAGCTTTTCTATGTGCTAAAAATTGTTAGTTAGAAAATATAATGCAATATAAGGTCCTATTCACATTAATAACAAAAAAAGTGAAAAAAGTTATACCTAGGAATACATTTACGAAAGATGCTGGGCCAAATTTTTTAAACACCAAAACTTGTCAGAGGAATATAAAACAGAAATAAAGGAGAGTCATGATTATGGAATAAATGCAAATTAAAATGAGATAATAGCTATCTGAAAGAGATAACCCACCAGCTCCTATCCATTAAAACTTGAGCTGCAATTTGTTTAGTGTATCAGTGGCCATTCACTTAGCAAAGTCCTCAAGTACTGAGCTATAACCCTAGCAAGTTCGTCATGAGGGAGGAAAAGATCAGAAGTAGCATTAGAAGGGACATTACTGATAGAATCTGTTAACCATTTTTGTAAGTCTCTCTAAAATGGATAACTTTCTTAACGCATTAAGACTTTTTGTATGGCAAGCAGTTTTTCCACGGACACGCAAGAAAAAAATTTGAAAAACTGCAACTTTGATGTATGACAATGTTTTTTATATATTGTTTTATGCTCACAAATAAGAAACATCACTATCACACTTAGCAGCTGTGTTTGTTGTCGTTGTTGCCTCTGTGTTGCTATAGAATGAGTCAGCCTCATTACCATGTCTGTTCATTAAGGTTTTTTCCTAATTGCACTCTTGGACTAAGCTTCCATAATCGAGAAAGTGAACATGTTATCTACTCACGCAGCAGCCATGAATGAGGAGGCAGCCTTGCCATTTATTGTGTTTTTGAACAGAAGTGAGTGATATTTTTAAACTTAAAGTGAGAAAATGGCAACTGTAGCTATGACTCAAACAATAGGCACCTGCAGCTGTTACAAGTTTTGCTAGTCTAAGAAAGACAAAAGATGGTTTCTTTGTTTTTAATCGTTCTTGACATTTTATTTCAGAGTCCTGGCTGTCCTTCACTGTCTACTGAAGCTTTGATGCCTAATTGTACTCCACAGTGCAAATTAGGGATGGGGCCAACAACTTCTTTTAAAGAGCTGATAGCAACAGGAGGCAGCCAAATGCCTAGGCAGATGGGGCGGGTATCTGATGAAGCCCCACCTCCAAACCCAAGACAGTGTGAAGCCCAACAGCCAAGCTACAAGTTAATCTCAGTCTGGATTGAGAACTTGTCTTCTATTTGGCATGCTTACCTCTGATTGATCCCCACCCTTCATTTATTTTACATATACCTACCTGATTTTCTACACTGTCATGCCCACCTTTGAGTGGTGTCTTCCTTTTAACCTTTTTTACATACTCACAAACCAATCAGCATGCACTCCTCATCCTGTGCATATAAAGACCCCACACTCAGTCAGTAGGAGAGGAGATAGCCTGACTTCGGGGAAGAGACAACCTGACTTTGGGGAAGACAACTTGCCCTTCCTATCCCCTCTCCAGCTCCCCTGTCTGCTGAGAGTCGTTTTCATCACTCGATAAAATTATCCACCTTCACCACCTTTCAACTCTCCACGTGACCTCATTCTTCTTAGACGCTGGACAAGCTCAGGATCCGCCAAGTGCGGATACCCAGAAAAGGCTGTCACACTGGCCCTTGCCCTCGCTGGTGGAGGGCAGCTGACCCACATGATGAGGCAAGGGACATTTCTGTTTTGTTCTGGTAATCGGTATATGGGAAATAGGGAAGAGTTGCTCTCAACTGAAATACTCTGATGATTAGCATCTAAATACAAGTTAAGTGTCCCTAATTCCAAACTCCAAAATCCAAAATGCTCCAAAATTCAAAACTTGCTGAGCACTGACATGAAATAGTAACACCTTTGCTTTTGGATGGTCCAATGAACACAAACTTTGTTTCACACATAACATTATTTAAAGTAGTGTATAAATTTAGCTTCATGCTATGTATTTGAGGTGTATATAAAGCACAAATAAATTTTGTGTTTAGACTTGGGTTCCATTCCTAAGATATCTGATTATGTACATGCAAATATTTCAAAATCTGAAAAAATTCGAAATCCAAAACACTTCTAGGCCCAAGCATTTAGAATGAGGGATACTCGACTCTTCATTCCTTTCAGTCAGTAGATCTGTGCTATAAGTATTGTGAAATAGCCACAGTTCCTTCCCTTGAAACAGGTACAGCCTGGGGTGAGTTTGTAACCCAGGGTACCCGGGTTTTGGGGTACACACTGTGAAAAAGTAACCACTTGTAACTGTTGCACCTTGAGTTCTTGTTTCAAAAAAGTTCCAGAAAGAAGTTCAACTGGTCGGGCACGGTGGCTCACAACTGTAATCCCAATACTTTGGGAGGCTGAGGTGGGTGGATCACGAGGTCAGGGGATCAAGACTATCCTGGCTAATGCAGTGAAATCCCATTTCTACTAAAAATACAAAAAATTAGCCGGGCATGGTGGCGGGTGCTTATAGTCCCAGATACTTGGGAGGCTGAGGCAGGAGAATGGAGTGAACCCGGGAGGTGGAGCTTGCAGTGAGCTGAGATCATGCCACTGCACTCCAGCCTGGGTGACAGAATGAGACTCTGTCAAAAAAACAAAACAAAACAAAACAAAAAAAACCCCAAAAGAAGTTCAACCCCAGTGGGGTGGGGATGGGGGAGAGTGGTTGGATCCCAAGATGCCTGAGTTGGAAATGAACTTTGGCCAACTCTCCTCTTACCATATGAAAATCTGCACCCAGAGAGTAGCTTATTCACTATTTTCTATAAACGCCATTTATGTAGAAACATGCCATTTATATAGAAAATTTACTATTTTCTACAAATGCCATTTATGTGGAAACATTCACTATTTTCTATAAATGCTATTTATGTAGAAACAAGGAATATGCAATATATAAATGCCATTTATGTAGAAACGTGGTTGGGCACTGTATCTAGGCTGCCTTTACTCCACCTCTACATGCAATGACTCAGCTATCCAGCCTGATAACAGTCCTGTTTTCACTGTTGTTCGGGGAGAGACACTGCTTTGGAAACGATCCCCAGCATTCTCCTTACTTGTTGCAAGTGATAAAATCCCTGTGTCAAATCCTCCTTGGTTGTGGTCATTGGATGGTCACCCTCCACACAATCGAACCTACCCATTGTGTGAATAGCAAATTTAAGATTGGCTTTCCTGACTTGTCTAGTTCTTCTGAAACCTGACTTTTACCACCCTCAGAATTTTGTACTGCATATGTGTAATGACATTGGTCAACATTTCCTACTGGAAAGTAGCTGAAATCCAGTGACATTCTCCACTTATTTCTGTTTGCAAATCTACTTATTTTCTTTAGCCATCTTTATAGGATGTTTCAACAGGCAGCTAAAGAAATTGACTTGTAAATACATATGTAAGAGGACAAATTTGTTATATGTGAGAACATGTGTACATGCTATGTAAAGCGAGAAATGCAGACAAGGAAAAAGCAATCATTTTTAAATCAGGGCTTGAAATATTTCAAAGAAATCAAATTTTGCAGCTACTAAAATGTCATTAAACCCATAAGGGGATAAATTATGTAGCTCAGAGTTAGGTAAACCTTTCAAGCAAAGGACCAGTTAGCAAATATGTTAGGGCTTGGAGCCATATATTTCCTGTCTCAACAACTCTATTTTGCTGTTATAGCACAAAAGCAGTCGTAGACAATATGCCAGTGAAGGAACTCAGCAGTGCTACAATAAAACTTTATTTACAAAAGCAGGTGCGAGGCCAGATTTGGCCCACTGGCCATACTTTGTTGATACCTGATCTATCTGATTTCCTAGAAAGCAGAAGATGCTTTGTTTTATCCTGCAACCTACAAGCTGCATGCCTTCAATATCTTTTTAGTCTTTAAATTTGATCTGTACCCTGTGCCATTTTTGTGTCTGTTAATATTATTCCTTTAAACTATTCAGCCAGTTGTGCTATTTTGAAACTGCCAAGTTTGTTTTTCCTGGGCATGCAATCCTTCCATATTTCCAAGAACTGCCATCATCACTAAGAACTGTTTAATTAAGCCATCAATAATAAAACAGTTCCTAAATCTCACTTGGAAAAATGTAGCAGTTGCACTCAGGCAACTTAGCTGAGGCAGCAAATATTAGAAAAGATCAAAATCTTAATTGCAGCAATGAAAATGGTACTATTTATTTAGCACTCATTATGTGATTGGTTCACTGCTAACACTTTGTACCTTAAAAAAGATGGCTGTTATTACTGTACGCCCCATTATCAATTTGAGGAATTGAGTCTCTGAGGTTTTTGGTGACGTGCATAGTGTCCAACTCTACTAGAAGCCAAAACTCATCCTCTTAAAGACTATGTTGGTTGTTGAGGTGGTTTTAGATGCTGGTGAACAAGCAAAATAACAACTCTAAACCTCACTTTCTTTTCTCTTTTCTTTTTTCTTTTCTTTTTTTTTTGAGACAGAGTCTTGCTCTGTTGCTCAGGCTGGAGTGCAGTGGCATGATGTTGGCTCACTGCAACCTCTGCTTCCTGGGTTCAAGTGATTATCTTGCCTCAACCTGCTGAGTAGCTGGAATTATGGGCATGCACCACCACACATGACTAATTTTTATGTTTTTAGTAGAGATGGGGTTTCACCATGTTTGCCAGGCTGGTCTCAAACTCCTGATCTTAAGTGATCCACCTACCTCAGCCTCCCATAAACCTAACTTTCTAAATGGGTAGGTAAAGGATTGATCTTGTTAATCTTTAACATCCCTTCAAATATCATTGCTTGAAATCATATTGAGTCATCCCAAAATATAGGTCTTGAGCATGTACGAGACATTGCTAAACTCTGGTGACAGATATTTTTATATTTGCTTTCTAGAAAAAATAAATTGTATTTCTCATATATCACAGGATATACTTCACTAATCTGAAAAAAGGACAATTGCTAGAAGGACAAAGGTATTCTCATTAAAACATATGATGGGCCACAAAGTTTCAATATAGCACTTAATTCATGTATGTAAATTAGTATATGTCATAGTAATGTGGCTAATTAAAACAAATTTCTTAAAATTTGGGTGGGGGATTTCACTTGAAAGAAAAAGCTATGGAAGGACTGAAAAAATATATGCTTTTAAATAGCAATCTAAGAACTAAAAACAGAATCCTAGTTAATGCCCAAAATGGGTGTGTCTGGAGAGGTTAGCAAGCAGGAAGAAATAAGATTAGTTATTTGTGCTTGAGTCAATCTGCATAGGAATTTTACAGTTGAAAGCAATAGAAACAAGATATGGCAAACATAAGCCCCAGAAAATTTATTAGGACTGTGGGTCCACAGAGTTGAAGGACTCACAGAATTAAAGGAAAAGTGGCACACCAGGCTTGGGAAGGTCTCAGGTCCAAGGACGCAGGAAGCTTAGCAACCACTTTATATCCAGAATGACCTGGTTCAAATATCAGCAGCATTTTCTTCTCCCTGTTTATCAGTGGCTAAAATTAAAATCCTGCGAGGGAGTGCCCAGTGGTGGAGGTTTATGTACAAATAGGTCTATCCCATGCCAACAAAAGAAGGTATTTTGTTTCACACTAGCATCCTTAGGGAAAGGCCACTCAAGATTATCCTACTACCAAGACTGAATACAAATGGGACAAAAGGATTCCCAAAAGGAAACTGGAGAATAGGAATGCACAGACAAAAAATAAAGTGTCCCCTACTAAGAATATGACCTAAAACAATCGATTCAAGCATGAGTGTATGCCCAGTTCTTGAATTTATCTAGACAAATACCAGAGTTTATTGTCAAATGATCACCAGCATATTCTATTTGGCCAAATCTGATATTAGAGAATTAGATTTTAGGTTTCCAATTCCTAAAATGCAAATTGAATTCCTAATTTTCCTATCCCAAACAGTGCTGACATATAATTATATACTATTAAACATCTGTTAAATTAAAATGAAATGGTAAGGGAGACAAGGAATATGCAGTCTTTGAGTATTGCTGTTATGGAGAGGTGAAATTAATTTTCATTATATGAATACAGGATATCTATACCACCATTCCAGGAAAACTAGTAATTGGGTTGGGCGTAATGTGGAATCAAGTATTTTTATTCTATCCACTGTGTGTGCCTCTGTAATTAAGCTCTGAAAGTTCAGTGAGTTTAGTGGCATTCAAATGAGATAATATCTGGTGATGAATTAAGAACTTCCTTCACTCTTCCTGCCTTAAGGTGGAAATCTTCCATTCATTTGACATCTTAGGACTGCCTACTATCTGTCAGTGGTGAGGTTAACCTTAGGGTGTTATAGAAATGAAAAAAGTTATGGTTTCAATGCTAGAGAAGAATTTATTTTAGTTGAGAAAACAGACAAATCTGGTAATGTAATGATGGAAGCAAAAGCTAAGCAGTAGGAAGTGCTTTGGAAGCATAGAATAGGCTCTTTATTTGACTTAAAATTGCAACACAGAGTTCCCGGAGGATGAAGCATCATCCTCCCTCCCAGAAACACAGCACAGTGGTTTTCTAAGTGTTACCCTGACCAGCAGCATTGATACCCTCACCTGAGAACTTGGTTTCAATGTGGTCTCAGGTCCATCTCCAGACCTGCTGAATCAGAAACTCTGGGAATGAGGCCAAACACTGGGTTCTGATAAGTCCTCCTGGTGAGTAGTTCTGAAGTGCTTCAAATTTAAAAGCCCCTGATCCTTCAAAATGACTAAGAAATATGGACTCTTTTATCAGACCAGCAGCTCTCAATTCTGGGCACAGGATAGTATCTTCTGATGAAAATTTAAAGTTCTTGACACCAAGACTAAATCAACTAAATGAACTCTCAAGGGTTGAGGCATGGGCCTCTCTACACATGTATGCACATAGATATGTTTATTTTTTAATTTTCCAAGTGATCTGAATACTAGACCAAAGTTTGCTAAATTCAGCCTTCAATTACTGAATGTCTTTCAAGTGACAGAGGAGTAGTCTGAAAACATGGAGATGTGAACAAGGAAAAGAAAGAGAAATGATCAAAAACAACAAAAAGTTTTTGAATATTGCATGCTAGACACTGAATAAGGGGCTAGGGATACAAAGAAAGAAGAAAGGGAAATAATGGAGGACAGAAAAAGGTAAGTGGGAGGAGGCAAGAGACACAGAATTACTGAACTATGTTCTAGACACTCTGCAAACATGACCTCATTCAGTTACAACTTTTCAAGGAGGATGCTATGAGTCTATATTAAATATGAGAAAACTGATACAGGTTGAACATTCATTATTCAAAACGTTTGGGACCAGAAGTGTTTCGGATTTTATATTTTTTCAGATTTTGAAATATTTGCATATACATCATGAGATACCTTAGGGAAGAGACCCAAGTCTACCTCCAAATTCACTTATGTTTTATACATGCCTTACATACAAAGCCTAAAAATAATTTTATATTGTTTCAAATAAGTGTATGAATAAAACAAATTTTGCATACATTGCACTATCAGAAAGCAAGGTGTCCCTGTCTCAGCCACCCATGTGGACAATTTGTGGTTATACAGCATTTCCATCACTCCTGACTGAATTTATATGCTAATGATATGCATTTATTTTCTTACACTTACAGTAAGTACTTAACGGTTGATATGGTTTGGCTTTGTGTCCCCACCCAAATCTCATCTTGAATTGTAAACCCCATAATCCTCACGTATCATCAAAGGGATCCAGTTGGAGGTAGTTGAGTCGTGTGGACAGTTTCCCCCATGCTGTTCTTGTGATAGTGAGTGAATTCTCACAAGAACTGATGGTTTTGTAAGTGTCTGGTATTTCCCCTGCTAGCACTCATTCTCTCTCCTGCTGCCCTGTGAAGAGGTGCCTTCCCACTTGATTGTAAGTTTCCTGAGGCCTCCCCAGTTATGCAGAACTGTGAGTCAAATAAACCTCTTTTCTTTATAAATTATCCAGTCTCAGGATGTTTCTTCATAGAAGCGTGAGAACGAACAATGGTAAAAAATATGGCATAGCAGTAATACAGTGAAAAAATAACGTGTTAGGGGTGACTAAGAAACACAGCACCCTCAGCAGATACTGGGATCAGCTGTTAAACAACAGCAACAACAGGTAATGGCAGACTGAACAAATTGGGTTTTGTGCCTTGTATTTTGATGGCGACCCATCACGTGAGGTCAGGGGTAGAATTTTCCACTGATGGTGTTGCAGGAATGCTCAAAAAGTTTTGGATTTGGGAGCATTTTGGATTTCAGATTTTTGGATTAGAAGTGTTTGACAACCTGTATTCAGAAATAACAATTTCTGAAGGCTATGCGACTAGTAAGTAGCATAGTCAATAGTTGAACCCAAAGTTTTCTACTTACTAGTTGCTGGGACCTCTCTTTGCTTATTGATAGGTAGTGTAGCCCAGTGGGCAGCTATGTGGGCTCAGCCAGATACCCGCAGTTACAAATCCTGGTGCTTTCACTTATGAACTCTATGACCATCAGCAAATTAAATAGCCTGTTTCTTTCTCACTTTCCTTCTCTGTAAAATGGAGACACTACTAGCACACATGTTGTTATAGGGTTAGAGGAGATGATGGGTACATTTAGAGCTGTCTGGGCCATAGTTAAGTACTGATGCATTTGCTAACGTAACAGACATCGTAACAGGATTGCTGAACTGTTACAACAGACGTCTCTTATGAAAAGAAAACTCAGTGAAAGAAGAGATACAAAAGCAGCCAAATAAGCTGACCACAATATGACTATATTACCAAAAATTAAAAGACTTCAGGTGAAGTAATACAGATATTTAAATCAAGATTTAAAGTAGATGTCTTGTCCCAGTAATCTCACTTTTGTGAATCTTTTTGACAGAAATGAGAAAATCCTTAAGTGGAAATATAAGTACAAATGTTTTCTTGTACCTTTGGAGGTATAAAGAAAAGAAGAGGGAGGAGGAGGAGGAGGATGAAGAGGAGAAGACATAGATCACTGGGGAAAAACACAAAAAATAACTTTAATGTCCACTAATTATGGGATTGTTGAATTAACCATAGCATACCTGTAATACAGAATAGTATGCAACTATCTACAAAGTTAGTTTTCAGCCAGGCACAGTGGCTAACACCAGTATTCCCAGCACTTTAGGAGGCTGTGTGGGGAGGATCACTTGAACTCGGGAGTTCAAGACCAATGTGAGCAACATAGAGAGACACGCCCACCGCCAAATCTCTACAAAAACTAAAAAATTCTGTGGGCATAGTGGTATGTGCCTCTCATCCTGGCTACTTGGGAGGCTGAGGTAGGAGGATCATTTGAGCCTAGGAGGTCGAGGTTTCAGTGAGCAGTGATTGTGCCACTGCACTTCAGCCTCGGCAACAGAGTGAGACCTTGCCCCCCACAAAATAAAAAAAAAAAAAAAATGAATAAAATGAAATTGAAAAACAACAAGTTAATTTTCTCCATATATGCTTAGAAGAATGTCCATGATATTACTACAGAAAAAAAAAGCTACTTTCAGTGCGCTTTATATAGTATGATTCCATTGAGAAAATTTTAAAAGTCAACTCAGGTTTGTATAAGTTTGCACAAGCACCGAAAAAGGTAGAAGAAGTTTCCACATCAATTTGATCACATTAATGCTTGAGGGTTTAGAATTAGAAAAGAGGAGATTGGTTCCGCTAACTTTTTATTCATCGGTTTTTGTTTTTATTTTTGTTAAATAAATGAAGAAATAGTGTGTAAGACAGTGCCAACATTTTTACATATTTAGCTGTATCTTGATATGTCTAACTATATCCCTCCCATCATGAGAAGAGGCTCTGGAGAGCTGCAGTTTGACACATTCATCTGTTAACCTCCCAGGTGCTAGCACAGATAGGGGCACATGGATAATGAGAAACTGTGTGTGTTGTGTTGCTCTGCACTGTTAAGAAATTTCTGAGCGAAGGGTTGCCATGCAGCACGAAGGGAGAAGGATTACTTGGCAATTACCACCCACCACCAATAGGTGTGCCTTCATTTTCCACTTCAGGGTCTTTAAGATGTAACGGTGAAGGAGAAAATCAATATAGTCTTGATAATTTAGATTTTGTGTGTGAATGTCCTGGGACAAACTAATCCACCTTTTTGTGCAGTGAGGTCCTTATTTGCAAAACATGATAACTTGGGTCAGGTTTGCCAATCAGCACTTTCTTTTCACCAGCCAGGGAAATTATGGAGATAAATTAGATAAAACATGAATGTTCTCGGATTCTGTAGAAATGTATGACATGCAAATTACACAGGTTGCAAATAATGTGCTGTGATTGAATAAATCAAGTGTTATTCCACCGACATCAGAGTTCAGAAACTTCCAACTGTGTATTTCCTTGAGTCTTTCTACTGTGAAAACATTTTGCGATGCATATCCTTTGGCAAAAATATGCTTGCAGTCTCAATCATGGTCACCTAACGATTTGATCAGTAATCAACTAGTGTGAAGATGATGTGAGTAACTTATTACAGGGCAACGAAGCATGCTTAGAATTTATTGCCTTATGTCCCCGCAAATGTGAAATATAGGCAAGCTCATTCTGTAACACCTTGAAATCATTTCAGAGGTAATAGATTAGTCAGCTTCACTTAGCAAGCAAGCTGTGTTGATCATTTGTCATTTGTAGGTGGACTTTTTCTTCCCTTTTCCTCATTGTCTCAAGAATGAGGGTGATTTAAGGAGAGTCTGGCTTCTGGATGCATTTTCACCCTCACAGACCTTGTCCAAAAACTGGGATCCAGAAGACTTTGTGCAAAGCAATCAGATTTCATTCGCTACAGATGGTATTTTGGCCATCCTGGCAAAAGGCTGGCTTTCCTATCTGAGTGCTAAATCGATATTCCAATCTGGTCTGTTGGCCAAATTGGCTTGAACCTACAAAAGAAATTCAACCAAAAAAAAAAAAAAAAAAAAGAGGAAAGGAAAAGAAAATAGAGTTGAATATGAGCTGATTCCATTGAAACCTACTACTTCTAGACTTACATTTTTCTTTTGAAAGTCCACAAAGTAGGTCAAACACAAGGAAAATAGACAATGTCTAGTTAGATGTCTCTTAAGGACTTGATCTTTCTAAAAAGACTAAGTCTTAATGGATTTTCCTGAAAAATGCTATTGCTCTTGGATGAACACTATGCGAATCCTTTCTTCAAGCAGTAAATGTGAGAATTGCTGGCCTCTTCCCGAATTCCAAAAGTTGGGCCAGTGATAGTGATACAACCGTGTTATACATGTGTCAGTATGCTGGCAGTTTCAAAAGACAAAAATCCAACTTAAACTGTCTTCTGTAAGAAATAATTTATTGGCTAATGTAACAGAAAAGTCCAGGATAATCTTTAGCTATGGCTAAATCCAGGTGCTTAGACTTTGTAATTAGAGAGTCATCTGTATCTCTTGTCCTTGCTTTCTTCTATTTTGGCTTAAGTCAGCCTTTTTATTCATTGCAGCAAAATGTCCTCCAACACTTCTAGACATCCATCCTGCTAGAAATAGTAACACACTATAAAGTGAATTTCTTTTTTATAATGATTTCATCCAAATCTTTATGTTGTGTCTTATTGGTTGTGCTTATGTACATTCCTGAACCAAAGGTGGTATCCAGGTGGAAAAAAAATGCTCTGGTCATTCATGCCTTAGTCAGATGACTACCCTTGGAGCTACCCTGAAATAAATTGATTCAATCTCAAATAAACCAAATGGACTAGATTACGGAGCATTTCTTTCTAAAGGATAAAACATGGACTTTACTATAAACAGAGAACAGGTGATATGCAGCAAAAATCAGCCAACAAAATACATCTGTCCATTGGGATGGAGATGGGAAGGCTACTGGCATCAAAATTTATTCACATTCATCAGCATTTTCTTTGGCAGGGTCTCTAGGGAAATAATCGAACTATGACCACTGTTTCAAGCCTTAGGAAAGAATATTTTAAGCCACTTTAACTTACCCTCTCCCATTCAAAGGCTTACTTTAGAAGACATTCACAAAAGTCAACTTAATATAACTTACATTGGAAATTATTACCAGTTCCTTGCATTTTATTCTTGATGACAAAATTGAAAGGTACCAGTGATCCCGATATTCTAAAAGGAAAAAAGAACTTCCAGGATTCATATACAGCATATGAAACTGGAAAGAATTGTTTAATGAGAGCTTGAGTATAAGAGTGCTTACATTTTTAAACACCAAATTGAGAAGAGGAGTAATGGTTATATTAAATTTTAATGTTAGGGAAATGGGCTCTGTCAGGAGGTGTATGGCTGGATAGCTTATAAAGTAATGTGAGTGCATTCAGACTGAATTTTTCCTAAATGCCATAGAAACTATTTTACATTAGTCACGTCTAACTTGAGAGAGATAGCTTAAGTTCCAGGAGGAAAGCTGCAGCTAGAAGTCTTGCCTTTTTATCCCCTATATGGGCTCTTTATTATACAGTGAACCTCAGAAACAAAAGGGTTTATTTTAAAGCCAAAAGATTTGTGTCCATGCCACAGTGCTGGAATTTTAATTATTTCTCTTGGAAGATGAATACAAAGTAGGAGAGGTTCAAGAAGGATGAAAAGACCAAATGAGTATCAAAGAAGAAGGTGACCCTAAAATGTAATACCATGGCTCATCTTCTAATTAAATAAGGATTCAGATATAGGCTTATTATCAATGAGAACCTTTCTGTATGAGGCATTTCGTTTTGAAACACGTCTCCTTCAAAGCAGAGTAGATTTTTAAATAGCTCCTACTATCTATCTTCAGTTTATTTGTTGGTCTTAAAAGGGAACTATATAAAAATGAACTTTTCTGTGTTTTCATAGCACTTTGTCTATACTTCCATCAGAGAAACTCATTCATTCATTCATTCATTCATTCAGTCTCTCACTGACTTGCTCATTTAAGAAGTATTCATTGAACAACTATGTGCCAGGCACTGGGTTTTCATCAGGGCACAAGACAGAGCCAGTGCTCTTCAGAAGCTAGCAACTGGGAAATAAGATTTAAAAAATAGTAAACAAGCAAACGTACAACATAATACACACCACTATTAAGATACTTTAACTTCCCTTACCCTCTCCCATTGAATGCCTCACTTTAGAATAGGTTCACACCACTCAACTCAATATAAATTCCATTGACAATTATGCATTTTATTCTTAATGACAAAATTGAAAGGTACCAGTGATCCAATTGCTTCCATGCTATTTTAAGAAAGGAGAAGGAGGTGGGTGCCTGTTATAGATTTAAAGAGACATAATCAAATGCAAATTGTGAACCTTGATTTGATCCAGGTTTTAACAAATCAACGAAAAAGGATGACTTGGAAACAGTTGGGGACATTTGAATATGACTAGGGATTGAATGAGATTAAGAAAATGTGTGGGTGTGTGTTATGAAGGAAATCTTAGGTTTTTTAAAACATTTATTTATTTAAATTGACAAAAATTGTGTACATTCATTGTGTACAACATGTTGTTTTGAAAGATCTACACACTGTGGAATGGCTAAATCAGACTAATTAATATATGTATTGCCTCACATATTTTATCTCTTATTTTATGGTGAGAACACTTAAAATGTACTGTTTTAGCAATTTTCAAGAATAGAATACATTGTTATTAACCAAAGTCACTATATTGTACATTAGATCTCCTACATTTATTCATCTTATTTAACTGAAATTTGGTGTTCTTTCACCATTATCTCACCAAACACTCCTTCCTCAACCCCAGCCCTAGTAACCACTATTCTACTCTCTTCTTCTATAAGTTCTTTTTTAGATTCCACATATAAATGAGGTCATGTGGTATTCGTCTTTCTGTGCCTAATTTATTTTATAATGGTAAAAGATAATGCTTTCCCTTAAATCTTTAAAAGAACAAGGTGTTTCACTTTCACCACTTCTACCCCACATTGCACTGGATGTTCTAGGGCAATTAGGCAAGAAAATGAAATAAAAGATATCTATATGAGAAAGGAAGTAAAACCACCTCTATTCATAAATGGCATGATCTTGTAGAGATATCACCCTAAGGAATTCACCAAGAAGCTATTAGAACTAATAAACACTTTCATGAAGGTTTCAGAGTGGTCCATTATATTTCTATATATTAAAAATCCAAAGGGAACATGAACAAAACAATTCCATTTACAATAGCATCAAAAATATAAAATACTTAGAAATAAATTTAACAAAAGAAGTACAAAAGTTATTCTCTGAAAACTATGAACATTGTTAAAAAAAATTAAAGAAGACCTAAATAAATGAAAAGTCCTATTCAGAACAAGACAGGGCATAGGTAATGTTTCATGCAACAAAGCTTTATTGGGTAAATTTGTGCCAAATACTCTTCTAAGACCTGTTTTGATTTTGTTTTTTTTGTTTTTTGTTTTTTTAATGATAAGACCTAGTTACTCTCTTCAAATTTTTAAATAATTTTAACATGTATTTTAATTTTCATAGTGGTCTACAACTTACTAACTGTTTGACCTTGGGCAAGTTAGTTAACATCTTTGTGCCTTTTTCTCTATCTGTGTATGTGTGTACTAGCTGATTTTGGAAAGTTTTAAACATACATCAAAGTGCAGAGACTAATAAATTCCTCATGTATCTGTCAACCAGATTCAGTAATTATCAACTCATGGTCAAATGTGGTTTTTATCTAAAGGAACTCTTTTTCCCCTTTCCCCCTCAACTATTGGGTTATTTTGAAGTTAATTCTGGATTTCATACTATTTTCATCTGTCATCCCTTCCTTAGGTACCTCTAAAATTTATCATAACCATAACGCCATCATCACACACAAAAAATAAGTCTTTAATTTTATAAACTAGCCAGTGCTCCAATTTTCTTGATCACATCTTACATATTGTCTTCCAAATCAGGATCCAAAAAAGGTCCACACATCACATTCGATTGATATGTCTCTTAAATCTCTCTTAATGTACAAGTTCGCATCCCTCTCTCCAACCCTCACTCTTGCGATTTATTTGTTGGGACAACTAGATTGTTCTGTAAAATCGCCATCCTGAATTTGGTTGATTGCACCCTGTATCATTTAATACATCACTCTGTCATTTGATTTTTTTGAAAATCGAGTCAAGTCCTCTTCCCACCCCAAGGATGCTACCTGGGTCATAGGTGGTGCTGTGTGCATCCCGCCAGGAGGCCCAGAATGCCTGGTGCTCTGCTTTTTCCAGGCCATGGTTAATGAGTGGGTTTAAGTATTGTCAGCCCAATCCATCTATTAGGAAGAGTTCCTCATTAGCTTTTCACCTCATGGCTTTTGCAGCCCTCGATCTACTATTTTAGTAGGAGTTGGAAGTTGGTAACTCCTACATGCATTACCTGCCTGGAACTCTTCTGTGCTGAAAACCTCCCCTGATCTATTGTATGGTTACCTTGAGATACAGTCCACACCTGGATAGCAGGACAAATGCATGTTTTTTTCCGTCTTCATTCACTGGAATTCCAAAAAGTTGACCAAAGAGGTTTCTTTGGTTTGTTGGTCTGATATTAGTATTATATTTTCTTATTAAAATATTTCTCCTCCTTTTCCGTGGTTTCACTTTCCAAGTTTCAGTTATCCATATTAAGCCTTGATCTGAAAATATGATCTGGAAATGAAAATTTCCAGATATTAACCATTCATAAGTTTTAAATTGCACACCGTTCTGAGGAATGCAGTGAAAGGAGGAGTTCTGGGTCTGAAGCAATGAAGATGTAGGATAAATTAGAAGCATCCTGAAGGGTAGGAAACCCAGAAAGCTGTGAGACTCCTGAAATTACGTCAAAAAGACTCAGGAGCCAACATGAAGGAGCTCCCCATGAGGAGTGTGATGAAATCTTATTCTGTTTCGGCTCCATCCTGGGCAGTTGTGAATTATCCCTATTTCCAGCATCTTCACACTGTCCCCTGACCCTCTGAGTAACTCAGAAGCCCTCTTGGTCGTCAGATGAAAAAAACAGCACATATAGTCTTCAGAAAAGGGAGGACTACTGTATTATGAATGTATTTTTTAACACATTTGTTGTTCAATCTTTTGTCTCTTTGTTTTGTTTTGTTTTGTTTTGTTTTGAGACTCAGTTATTTTTATCTTTGGCCAAGAGGAGCTCCTTCATGTTGGCTCCTGAGTCTTTTTGACATAATTTCAGGAGTCTCACAGCTTTCTGGATTTTCTACCCTATAGGATGCTTCTAATTCATCCTAAATTTTCACTGCCCCAGACCCAGGATTCCCCATTTCTCCCAAGAGCCCTGGTTCTTCTCAGACGAAAACGGCATTCAAAGAGCACGGTCTAGGTGCTGGGGTTACCTAGTAATACAGAGCTGGTCTTTTCATTGGGCAGAGACAGGAAATATGCTTGTTTACTAAGAAAAAAATACGTAATGAGTTTCTACTGCTATTAGCAAATTAAATTTATAGTTTCAAGGTTCTTACTCGATTCTTTGATTTAATGTGTAATTTTACTTTTACGCTAGAAAAATTGGTTCCTAATGGTATTAACATAATTACCTATTTAATTCTTCAGCTTTGTTGAGGTATGATTGACAAAAATTGCTTATATTTGGGGTGTACAACTTGATATTTTGATATACATTTATATTTTGAAATGGTTACTAAAATCAAGCTAAATAACACAACCATCATCTCAAATAGTTACCTATTTTGTGTGTGTGTGTGTGCGTGCACGTGTCTGTGTGTGTGTGAAGGCACATGAAATCTACTTTCAGCATATATGAAGTATATGTCATTATTAACTATAGTCACCATGTTATGTATTAGGTGTCCAGTACTTATTCTTTAATTTTAATGACATTTATGTATCCAAGTGCATGTGATTAATCATACATGTGTGTGCATGTGAATGTGTGTCAGAATAATATCACTATAATCATTTGTATATATGTATGATTTCTCATATAGACATATATATATGAGAGAGAAAAAATACCAGTTTTACTAAAATAATTTTGCCCTTATAATGTATCCTATTAAGGATATACAATCAAATTACCATGTTTTAAAGTCACTTAAAATAATTTTTCTCTGAGTGGTTGAGCTACCGATCAATACCCATTAGGCTGACTTGCTTTATTTCGCTTTTTATTTTAGGGATTGCTATTGTTCAGTATTTGTTTCATTTTTGTTTTAAAACTGTGAACCTTAAATCAAGATGTACTCAGGGAAGTTTAGCTTACATCTCTGCCTCTTGACCCGTTTCTTCCTTTA
Organism: Macaca mulatta; assembly: GCF_049350105.2. Taxonomy (NCBI): domain Eukaryota; kingdom Metazoa; phylum Chordata; class Mammalia; order Primates; family Cercopithecidae; genus Macaca; species Macaca mulatta. Next base: position 107,240,876 of record NC_133415.1, read on the forward strand.
CCTCATGGATAACCTATTATTTTTAATGTTCTAATTTGTCCTTTCATTGATTATAAGATAAACAAACGTGTATATGCATTTGTATAATGCCCATTCTTTAGATAATATGTGGATACTATATACTGTTCTATACCTTGCTTTTTCACTTAAAAATATATTCAGGAAATCACTCCACGGAAATTGTATTAAGATATTCCCCTCTTTTAAACAGTTGTGTAGTCCTCCGGGGTGTGTACATTCCACTGCTGATTAAATCGGTTGTCTACCAATGGACATATGGGTTGTTCCCAATCTTCTGCTGTATTAGATAGGACTTCAGTTAATAGCCTTGTGTCTTTTTAAAAAATATTTTTAGAGTTATATTTTTTGGCTAGATTCCCAAAAGAGGAAGCAGAGCGCTAGATCAAAGGGTATGCATAGATAATTGTGTCCTACCTTGCTACATTTCACATGCCATTTTCTTTTGTTTTGTTTTGTTTTTTTAAATTTTTTTCTTTTTGAGACGGAGTCTCGCTCTGTCACCCAGGCTGGAGTGCAGTGGCGCGATCTCAGCTCACTGCAACCTCCGCCTCCCGGGTTCACGCCTCTCTCCTGCCTCAGCCTCCTGAGTAGCTGGGACTACAGGCGCCCGCCACCATGCCCGGCTAACTTTTTTGTATTTTTAGTAGAGACAAGGTTTCACAGGATTCGCCACGATGGTCTTGATCTCCTGACCTCGTGATCCGCTAGCTTTGGCCATCCACAGTGCTGGGATTACAGGCGTGAGCCACCGCGCCCGGCCATTTTGTTTTCCAACCAGCACCGTTTAAACAGGCTTCTCTCCCTGTAGCAAAACTGAGAGATTATTTTTGTCACCCCAATAGGCAGGCAGTAATATCTCCTTTACCACAAAATGTCAGATTGTCAGAGCAATTCAAGCAAGTCATAGATCTTACCTACCACTAGACTACACTAATGATTCAAAAGCTAACGCAAGTAGCAACAAAGACAGAGCATGCTTCTCTGTAGGGACCCAACCCATCAGATGCAACTTCCAAAAAATAGTCCTCTTTCTCATATTGGAACATGTTTTGATGTCAAAGTAAGACAAATAGTAACAATATGTGTGACACGCATCAGCTCAGAGGAAGCTTTAAACACTTTGGTGCTTCTTTGTTTTTATTCTCTTGTTAGTCATGCAGAGAGAGAGAGTCTGTGCAACCCAGCTTCCATTCTGCCACTAGCTCTGCTCTCTACGTTAATAAATTTGGGGCCATTTATGACAAGCAAGGTAGACAAACCTGGTGTATCTTGGTGAAAGCTTTAGAAAGTTGAAAAGCAGATCTGTTTAAGGTCGATCCTTGCAGAGTGAGAGGCAGGAAGTCACAGATCTGCTATTGATTCGCTCCTTTCCAAGTGATTTTTAACTAGCATCTTATTTATGAGTCAAGTTTGAGCACCTTATATTTTGTTAAAGTGTATTTGTATTTTTACTGTGAACCATCTGTTCATATTCATTTCTTGTTTTTCTCGTAGAATTGTTGAACTTTTTTTAGAGTCTTTTTCTGTCTTAAGGGTATATAAATTGCACATATTTTTTTCCCTGTTTTGTAATTTACATTTTTACTTTGCTTATAGTACAAAAGTTTATTTTTAAGTAATTAAATTCAGAGTCCTTTCCTTTTTTGCATGCAGACTTTGAATTATAATTAAGAAATCTTTCTCATAATTTATAGAGAGATTCATCAATGTTTCCTTATATTAATATTTATATTGTTTCATTTTTTTATTACATGTAAATCTTTGACCATTTGGAAATCATCGTTGCACACAGTTTGAGAATTATATCTAACTTTATGTTTTTCCATAGAGTAATCCAATTATTTGAACATCACTTATTAAAACATCCCTTTTTACCCAATTGAGTTATAATTCTGAGTTTTTTTGTGTACTAAATTTGTTTATCCAATTGGATTAATTTCTGGATTTCTCTTCTGATTCATTGTTCTCTATATCCACCCACGCACCAATATCACACTGTTTTACTTGAAAGGCTTTATATATGTTTTAATATCTGGTAGGACTGGCTATTTCCCACTCCACTGTTATTCTTTTTTATAAAGGATTTTTCTGATGGTTTTTGCTTTTTTGATTGGCCAACAAGCTTTATAATAAACTTTATAAGCTTTATAATAAACTTGTCTAGCTCCAAAAAATGTTTTTGTATTTTTACTGGAATGATTGTTGAATTTATAAATCGAGTTACAGAGAACTGACATTTTTATAATACCATTTCTTCAAATGACACTGTCTCTTGCTTTTTGTTCAAGTTAATTTTCGTGTCCTTCAGGAGTATTTTAGAGTTTTCTTGATAGTTCTTGAACATTTCTTGTTAAGTTTACACCTATTTTATTCACTCATTTATCTTTATTTTCCTTCTCTCTCATTATATCTGCTACAGTTTATCATCTTATGTACAGTAAGTCTTCACTTAATATCATCAGTAGGTTCTTGGAAACTTCAACTGAAATAACATATAATGAAAACAATTTGATCATAGACTGGTTGATATAAATGGTAACTAAGTTCCTACAGTCAATATCTGGTCACAAAAACATAGCCAAACTTCAAAATAAAGATAAAAACATTTCTAATATTAAGCACTGACACAAATGTGAGCTATACATACATTTAAGAAAGATTAATAAAAACAAGTAAGATAATTATTTATTCAATGATTCCAGTTCAGGGGCTCAGGTAGCTGGAGCCTGTCCCCAAAGCTCAGGGCACCAGGTGGGACCCAGCCTGCCCTGGACACCATCCCATCACAGAACGCACTTATGTATGCCCAACACCCACTTGTACTGGGATCACAGTCAGGCCAATTCACCTAATGGGCACAGCTGTGAGATGTGGGCGGGAACTTGAGTAACCAAAGAAAACTCTCGCAGACACAGAGAGGAATGTGCCAGCTCCATACAGACAGTGGCCCCAGCTGGGAACTGATTATTTTTTTCTCATCAGCATAGCGAAACAGCACTAAATGAAGCAACATTATTCAAAGACCTGCTGTACGTGTAAAAGCTATTGGTTTTGGTATGTTGATTTTAAACCTGCTACTTTAATATGTTATTTTATTGTTTGTAGAAATTTTCCACTGTTGTGTTTAGGTTTTCCAGATATGTAAATAACCTCATGTAATGTAAAGATGGCAACGATGGAAACTGGGTGCTAATGGTTGAGAGGGGAGTAAGGGTTGAAAAACGAATGAGTGGATACTACCCTCAGTACCTGGATTATAGGATTAATTGCACCCCTAACTTTGGAGTAATGCAATATGCCAGGTAACAAGCCTGCACATGTACCCCAGAATCTAAAATAAAAGTTAAAATTCTAAATAAATAAAAACTAAAATTAAAAAATTAAGAAATTAAAAATTAAAAGTATTTTGACCTCTCGCAAAAAAACATGTCATTTGAAAATAGGCATAGTTTTGCCTCCTTTTTTCTAATTCTTATGCTTCTAATTACTTTTTCTTATTGTGCCAATTTCTTAAACTGCAAAATGAAAACAATAATTTTATCTATTTTATAATTTGGTTGTGTGTATTAAAGATATAAAATATGTGAAATGCTTAGAGCAATGCCTGGAATGTAATAAGCGCCTAATCAGTATTGCACAATTATTTCAACATATACACATATGTATATGTTCATATATGTATATGAATTCTTGTGTTTGATAAAATAAGCCCTCTAGACTTAAGCAGTTTTTTTCTAATGTCAAGCATTTGCATACCTGCAATTTGGAACTATGTACATTAAAATCACTTTCTGAAGAGATTAGTCTTTGCAAAACTTTGGTCATTTATGTGTCATCTTCCCAAGTTTTGCTGTATCCATGTATCATATTATTTCTATTCTTATTTATTTAATGTTTTTCTTTAAATGGAAAAGTTCTTTTTTTCTTTTCATATGTAAATATATGTGAATATATATTATATATAAATTAATACAAATATGTCACTGGCTTAAATGGATAAACAATATTTTTCAGATACATATGAAAATAAAGGCATCAATTTTTTTTAAAAAACGTTCAACACCTGAAGTCACTTCATATCCAAAATTTTGGGAAACTAGCAAATTTATACTTTAAGCATCAGTCTTTTTTCACCATGTTAGATAGTTGACAAGCTTAATTTTAAAATCCTCTTGAGTGGATTTTATAATCAGTTAAGGACAATTAGAATATAAACTCTACAAAGGTGAGATCTTTGGTTTTATTTTTTGTTGTTGAAACAGGGTTATATTAGTCAGGTTTCTCTAGATGGACAGAACTAGTAGGACAGATGTGTGTGTGTGTATATATATATATGTGTGTGTGTGTGTGTGTATATATATATATATCTAAAGGGGAGCTTATTAGGTAGTATTAGCTTACATGATCACAAAGTCCCACAATAGGCTGTCTGCAAGCTAAGGATCAAGGAGAGGAAATCTGAGTCCTAAAGCTGAAGAACTTGGAGTCTGATACTCAAGGGCAGGAAGTATCCAGCACAGGAGAAAGATGTAGACTGGAAGGCTAGGCCAGTCTAGACTTTTTACGTTTTTCTGCCCACTTTATATCCTGGCCACACTGGCAGCTGATTAGATGGTGCCCACCCAGATTAAGAGTGGGTCTGCTTTTGCCAGTCCACTGACTCAAATGTTAATATCCTTTGGCAACACCCTCCCAGACATACCCAGGAACAATATTTGGCATCCTTCAATCCAATCAAGTTGACACTCAGTATGAACTGTCACAAGGGTCTTGCTGTGCTGCCTAGGCTAGTCTTGAAATTTTGGGCTCAAGCAATCCCCTTGCCTTGGCCTCCCTAGTAGCTGGGATTATAGGTGCATGGCACCAACCCAAAGGTAGGATCTCTGGTCTTATTCACTGCTTAATATATATTTGTGGAATTAATTAATTGATTCAGTTATTTACTCTCTCCACTTTCTTTACGCCATGCTTTGTGGGTGAAATGGGAATTGTGATAACATGTTTCTCTATGATGGTTATAATTACTGGGCATTCCACAGAGGAAATGGAAGAATTGGGAAACTTTGCGTCACTTCTAGGAAATTCATAAAGAAATAAAGAATCCCGTTGTTCGTGGCTACTTGTGTTTTTAAGAGCTTTTCCTCAGGATATTTGGCTTTGATACTGAACCACGTCCTCATTCACATTTTTTTCCCTTGCTTCTGGAAGTTTCCCTGTAGATTAATTTGAGTCATGAGGTTTTAAATTTTTGCAGAGGGTAGTACTGCTGATGCTATCACAATATAATTGGAAATTTAAAAATGTGGGGTAAAATCCAGCTAGGGTATATTTGGCTTTGGTTGGATCTGCAACTTACATAACCAGCAATAACTTGGTCCCAAATGCTGAATGTTGCCTATAATTAGAAAGACCCACTTTCATAATTGAGGGTTAAAATTATTGTAACCAGTGTTTAATGGGATTACTTAAGGTATTCTTATAATCAAGATTGTGTAGGCATCCTGTTTATGCCCTTTGAAGTAAGATTCACAAAAATTGTCCCTTTAAGAAAATAAGGCCACTTCATAAAGCATGTTTCTCTTATGTTCTACTTTGCTAAATGACATAGTTTGTAAGTTTTCAAAGAGCCATCTGCATTCTATAATTAGAGCAGTATATTTTTCTTCCAAACATTTGACAAATTAAGGATCCCAAGGTCTCAAGCATAACTTTTCACAGCATGTGCATAATGCTAGAAGCTTCTGTATATATCAATTCAAGATTAGGATAGGCCATTAGTAGGAAAAACAACATTAAAAGAAAAAAAAAAAAGTAGACGTGGAGCGATACTTGAGTTTAAACTCATGGCTCAGCCATTTACCAGCTTGGGAAATTCTCTGAACTTCACTGGGCTTTAGTTTCTCTGCAAAATTGGAATAATGGAACAGGGAAGATAAGAAAGGGTCTGAAAGGGAGAGTAGTTCAGTTCAACAAATATTTTTCCGAATATCTATCATATGTCAGGTTTTTCCTAAGTTTATATGAGAGAAAAATAGAACAGACTCCTAACCTTTAGGAAGTATATAGTCTATTTTGCAAGACAAGAAAATAAACGTAATCATAGTATAGAGAGGGATTGTCAAAATGTAAAATAAATGTGGATGAGAGGCCAAATGATAAGTATATAACTTATCGTTCTTCATTTATATATTTATATGAATATTGATTGGCACCCTTTCTGTGCCAGAGACTGAAGACACTGGAGATCCACCATTGAATAAAACAAAAAATGCCTCTGCTTTCATGGATATGTGCCATTTCATATATGCCATGGGTTGGCCGGGAGCACAAGGACTATGAAGAAGAATAAAGTAGGGATAAAAAAAACAGAGAAGGAGGTGAGGGTAGAAAGAGGAGATGTCTATGATAAGAAGATGCTTAAGCCAAGGCTTTCAGGAGGTAAAAGAGTGAGCCATGTGTCAGAAGTGTGTTCCAGCAGATGAAAGTGTGACCTTCAAGCTCTGAGTTTAGAGGGTACTTGGAGAATAGCAACAAATGAGAATGGAGCATAAATATTTTAGGGCCTCACCGGCTGTGGTAAGGATTTCAGATTTTACTCTGTGGGTAATGGGGGCCATCAGGTTTTTTAGACAAAGAGTGACATGACTCTGGCTTCTGTGTGAGGCAAGATTATTAACAAGGAAAGAAGGTGAGACAGTTGGACAGATAGCAGATGCTATGACTCCTAAAGGAAAGGGTACTTTTACATCTGGATATGGTGCAATGGCTGGAGACAAGCTAGGACAGTGCTGAGCCATGGCTTGGCCTGTGGAAACTGGGGTGTGGAAGAAAGTATCACTCTCCTTCAATGCTCTACAGAAATACAAAGACTCCAGTTGATACCAATAAATAGAACAGGTGATAAGGAAGTAGATTGAGGAAGTAGTGACATACATGGTAATGATTTAGCCGGTTTTCCAAGGAGCACAAGGTTTTGGAAGAGGGGAAGAAGAAGGAGGTAGAGAAACATAAAACAGTAGTTGGATAAAAAGTGTTTACAGGAGGATAGCTGGCCTGAGGAGCTTCCATTTTCTGTAGCAACAATACATACCTGGGATAGAAGAGCCAATGGACATAAATTGAGATTCAAGTTCCAGTGCATCTACGGAGTCTGTGAAGGCAATTTTCCAATAAATGCTAATTTAAAACTACTTATTTAGAATTTTTCCTACCACATACAAATCCTTTAACATGATAATTTCATGCTTCAGAAACGTATTATCTAAAATAATTAAAGATTTGGGCAAAGATTTAATTATAAATCTATGTAATGTAGCTTCATTAATAACAATTTAATTTTTTAGAGTCAAAGAGTCTAGCAGTATGTATTGTTAAATGTATAATAGTATATCCTCACTATATATATAAATTCACAATATATATAATATGTACAATGATATTTAATAAAATGGAACATATTTATGGTACATTATTAATCAAACAATGCAAGTTAAAAACAACAGTTTCTTATTTTCCATTAACATATGAGGATCTTCACATCTCATATCTCAGATATCTTTATCAGGAATCTGTGGTTGAGGAGAAAGTAAAAGTTATATAATAATTTTATATAATATAAAGCAACAAGTAATAAACTACTTCAAAAAGTAGTCCTTGCTTAAATATTGCTCCCTCCTCAAAACCAGTGCCCATCACAATAATGTTCTAGTTGTGATACAAAGTTGACTTTTGGATGTTATAAATATGAGGGGACTTCAAAAAGTGTATGGAAAAATTGAATTAAAATATAAAAATAAAAAATATAAACTTTATTTTTCAACATAGCCTCCATCAAGTTTAAGAAAATTTTGTCAGCAATGATACCAGACATTTAGTCCATCCCTAAAGAACTGAGGGTCTTGGGAATTTAACCATATCAATGCAATCTTTTTTATATTATTAACTGAAGAAAAATGGGTACCCTTTACAGATATTATAAAGATTAGGCAATAGGTAAAAGTTGCAAGAGCCAAATCAGAACTCTAAGTTGGCAGGGCACGGTGGTTCATGCCTCTAATCCCAGCACTTTGGGAGGCTAAGGTGGGAGAATTGCTCAAGCAGAGGAGTTTGAGATCAGCCTGGACAACATAGTGAAGTCTTATCTCTGCAAATAATTAAAAAATTAGCTGAGCATGGTGGCATGTGCCTGTAGTTCCAGCTACTTGGGAGGCTAAGGTAGGAGGATTGCTTGAGGCCAAGTGGTTGAGGCTTCAGTGAGCTGTGATCACACCACTGGACTCTAGCTTGGTGACAGAGTGAGACCCTATCTCGAAAAAAGAAAAAGAGCTCTTAGATGGATGCCTGTTGATTCCCCATTGAAAGTCTTTAAAAATTGCCTTTTTAAAATAAGGGTAATGAACAGGACCATTGGTGTAAAGAGGAAGGACTCTCTGGTGAAGCTTTCTTGGGCATTTTTTTCCATTTTGTTTTGTTTTACTAAAATTTTGGCTAACTTTCTCAAAACACTCTCATAATAAGCAGATGTTATCATTATTTTTTCCTCCAGAAGGTCAACAAGCAAAATGCCTTGAGCATCCCCTAAAAAACTGTCGCCATGGTCTTTGCTCTTGACTGGTCCACTTATGCTTTCACTGGACCACTTCCACCTCTTGGTAGCCATTGCTTTGATTGTGCTTTGTCTTCAGGATTGTACTTTAAAAGTCACGTTTCATTTCCTGTTACAGTTCTTTCAAAAAATGCTTCAAGATCTTGATCCCACTGTTTAAAATTTTCATTGAAATCTCTACTCTTGCTGCAACTAATCTGGGTGCAATGGTTTTGGTACCTATTGAGTGGAAAGTTTGCTCAACTTTAGTTTTTTAGTTAGAATTATGTAAGCTGAACTAATTGAGATGTCTATGGTGTTGGCAGTAGTTCGTGCTGTTAATCATCAGTCCTCTTCAATTAGGGCACAAATGAGATGAATGTTTTTCTTGCAAATTGATGTGGATGGCCTGTCACTGCAGGCTCCATTTTCCATATTGTCTTGTCCTTTCTTAAAACAACTTGTCCATTTGTAAACTGCTGATTTCTTTACGGGATTGTCCTCATAAAGTTTGCAGGAAGCATCAGTGATTTCACCATTCTTCCAGAGAAGCTTCATGATCAATGTTTGTTCTTGCTTCAATTTTAGCAGAATTCATGTTTCTCTGATGGGGCTCTTTTTCAAACTGATGTCTTACCATTCTTAGTGCCTCAAACTAGATCCCGTTCAGACATTTGATAACAAATTAGTACAATTTTATTTTGGTGCAAGATAAAATTTTGAAATCCATATATAGCTTTTTCATAATACATATTTTTCATGACATTTTTGAAGACCCCTTGTATCTGAAGGGGATCACAGAAAGAACCAAATGTGTTCACTGGTTATTGTAAACCACAAAAAGGGCCCTAATATTCACCAATTTCAATCCCAGAATGTGGTTCTCCATAAATTGTCTTTCTTGATGCATTTGGTGTTTTCATACACACACTAATAAAGGTTCTTCCTTGACCTGGTTCATCTGTGGGTTTTCTTATTGTTCCAGTACCAAGGAGAGGCAGAGGAGTCTTGACAAGTCTTTAAGTGAGGGCAGAGCAAGATGGATAAAAATCTACCAATTTAGATTAGTAGATTGTGATAAAGGTTCAGATCTTCATCATCCTCTTTGCTCTTTCCTTCCTCATCCCTTCAGACAGGTAGTATAATATGGGAATTAAGAGCCAGACTCTGGAGTCAGACTTCAATTTCTAACTAAGCAAATGTCCTTGCGTTATGATTTATTCTCTTCATTTATCTATAAAATGGAGTAAAAATTTTTATTTGTTTCATAGGATGGATGTGAGTCTTCAATGAGGTGGTATGTGTAAAGTGCTTAGGACAGGGATGGGCACATATTAGGCTCCAATTTTATGTTAGCTACCATCTCTATCACACCTGAAACCAGTACTACGTCTGCATCATCACACCTGGCACCATGAGCATCATCATCTCCAGCACCATTATCATCATCATTCAATCAATGGTGCTAAGTGACAATGCCCACTTTCAAAATCAACCCTTCTCAATAATTTTCACTGTTAGATTTATTTTAAAAATTATATTTAAGCTCACCAGGTGGGCCATAATATCTAATAATTTAATAGTATCTTCCAATATCATACTACCTTTACTATTAAATGTTTAGCATTCAATAGCCATCATTATTAAACAGCTAAAATGATAATATTGATATTTGACTTGCTTCATTATTCCATTTCCATCTTTTAGATAACAGTCCCGAATTTAAGTGTTTTATTTTTCAAAGTATTTGAGAATAAATCTATAGTGTTATGTGAATTTAAAGTAATAAATTATACCATATAAAATGCTTATCTTCCATTTCTGATCCAAACAATCTTGTATGTCTGTCTTCAATATTAAAGGAAATTGAGGCTTATTGTACCTTATTAGGGCAGAAGTTGCCTGCTCAGTAATTCTTCAACTCTTCTTTCTTACTAAGACAAGCCGTGGTTTTGATGAGGACAACAACATATCCACTAAAAGTGTATGTTTCTCATCATCCCTTGAAGATAGGGTTTGCCATATGGCAAGGTCAGGCCAGTGAGCTACGAATGGAAGTCTCTTAGTAGAACTTCATGAGAAACACCTAAAGAACTTAACTTTCGGTACTCTTTTGTCCATTCTCCTTTTTCCTTGCTAGAATGTAGATGTAATGGCTGGAACAGCAGCAGCCATATAGTTATTATGATGCAAGCTTTAGAGCAAAACCATACAATAGAAACAGTGAAAACTGAAAAACAGGAGACTGAGATGTAAAAATAATCTGCATTATCTAGACTATCTACTTTCAGGCCTTCAGCTAAATAAAAGAGAAATAAGCCCATAGTTGTTGGAACCCAAAAGAGCCAACATAGCCGAAGCAAGAGTAAGCAAAAAGAACAAATCTGGAGGCATCACATTACCCTACTTCGAACTATAATATAAAGCTATAATCACCAAACCAACATGGCACTGGTATAAAAATAGGCACATAGACCAATGGAACATAATAGAGAACCAGAGAACCCAGAAATAAAGACAAATACTTACAGCCAACTGATGTTTGACAAAGCAAACAATAACATAAAGTGGGAAAAGGACACACTATTCAACAATAGTGCTGAGAAAATTGACAAGCCACATGCAGAAGAATGAAACTGGATTCACAGCTCTCACCTTATACAAAAATCAACTCAAGATGGATCAAAGACTTAAATCTAAGACCCTTCTAGACATTGGCTTAGGCAAGACTTCGTGGCCAACAACCCAAAACCAAATGCAACAAAAACAAATGAAATAGATGGGACTTAATTTAACTAAAAAGCTTCTGCAAAGCAAAAGAAATAATCAGCAGAGTAAACACACAACTCACAAAGTGGGAGAAAATCTTAGCAAACTATGCATCTGACAGAGGACTAATGTCCAGAATCTACAAGGAACTCAAATAAATCAGCAAGTAAAAAGCCAAATAATCCCATCAAAAAGTGGGCTAAGGATATGAAAAGACAATAACCAAAGAAGACATACAAATGGCCGAAAACATATGAAAAAATGCTAAATATCACTAATTATCACGGAAATGCAAAGTAAAACCACAATGAAATACCACTTTACTCTTGCAAGAATGGCCATAATTTAAACATTAAAAAAAAATAGATGAATAGATGTTGGCATGGATTTGGGGAAAAGAGAACAATTTTACACTGCTAGTGGAAATGTAAAGTAGTACAACCACTGTGGAAAACAGTGTGGAGATTTCTTTGTCTCTCTCTTTTTTTGTTTTGTTTTGAGACAGAGTTTTACTCTTGTTGCCCAGGCTGGAGTGCAATGGCACTATCTTGGCTCACCGCAATCTCCGCTTTCCGGGTTCAAGTGATTCTTCTGCCTCAGCCTCCCAAGTAGCTGGTATTACAGGCATGCACCACCATGCCCGGCTAATTTTGTATTTTTTGTAGAGGTAGGGTTTCTCCATGTTGGCCAGGCTGGTCTTGAACTCCTGACCTCAGGTGATCTGCCTGCCTCGGCCTCCCAAAGTACTGGGATTACAGGCATAAGCCACTGCGCCCAGTCAGAGATTTCTTAAAGAACTAAAAGTAGATCTACCATTTGATCCAGCAATCCCACTACTGGGTATCTACCCAGAGGAAAAGAAGTCATTATATAAAAAAGACACATACATGTTTATAGCAGCACAATTTGCAGTTGGAAAAATATGGAACCAACCCAAATGCCCATCATTCAATGACTGGATAAAGAAAATATGATGTGATTATGCACACACACACACACACACACACACACACTCCATAGAATACTACTCAGCCATAAAAAGGAACAAAATAAGGGCATTTGCAGCAACCTGGATGGAGTTGGAGACCATCATTCTAAGTGAGGTAACTCAGGGGTGGAAAACCAAATGTTGTGTGTTCTCACTTACAAGTGGGAGCTAAGCTATGAGGACACAAAGGCATAAGAATGATGCAACGGACTTTGGGGACTTGAGGGGAAGGGTGGGAGGGGGTGAGGGATAAAAGACTACACACTGGCTACAGTGTGTACTGTTTGGGTGACAGGTGCACCAAAATCTCAGAAATCACCTCTAAAGAACTTATCCATGTAACTAAACACCACCTGTTCCCCAAAACCTATTGAAATAAGAAAAATGAAAAGAAAAATAAACCCCTATTTTTAACCTACATAGTTTTTCTTGCCTCTCTTATTCTTTTCAATATGATACACTTACTAAAATAGACTATAAGTATTTGCCTTCATTTCTATACGATAGGTTAATGCTAACATATTGCTTTTTCATAACGAAAATATTTTTCTTTTTTTTATAACCAATATATTAATAAATTCATGTTAAGAAACACGTACTCTCTGCCAATAACTGTGATAGACATTGTGAAGAATGAAATGATTCTTTCAGATTTCGTATAAACTGTTAATAAGCTGCTTATAGACTGAACATTTACAAACCAGTGTGTAGTTTCATTACATTAATACATTAGCATCCAAAGCCTGGATATTGCAGAAGAGTTGTAATAGGAAAGATCTAGCCAGATTTCCCCTAGGACATTAAAACAATATATTTTGGGCACTTAATATTTGGTAAGAATGAAGACTAAAAACTGCATCTTTCAGGGTGTCATTACTTTTTAAAGCCCCTCCCCTACACAGAAAGCTATTTTCCAATGACAAGGAAAGTGCATTTTAGATGATTGTCCCAAAACTAGGCATTTCCTGTGAAATACATTACTATACATAGGAAATGTCATTTCGAGCCATAAATGCCTGTGAAAAGCCCATATTCCTAAAAAAAAATATATTTAGGTCAACAACGTGTTTATTTCTCTAGATGTTTTGTGGGCTTTCTGAGTCTATCAGAGTGCTCTGAAATCCACAGAGCCTGAGTCCTTGTGGGCACAGATGCCAGAGGAATGTGTATGATTAAAAACAATCTCATCTGCAGGGAATTTTTGGCTAAATTCATAAGGGTCATCTTTTAAGGTGTAAGAATTCCCTCAATATTGTATTTATGTAGTTTAAACATTGCAAAAAAAAGTTAAGAGATAATATCGTTCATAAACCACTGGCTTTCTACAAATAAACACAGATCTGGGAAAGACGTGGGAATTATTTGTTTTTGTAGCAAAGTCCTGATGTTTAATGATCATAAACTGTTGCCTTTTTTTTTTTTTTTTTTTTTTTTGAGACGGATCTGTCGCCCAGGCTGGAGTGTGGAGCAGCGCAGTGGCGCTATCTGATCTTGGTTCACTGCAAGCTCCACCTCCCAGGTTCATGCCATTCTCCTGCCTCAGCCTCCCGAGTAGCTGGGGCTACAGGCATGTGCCACCACGCCCGGCTAATTTTTTTTTTTTTTTTTTTGTATTTTTAGTAGAGACAGTGTTTCACCGTGTTAGCCAGGATGGTCTCGATCTCCTGACCTCGTGATCTGCCTGCCTCGGCCTCCCAAAGTGCTGGGATTACAGGTGTGAGCCACCGCGCCCGGCTGTTACTTCTTTTAATGAGTATGGACATTTGCTTCTTTAATATCCTCGTGATATAAGCATAACTCATTCATTCATTCATTCATTTAGCAATATAGCTATTCCAGGCACCCTTCTTAGTGCAAAAGTTACAGTAATTAACAAGAAAAAGAACTCACATCCTAATTGGAAGGAGAAAAACAAAAATAAAAATTTCTAAGTAAACACAATGTAATAATTTTGAGTAATTCCATAAAAGACAAAGATATAAAATAAATGGTAGGGTAGGGACAAATCTTGATAGAGTGATACAACAAAGTCTTTTCAAAGGAATGCATTTTATCATAGACCTGAATTATGAACAGCAGTGAATTATGCAAAGATTCACAGAGAGAGCCTTCTGTATAGCTGTAATAGTAGGTGCAAGGCCAGGCGCAGTGGCTCACATCTGTAATCCCAGCACTTTGGGAGGCCAAAGCGGGCAGATCACTTGAGGTCAGGAGTTCAAGATCAGCCTGGCCAAGATGGCAAAACCCCATCTCTACTAAAAACACACACACACACACACACACAAAAATTGCTGGGCATGGTGGTGCACACTTGTATTCCCAGCTGCTCAGGAGGCTGAGACAGGAGAATTGTTTGAACCCAGGAGATGGAGATTGCAGTGAGCTGAGATCATACCACTACACTCCAGCCTGGGTGACAGAGTGAGACTCTGTCTCAAAAAAAGAAAATAAAGTAAAATAAAAAAAAAAAATGCAGGTGCCCAGAGGCAAGAATGAGCTTGAATTGTTCATGGAGCAGAATAAAAATGGGGAGATTTTTGGATCAGACTAGAAAGATATACAGGGAAAACATGTAGGGTTTCAAAGGGCACAATTAGGAGTTGCCATGTGATTCTACTCTATTGGAGGAATGAGGGGCAAGAAGACACAATCTAATTTCTAAAATGTTATTCTGGCTGCTGTGTGAAAAATGAATCAATATAGGGCAAGAGGGAAACAGGGAGACTGGTGAGGGGACTGTGACCATCAGATAGGAAAGAGACTGCAGTGGTTTAGACCTAAGGGAAGCCATAGAGATTGCTTACAATTCATTAGATGTTGCACTCGTGCTTGAAGAATATTAAAACTCACAATGATATTTTGAAAAGGTGCTATTATTATTCCCATTTTTCAGATGAAGAAATTAGAGCTGAGAGAGGTTTAAAAAGTTTCACATAGTCGTCTAGTTGGTAAGTGGCAGATCCTACACTAATTCAGTGAACCTACAAAGAATATGCCCTTAAGTGGCACATTATCATGACTTTAAGGAAACAAATGCTGTAGATTTTCACAGAAGGGATGATGGGAGTGAAAACCACAGGCTCAGGGTGTGAAAGCATCTGACTCTCATCTAAGGAGGGAATTTTCCTCCACAGGCCTGTCCAGACTGTAAAGGGTCTGAGGTTTGATCCTACTTGCAGACAAAGTTTCATACAGCTGGCAGAAGACATGACGCTTTTGGGTCAGAAACAAAAGACTGTATTATGCACAGCAAATATCATGAGCCTCATGTTTGTGTTGGCTCCTACTGCCCTCCAGGTCTCATGGTTGGGAGGACCAGGGTTGTCTGCATAGAGGGGACCAAACAGGCTTGCATTGCAACTGAGAAATATTGAGCTTGAGGAATTCACTGCTGTTACAACAGTGAGCAGGAAGTAAGCCTAGTTGTTGTCTAGGAGGAAAAATTACCTCATCCCTCAAAGCTTCTGACTGCAAACAGAACCCTGAAAAGCGACCTGGGTCAAGAGCAGTCAGGGCCTTCATTCTTGGCGTGGCCAGCAGGAATGTGCAGGGGTATTCAGAGCCCATGGCCACTGCTCCTTCCCGCTCAGATTTTCAGCTCACCTCAGAGGGAAAAGAACCATCTTTGGAAGAGCCAGTTCCTTGGGATTGATACAAGAAATTGCAGCAAATTTAATCTCACACAGTTTTAGAAAAGGGCAGGGAACAACAGGAAATCAGAGTACAGTTGACCCTTGGACAACAAGGCGGTAAGCGGTGCTGACCGCCCGTGCAGCTGCAAATCCAGGTATAACTTTGATTCCCCAAAAACTTAGCTATTGATAGCCCACTGTTGACTGGAAGCCTTACTAATAACATACACAGTCCATGAACACGTATTTTGTATGTTATATAGATGATATACTGTATTCTTACAATAAAGGTAACTGGAGAAAAGAAATGTTATTAAGAAAATTATAAGGAAAATAAATTGATGATTCATCACAGGGAAGTGAATCATCATAAAGATCTTCATCCTCATCATCTTCATGCTGAGTAGGCTGAGTAGGAGGAGGAAGAGAAGCGGTTGGTTTTCCTGTCTCAAGGGTGCCAGAGGCAGAAGAAATTTCACGAATAAGTAGACCTGTGCTGTTCAAACTGTGTTGTTCAAGGGTCAATTCTACTGGTGTAAGAGTATGAATTCTAGCTGGGCACAGTGGCTCACTCCTGTAATCCCAGCACTTTGGGAGTCTGAGGCGGGCAGATCACAAGGTCAGGAGTTCAAGACCAGCATGGCCAATATACTGAAACCATGTCTCTACCAAAAATACAAAAATTAGCTAGGCATGGTGGCGCATGCCTGTAGTCCCAGCTACTCAGGAGGCTGAGGCAGAAGAATCACTTGAACCTGGGAGGCGGAGGTTGCAGTGAGCCAAGATTGCACCACTCCAGCCTGCGCAACAGTGCAAGACTCTGTCTCAAAAAAAAAAAAAAAAAAAAAAAAAAAAAAGAGTATGAGTTATTTTGGCTACAAGCAAGAATATTCACTTGCCAGGCTCTTAAAAGGAGTATTTTACTTTCTCACATAAAACAGAGTTCTAGAGAAAGGTGATTTTGCTGGTGATGGTTCAGTAGTTCAACCTTAGGCTCCAGGTCAGTTTCCTGCGATTCTCTAAACCCTCCACTCACAGTTACAAGATAGTCCTGAAACTTCTTAGCACGGTGTCTTTACCCAACAATTTTGAAAGCAAGGAGGAGTGGTGCAGAGTATTTCTTTTCCAACTCCATCCTCTTATCTGGTGGGAACTCATTCTCCCAGTGCGCCCCCAGAGATTTTTGCTTTTATTTCTCTTCTGTCACACCTGGGTCACATGATCACCCTTAGATTGGGGTCTGCTTCTCTCTTTCCTGAGGAATCTCTGCCAGACAATTGAATAAAATTGAGGTTCTGTGTCTTAGTCCTTTCAGGCTGTTGTAACAATATACCATAAATTGGGTGGCTTATAAACAACAAACTTTTATTTCTCACAGATCTGGAGACTAACAAGTCTTAGATCAAGGTACCAGCTGATGTAGTGTCTGATGAAGGCCCATTTCCTGATTCATAGGCACAATCTTTTCGCTGTGTCTTCGCTTCACAGAAGGAGCGAGGGAGTCTCTGGGGCCCTTTATATAAAAACTTTCATCTAACTCATGAGGTTCCCACCATCATGACCTGCTCCCCTCCTAAAGGCTGCATCTCCTTGTACCATCCCATTAGTGATTCGGTTTCAACATAGGAATTTTGAATATGAACATATGAATACGTGACTATGAATACACGAACGAACAGCCAGACCATAGCATAATGTGACATAGGAAAAAAGTTGCTGACCTTTGGGTTGGCATCCTTCTACCCCAGTTTCTCTCTGGCATTTAGACAAGGGCACTGAGGAAGCAGGATGACCTGGCTTGCCATCATCACTAAAGCAAGTGGTGACTGCCTAGGTTGTTACCCAGGGGTAGCAATGAAAAGGATTCTGTCGTTTACACCAGCCTAGTTGAAGACGGATACAGAGCCTGCCAATTAATTTGGCAAACAGCTCTACTTCAGTGAACTTTAAATAAAGAGCACAAAAGAGGACAAGTGGGAATGATTCTGTAATCTGACTCAAGCCTGGCGTGTTCCTGAGTCACTGAACAGAGTAGGGAGAAGGTCCTCGTGGCATATGCTGTCAACTGGCAGAAAGTAGAAGGTAGTGGAGCGAAAGCTGTTTGCGTGCCTGAAACCTGTCACAAAAATCCCAAACAAGCAAAATGAATGCTACGTTTCTCAGTGGGGGATACAGCCCAGCATTCGGCACAGTCTGTTTGCTTGCAGCTTTAGTCAGCATTATTTTTCTCCTTTTAATAATATTCACCATATTGACAGTAATTTGCAGATTTTTAATTTCTGCATATGTTCCTACTGAAATAATCCTCCTATTTTGCCTTCCTGAGACCGTGTTGAAGAAACCACCTGTGCTAAGCAAAGAAAGAAGGAAGGAAGGAAAGAAATTGTACATTTATCAGAAAACATCCTTGGAAAATTCTCCGGGCTTTTGCACAGAAAATCTTGCCCCTATGGAAATGACAATGGCAACATTAAAAAATTTATTGTTATGAATGGGAATATAATCATGGGATATTTTTCATTGAGAATTATTGTACACTATTAGGTCTACAATATATTTTTAAAGGCTTTAAAAAAAACTTCTTGGTGTTTTTACTTGCCAAGCACATTTATCACACAGTCTATAATTGTCATTTACTAAAGTTCCTAAGTGTCCCCAGAACTATGAATCTTTATGTGGACAGCTCTGTGTGTGTGTGTGTGTGTGTGTGTGCGCGTACACACTTATTTGTATGTAGTAAATCTTAAAGGGACATCAAAGATGGATCCATCTAGGCAACTGGTTCAAATATTGGCCCAAATAATAATATACTTAAACTAGAGAATTATTGTAGATCCAGTAGGTTCTGGTGGTTGAGAGTATGGCTCTAGGTTCTAGTCAGACTCTGAGATTTCCATTCTTACCCTGGTGTTTGACCTCAGAAATTTCCTTAATTTCTCTGAGCCTTAGTTTCATTATATACTGATTGAGTTAGTAACAGCAAAAACAATATAGCAGTCATAGCAGTAATAATGATGAACTGACACTAATGATACTTTTATCTAACAGTTCCTGAGAAGAACGACTCTAAGCCCTTCTCTTGGTTTCATTCATTCGTATTTTTTCCAGCTTTACTGAGATATCATTGACAAATAATAATTACATACATAGTGTACATATGGCCTTAAATTATGTATTTAAAATATACAAATTGATATTTTGATTTATTCATACACTGTAAAATGATGACCACAACCAAGCTAACTAACATATTCATCAGTCCACATAGTTCCCATTTTTTTTCTTTTTGCTTCATTTTTCTTTGGTGGCAAGAACACTTAAGATCTACCCTCAGCAAATTTCAGGTACACAATATGGTCACTCTACACTACAATCAGCAGTTGGCAATCACCATACTGTACCTTAGGTCTCCAGAGTTCAGCCATTTTCCGTAACTGAAACCTTTTATCCCTTGACTGACATCTCTCTATTTTCCCTTCTTCCCTCCTCCCCCAACTACCACCATTCTTCTCTCTGCCTCTATGAGTTTGACTTTTTTAGATTCCACAAATAAGTGAAATCATGCGGTCTTTCTGTATATGGTTTATTTCACTTAGTTTAATGTCCTTTAGCTTCATCCATGTTGTTGCAAATGGCAATATTTCCTTTTTAAATGTTATTAATAATAATAGGGGTTTCTTAGGATAAAATGCAATGTTACGTGTCTAGTACGATACTTCATTTATTGTGACTGTTTTAAAATACGTAATAGCCAAACTAATATTAATTGAATGATTGAATTGGGCAAGCAAGTCAAAATGGGACAGTCCAATTATGCGTCTAGATCCAGCCAAAGAGTTCCAGTCTGTATCGTTATTTAATTTTAAAGGCAATGCCAAGGCCTTCTGGTCAAAACGTTTTCAAAGTACATCCTACCCTGCTAGAATTCACAAAAACACATGATAGGAAAGGATCTGTTGTCTAGATTCTTTTAAAGTAGACACTGAAAAATTTCCACATGTTTGAATGTAGATGTGGCTATTTCTAGCGAGAACCTCAAGAGTTTAATTAAATATTTGCACAACAGATTTTTTAAAAGAACATTTTGGAAGGAGGGTTGCACCACCTGCTGCAGTTCCAGATCGGCTCATCGCCCAGTTGGCGTCTTCTTTTTCCGTGTCTGGCACACAGTAGCTGAGGACACCCGGCCCTCCTCACGGGAAAGTTTCAGATGGGCTTTTTTGCCTCCTGGTTTCAGCTGAGTTGCTAAGCCCTTCCCTGTTGACTTTTTAATAATGAACACAGAAAACTGGCTACCATTCATTCATTCATTCATTCTGCAAAGAGTACCCGGAGAGATCTTCGAAGAAAGGAAGTCAAATCTCGATATCTCTCTCTTTTTTAATGTTTAAAAGATCTGGCAGTTTCTCATGGTACCCAGAAGAAAAGTCCAACCCCTTAACGCCACCAGGGTCCCTGCTTCGCCTGGCTCTGTCCCATGTCACACTCCCTGTGTTGTTGCTTCAGCTGCCCCTGACTTACTGCCTTTCACCGAAGCGGTCAAACTCACTCAGCCCCAGGCCTTGACTCCTGCAACATGTTTTTCTGCACCCCTTCCACAAGTTACTCAGCTCAGATATTTCTCCCCAGGGGAGGCTGCCGTACCCATCCTACTGAAAGTTACTCTCTCCAGTGCCTAAAACAGTGCCAGACATGTAAGAGGTGCTAGTTGTTAATTAATTTAAATTGCATGTGTTGTGCTTCTACTGTGTGAAAACTGTTCTCTTTTTAAAAAAAGATATTTAGGACCAAGCACAGTGGCTCACATGTGTAATAACAGCATGTTGGGAGGCTGGGGCAGGAAGATTGCTTGAGCCCAGCAAGGAGTTTGAGATCAGCCTGGGCAGCAGAACAAGACCCTGCCTCTACTAAACACTAAAAAAAAAAAAAAAATTAGATGGGCCTGGTAGTGCACGCCTGTAGTCCCAGCTACTCAGGGGGCTAAGGTGGGAGGATTACTTGAGCTCAGGGGTTCAAGGTTGCAGTGAGCTGTGATCCTGCCACCACACTCCTGCCTGCAACAGAGCGAGATACTTCTTAAAAAAAAAAAAAAAAAAAAAAAAAAAAAAAAAAAAAGTGGGCATAGAATTAGAAATGAGCATTCATGAGATTTTAAGTGACCTCTTAGAAGAAAAAAGGGGAAGTCTCTCTAAACTTATTATGGTTCCAGGGGTTACCCTGACCCTCCTGAACTCCCCCCAGAAAAAGAATAAGAGAAGAAGAGTAATGGCTAGTATTTGGATCCATGTATTTGTCTTTAAATGGCTACAGTAGCCAGGCGGGTGGAAATCAACCTGATTTTAAAGAAAGGAGAAAAGGTGAGGCTTGCAGCCAAATTCAAGAGTCATGCCTCATCTAAAATCATTCAAATTCATTCTTTCTTAAAAAGGTAGCTTTTGCCACTGATTTGGCTGGCTGGTTTCTAATTCTTGAAACAGTGTTTACTCTGCCAAGTGCTCTCCTATGCATGTGACATATACTCTTTCACTGAACATCCACAACCTCCCTGTGAAGGAGTGACTGTTGTTGACATCATTTCCATAAATGCACTTGAGGTTTATAGAGCAGGGCAAACTTCTTCTGTAAAGGGGCCACATAATAAATATTTTAGGCTTTGTGGGCTATAGAGTCTGTGTTGCGGCTACTTAACTCTGCCTTTGTAGCTTAAAAGCAGCCTCGGACGTTATGTAAACAATGTAACTGTCTACAAAAACAAGCAGCAGGTGGGATTTAGCCTGCTATCATTTGCCAACCCCTCTTATGGCTCATAGGTGATTTGCTTGTATTTAAATAGCTGTTAGGGCCAGTCGCGGTGTCTCATGCCTGTAATCCCAGCACTTTGGGAGGCCGAGGCGGGTGGATCATAAGGTCAGGAGATCGAGACCATCCTGGCTAACATGATGAAACCCCATCTCAATCAAACATACAAAAAATTAGCCAGGCATGATGGCAGGTGCCTGTAGTCCCAGCTACTTGGGAGGCTGAGGCAGGAGAATTGCTTGAACCTTGGAGGTGGAGGTTGCAGTGAGCCGAGATCGTACCACTGCACTCCAGCCTGGGTGACAGAGCGAGATTCCGTCTCTAAATAAATAAGTAAATAAAAATAGCTGTTAAGTGGCAACTAGAGTTTGGACAAAGGTGGTCCTGCTTCCTGATTACCATCTTGCACTTCTGTCTCCCTCCTGCTGGTCCATCCAGTAGGTCAGGGCCACTATAATTGGTAATAACTATGATAAATATTTATTGCATGCTTGCTATACACCAGGCATTGTCTATGGGACCTACCGAACATCTATCCATCTAGCAGCCTATCAACATCATCTCTCTATATTCAATAATTTATCCTGGCAATGTTGAAGGCAGAGGCCAACACCCAATATCTGAAAGAAAAGGCTAAATTTATTGATTGCCAAGCAAGGGAGAACTGTTCTGAAAAGGCTTAGTGTCTCTCTGAGCAAGCATAAAAGGCTGCACTTTGCAGGGTTTGGGGCTGATCCTTTTTAAGGTTTGGGGATATGTGGAGTTGAAGGATTGGGGGGCTTTTTGAAGCACATCGTTGAGGAGTTGCTGTCAGAAGAGCAGGTTTGGGTGAGTTTTCTTGGATAGTTTTGATGCAGGGCAGGTGAGCCCCAAAGGGGAGCTTGGCCCACGAGGGTTATTGGCTTTGCCTATGAAAGAATTGAAGGGCAAGCCGGAAGTAGAAGAAAACAGCTTTACTGAAGAGGTAGTGTTACCCTCCAGCAGTGTTGCAGCTCTGTGACTGCTTCTGCAGAGCAGGGCTACACCGTAGGCGGAGAGTAGCAGCTCAGGGCAGTTCTGCTGCCGTATTCATCCCTACTTTTATTTATGTATTTATTTACTATTTTTATTTATCTATCTATTTATTTATTTATTTTTATTTGAGACGGAGTTTCACTCTTGTTGCCCAGGCTGGAGTGCAATGGCGCAATCATGGCTCACTGCAAACTCTGCCTCCCGGGTTCAAGCAATTCTTCTGCTTCAGCCACCCGAGAAGTTGGGATTAGAGGCATGTACCACCACATCCAGCTAATTTTTGTATTATTAGTAGTAGAGACAGAGTTTCACTATGTTGGCCAGGCTGATTTCGACCTCCTGACCTCAGGTGATCCTTGACCTCCCAAAGGGCTGGGATTACAGGCATGAGCCACCATGCTGGGCCATACCTACTTTTAATTGCATGCAGATTAAGGGGTGGTTTATGCAGAAATTTCTAGGGAAGGGGTAGTCACTTTTGGGTCATTCGATCATTGCCGTGAAAAGGGGCAGCAACTCCTGGATGTTGCCGTGGCAATGATAAATCGACTTGGCACACTGGTGGGCGTGTCTGATTGGAAAGCTGCTTCCGCCACAGCCCTGCTTTAGATAGTTCTCAATCTGGTTCTGTGTCTGGGTCCTACCTCTGGAGTTGTGTCCTGCATCCTTCCTCAGTTTGGGATGGATCTGAAAATCATTTCTGGTGATTACTTCTGCCTGGGATGGACTAGTCCCAAAGTACAATCAGTAATTTGTTTCTCTTGAACTAGATTCTAAGAACTGTTGAGCTTATGACAATTCTATAAGGTAGAAACTCTTATTATTCCCATTTCATGTATGAGAAACCTGAGGCATGTGGAGGTTGCGTGGGTTGGCCAGGTTCTTAAGGCTGTTAAGCGGTCGAACCAGGATTTTAAAACTGAAAATTTGGCTCCAGATTCCAGACTCTTAGCCAGGATTCTCTTCTGTCTCCCATAGCCAGTGTTTGCTTTCTGTGAATGTCACAAGTTGATCACTTACAG
This sequence comes from Macaca mulatta, assembly GCF_049350105.2. NCBI lineage: Eukaryota > Metazoa > Chordata > Mammalia > Primates > Cercopithecidae > Macaca > Macaca mulatta. The sequence continues at coordinate 107,264,705 of NC_133415.1, forward strand.
GCATTAAATTAATTCCTAGTTTGCATCTGTAGATTTTATTCCTGTTAATCCATCATTTGTTCTCATCTCCATTCCATTTTTTAGGTAACAAATGACCGCTTAAAGAACATCTACAAGGCCAAATTCCTAGATTTGAAATGCAGTGCCATTTAAGGTAATTGTTTCTAATATTTTTAGCTTCTAACCAAAAAGTCAGGCCTGCTTTTGCTGAAAGGTTAATAAGCAGAAATCTCTACTTCACAGAACATCAGGACAGATGAATGACTAGATGAACGATAATGCAAAATTATAGCCTAGTTTAACCCTACTGGGTTTGTTCTTGACTCTTAGATCAACCTTGCAAAAGGTTAAATGGGAAATTAAGGGAATAGACAAGTCTATCTCTCTACAAATTTATGTTTCACCTCCTGCAGCTCCCAGGACTAAATAGTCACGGCTTGCAATTATAGCAGAAAGAGGAGAATTATAACTAGAGAGTGATAATTGTCTCCTACTCAAACACGGACGGGCTCAGAGAACAGACTTGGACTCAGACTTATTTTCCCCAATAACTAGATACAAAATTCTGCAAAATGGGCTGAATCTATCCATATGTATTAGTTTCCTAGGACTGCTTTAACAATGTACCGCAAACTGGGTGACTTAAAACAATAAAATTTTTTTTGTCTCATGGTTCTGGATCCCAGAAGTCTGAAATCAAGGTGTCAGTAGGGTAACGCTCTGACCGAAGCCTCAGTGGGAGAATCCTTCCTTCCCTCTTCTAGCTTCTGGTATTTGCTAGCAATCCTTGCATTCCTTGGCTCGCAGATCCATCACTTCAATCTCCTTATCCCTGTGTGTCTCTTTCCCTGTGTCTCTTCCTTTCTTATAAAACCACCATTTGTATTGGATTAAAGGCCCACCCTACCAACTATGACCTCACCTTAACTAACTACATTTACAGTGACTTTATTTCGAAATGAGGTCACATCCTGAGGTGTTGGAGGTAGGACATTAGCCTAGACTTTATTTCTAAATAAGGTCATATTCTGATGTGCTGGGGGTAGGACTTTAGCTTCTCTTTTCAAAAGACACGATTCAACCCATAACACAAGGATTCTATGTTTTTATTTGTTTTAGGATGATAAAATCGCCTTCCTCATCGGAGTACTAAGGGAAAGTACTGAGATTTAAGTGCTTTGAGGAAAAAGTGCTAGGTAATTATTTAACACGTCACTGCCAGATTAATCCAAAAGATGAGTGCCTAGTCACGAGACAGTCTTTATGAAGCCTCGAATTCTTTAATGCTGACTCCACCATCTTCCTTTATACAGGAGATAAGCTTCCAAAGATGTATTTTTGCCAGAATAATAAGTAACTTCAAAATAAGTGAGATATACACAAAAGGATCATAATTTCTGACCTAGATGTGATTCTGCAGCAAGTTTCACAAATTGCTTTCTTTATTTATAGACTGGACACTTCTTGAGAGAAAACCTTTTTCTCCCCAGAGATGCAGAGGAGGGTTTCTTTTGATTGTTCTGGAAGAAAAGGAAAGTTTCATCAACATTGAAAAAACATTTGTTTTTTTTTTCACCAAACTTATAGAAAAGAATGACAATTCAGACCGCAATTTAATGGAGGACGCAGGAAGTACACTCAGGCCTCTTAAAAGTAAGGTTTGCATGAAAATGAAAAAAATTCCCATAATCTTGCTTTGGATTTTGTTGCTCATTGACTCATCTATTCAACAAATATGGGGCACACTAAATGTCGGACACAGACACCAGATATGCAAGGATATATAAGAAGTGGTCCATGCCACAGGTGAGTGGGGAGTATGTGTTAATGAGACAGCCATGCTATGATAATTTCCACTGAAGAGGTGATGCCAAAATGCTGTGGTTACAACTCATGCCACTGACAAAAATAAGGAAAAGGTTTTCTCAGGCAGAAACAAAATCAGGGAGAGCGACTGTGTGTGTTAGCCTGTTCTCATGCTGCTAATAACAACATACACAGTACTGGATAATGTATAAAGGAAAGAGTTTTAATTGACTCACAGTTCCACATGGCTGGGGAGGCCTCGCAATCATGGCAGAAGATGAAGGAAGAGCAAAGGAATGTCTTACATGGTGGCAGGCAAAGAGAGAATGAGAATCAAGCTAAAGGAGTTTCCTTTTATAAAACCATCAGATCTCCTGAGACTTACTTATTCACTACCACTAGAACAGTATGGGGGAAACTGCCCCTATGATCCAATTATCTCCCACCTGGTCCCTCCCACAATGTGTAGGAATTAGGGGAGCTACAATTCAAGATGAGATTTGGGTGGGGACACAGCCAAACCATATCACTCTGAAAAGGCCAAGGGGTATAGATTCCATGTTATTATCTCTGTGTAGCTGGAGTGTAGAGTTGAGATGTGTGAGGCAAGTGGGTCAGTGAGAGACGAGGGCAGAGAAGCAGGCTGGGCCACGTGTGGATATCTTCTTTATGTCCTGTCAAAGAATTTTGACTCTACTATTGTAGGGTAAAAAATTTTTTCATTTCATTAATGCTATTTGCTTTTCTTCTTCTTATTTATTTATTTATTTATTTATTTTTGAGACAGGGTCTCACTCTGGTGCCCAGGCTGGAGTGCAGCGGTGTGATCACAGCTCACTGCAGCCTCCACCTCCCAGGCTCAAGCAATCCTCCCTCTTTAGTCTCTGGAGTAGCTGGGACTACAGGTGCATGTCTCCATGCTCAGCTAATTATTTTGATTTTTTTTTTTTTTGGTAGAGGTAGGGTCTTGCTATGTCTCCCAGGTTGATCTTGAATTCCTAGCTTCAAGCAATTCTCATGCAGTGGCCTCCCAAAGTGCTGGAATTGCAAGTGTGAACCTCTGCACCTGGCCTATTTTTTTCTTATTTTAAATTAATCTGAACTTTTTATACAAAATGTAAAGTGTGGAAAAGTATCAATATAAAAATTGGAATAATCTGTAATCTCAATATCAAGATAAAATTTTTTGTGTTTAGTATATAACCTTCAGTCTTTTTTACAATTAAATACGTATAATGTATTTATTTCATTTTTGGTTTACTTGTTACCATGTTTAAATTTCTGTATTTGTATATACCCATATATCTAGAGAATTTTGTCTCCATTTTAAAAAGAAGATTAACTCTGGTGGCTAGGACGGGTTCTAGAGTCATGGGTGATATCAAGATAGCTATTGCAAATAGTTTTGAACTCTTGCCGTTCTTGGCTATAGAATTGATTCAGTCTTGATGTATTGTAACACATAATGTGATTCAGAGAAACAAAATATGGTTTCCTTTTTTATGAGGGGGAATTTCGAGTGATAAATGTAACAGAAAATGTCTTGGGTAGATGAAGAAAAACAGCAGGGTTGAAGCATTGCATTGATTTTCTGAAAATAAGCATCTTGCATTATTTAAACTTACAGCCTGACCATGTTAAAGATATGACACCGTAAGCCTAAAAATGCTGTAAACTGCATTCTTACAAGGCACATACGCTTTGCTGGCAATATTGCAAGAATGTCAAATAATCTGCTTGAACGATTCTTAGATCAAAATAATATCATATTATACCTCAGACATTTTATTTCTCCTTGAAATTCAAGATGATGATAATATCATCAGAAAGAATCAAAATAGACCCAATGGGCATTAGGTAAAATAACATGAATGTGGGATTGTACAATGCCTCTCAGGCTTTGTCTAACTCTAAGATGGTTTAAAATTTTTTGACTCGAAAAATCAGTAGTTTGTTGCAATTTCAACAATATTTAATGATATCCACAAATAGCACTAATCAAGAGAATTCAAAATAGTAAATCAAAGTGCATTTTTTTGCCTTGTCTTAAATTAGAGATTGTATACTACTTTTAATTTTCTTGTCTTCTTAAACAAAAATAGAGACAAGGATCTTGCTATGTTACCCAGGTTAATCTCAAACTCCTGGCCTCAATTGCTGCCTCAGCTTCTCAAAGTGCTGGTATTACAGGTGTAAGCCATTATGCCTGCCCATAGACTATATTTTAAAATTCACACATCACCACAAAGTAATAACTTTTATCTATGATGACTTTCATATCTTCAAAGATAAAGAAAAATTACTTAAGTGTCTAGAGGGAAAAAATCAAATTATCTGTAAAGAAATAAAATTCAATGCCTTCTGGGACTTCTAGGAGTGGGGGACTTAAGACAGGGCTTCCCTATTGGTAAAAGATCATTTTTAGGAAGAGATAAAATGACAGCTTTTATATAGATATAAAAATGAACATGTGTTAAATATTTTACTTTACTCAAGTAAGGATCCAGGCTGATGTTATAACTGGTTCAAAGGGAAAGTCAAAACAACACAGTTTATCTGGGGTAAAGGAATGTCAAGATGAATTGCAAACAATGACACAAACTGTTTTCTCCCAGGGTTGGAGGGGAGACAGTCTGGACCTCCACCAGATAAAACATACTTTGCATATTTACTGGTTATCTGCAATTTATAGAGTTGTAAGATAGCTCAAAATCAAGGAATAGAGCTATACTCTGATAACCAAAAAGGGTATGTTATAGATGATGCATAGTCTTCCATGGAAACCCAATTTTTTCATTTCACAATGCCCTCCCCACCTCCTGGTTATGTTGTCTTATCTTTCCTGTTATACCAGCCTTCTGCAAAACTAACCTCCAGAATTCAATGAAATGATGCCTACATGTTTAGAAGGAAAAAAAAAGAGAATAAAGCAAGACTATAAGCCCAAACATATTGCTAGTACTCTTCAAGGGACAGGTACTTTCCCTTGGCAATAACATGTTCCATGAACCCAAGAACTTCAGCTGTTTGGTCCACTACTAGTGACAGATTCTGTTTATTGTTGTCTGATACAATTATTACAGCCCTCTTTAAAATGGAAAAGTACACAAAATAATGAATACAGAATTGAGTACAGAACAAATTTTTATTTAGAGTGAGAAAATAAATCATTTAATAATTCATAAATCATAAAAAATCATAAATCCTAAGTTACAATTTATTTTAAAGTTGATAAAAACCACATGTTACAAAGTCTAGAAACATGGTATATTATTAATGTTTTTGTAGATTATGACTCAAACCTCTGCAGTACTTTTCCCCTACTTTTTTATGGGTATAACTTTCAATCATTTCTTCATGTGACAATGATTTTATAATATTTTCTAGAGGGAGAATCGAAAGCAAATTCAGTCTTTCTTCTACTATGATTGATGATCTCTATTTTGAGGGCAGTTTTGTGTGCTGTTCTGTCTGGATCCATGAGACTTCATCAGGACAAAATGTGTCAAATAAGCTGAGATGAGATTTAATATGGTGGCACTCATACTTTGCGGATGGTACACTATAAATTCAAGGGTTCTGAAATTCTGTTTCTCATAATTCTCAACAAAAGAGAAATGGAAATGTGTGGTACATTTATTGTCACTTATGCTATTTTATCGATTCCTAATAATAGAGATGTTTGTGTCAGGGTTTTCCATAGGCTAGCATCTGACTGTGAACATTCAAATGTCATTTCTCCTCCATGTCCCATGTACTTTTGGGGTCAGGATCATATCTCTTTTTGATATAATTTCTGTTCTCTCACTCAAGTTGGTCACTTGATTTGATTTTTCTTTCTTCTGCCACTTCTTGAAGCATATTACACTGTCCCTTGTTAACTTAGACTTAAGAGTTCAATGGAATTTTAAATATATAAATGTAATTTCTGCCCAAGGCTAAAGACTGGGCATATTCATGTCATGATGCCAGGATAGTCAACCTAGTAGGCACTGAGAATCTCAATAGGCAATTTCTATGCCAGAACAGTTAGCAAAAAAGTGAACACATCAATAGCTATGAATCACTTAAATATATCCCACTAAAACCAAAAATAATGTATCCTAAATTTATGTCTCTCTTAGCCAGATCCAAACAAAATCCATGATTACTCTACCACCATCTGATGAAAAAGAAAGTGTAACAAACAGGCAGTTTGTGGGGAGGGAGACAGCTATCCTGTGTAATTGTAGTTAAAATGTGTGCCTGTGTGAAGATATTGCTAGTAACCCTCCCTCATTTCCTGCCCTGTTCCCAATGTCTTGCCCTTTACATGAACTAGGCACTTAATAAACCTATGTTTAAGGACTAGATAAATTATTGATAAAAGAAGGATATATTCATGCGAGGTTTTTGTTACACTCAAGAATGGCTAGGACATACAGAAAATACTATTCAGAAGGTTTTTAAGAACTAGTATTCAATTTATTAAGATTATAAATGTAAAAGTAAAACTAGCTCTTTCCTAACCTTTCAGTGAAGTTCACAAATTTATTCTATTTATAAATTCAGTAGATTTTAACCATCACTTTCAAGGGAGCTTTGACAATATTTGGTTCCTTTTACAAGCTTAAACACCAATAACATTTTCAACAGCTTTTATAAATTTAATGTATTTGCTCTCTTTAATGATTTTAAAAGCCTGGCTTAATAAAAACAGCTTTCTGAATATTTACCAAGTCTGTTCATTGACCAATGTTTAAAGTCATAAAAATATCAGTTTTTTTTTTTTTTTTTTTTTTTTTAGAACTTGGAGTTTTTTTTTTTTTTAAATATGCTTTAAGTTCTGGGATACATGTGCAGAACATGCAGGTTTGTTACATAGGTATACACGTGCCATGGTGGTTTGCTACACCCATCAATGTGTCACCTACATTAGGTATTTCTTCTAATGCTATCCCTCCCCTAGCCCCCAACCCCCTGACAGGCCCGATGTGTGATGTTCCCCTCCCTGTGTCCATGTGTTCTCATTTTTCAACTCCTACTTATGAGTGAGAAGATGCGGTGTTTGGTTTTCTATTCCTGTGTTACTTTGCTGAGTATGATGGTTTCCAGCTTCATCCATATCCCTGCAAAGGACACAAACTCATCCTTTTTTATAGCTGCATAGTATTCCATGGTGTATATGTGCACATTTTCTTTATCCAGTGTATCATTGATGGGCATTTGGGTTGGTTCCAAATCTTTGCTATTGTGAACAGTGCTGCAATAAACATATATGTGCATGTGTCTTTATAGTATAATGATTTATAATCCTTTGGGTATATACCCAGTAATGGGATTGCTGGGTCAAATGGTATTTCTGGTTCTAGATCTTTGAGGAATTGTCACACTGTCTTCCACAATGGTTGAACTAATTTACACTCCCACCAACAATGTAAAAATGCTCCTATTTCTCCACATTGTCTCCGGCATCTGTTGTTTCCTAAAGCAATGGCAACAAAAGCCAAAATTGACAAATGGGATCTAATTAAACTAAAGAACTTCTGCAAGGCAAAAGAAACTATCATCAGAGTGAACAGGCAACCTACAGAATGGGGGAAAATTTTTGCAATCTATCCATCTGACAAAGGCTAATATCCAGAATCTACAAAGAACTTCAACAAATTTATAAGAAAAAAAAACATCAAAAAGTGGGTGAAGGATATGAACAGACACTTCTCAAAAGAAGACGTTTATGCAGCCAACAAACATATGAAGAAAAGCTCATCATCACTAGTCATTAGAAAAATGCAAATCAAAACCACAATGCAATACCATCTCACGTTAGTTAGAATGGCGTTCATTAAAAATATAAGAATTTTTAAATTTCTTAAAATATTTCTAATGCATACAGTATGTCCACATTTACTATTTACAGAAAAATAGTATTACTATTGTTTTGTTAGTCATAATTTTTATGCTTAAAGTGCAAGAGATGTGTTGCCATTTAAGGAAAATAGTTACCATTCCAATTAACTGAATTTATTCGTGACCAGAGGTTTTATCCAGAACATTAGCAAAAGATTTCCTGGATTTTTACTGGTTATCCTGCCGAGACTCACTGAGCACTGTTTTATAGTTTTCTTTTCCCATTTCTGTAACTTCAGAATGTAGCCAAGTAGTCTATTTTCTCAAATTCAAGTTATACATGTTCACTAATTCATAAGTCTATTCACTAGGCGCTATCTTTCTGTAACTCTTCTAGTTTTTCAAGAAAGTTGGACACTTTATTTGATTTTGCTTCCCCCCCCCAACCTCTTGAAGCATATTACATTGTCCTTTGCTAACTCAGACTTAAGAATTTGATGGAATTTTGAAGGCATAAATATAATTTCTGCCCAAGGATAAAACTTGTCAGTTTTATGGTGTTACTTTTTAACATAATATTCCCAAATCTATACAACTGATGGAGATGTTTACAATGATATTCAGTTAAATTTTGTATGCCTTACATGGCCTTTGTCTGGTTTGCATTAAAACTCATGAGGTCATTCTCCTGGCAGAAAAATAAAGGTATGTTTCCTGAAGAAAAATTAGATGCCTTCCTGCTATTCATAAGAAAGCATCAAAGTAAACAATTGCAAGGCCAGGCATGATGGCTCACACCTATAATCAATCATAGCACTTTGGGAGGCCAAGGTGGGTGGATAGCTTGAGCCCAAGAGTTCAAGACCAGCCTGGCCAACATGGCGAAACCCCATCTCTACTAAAAACAAAAATTGGCAGGGCATGGTGGCTTGCGCCTGTGGTCCCAGTCACTCAGGAGGCTGAGACTGAGACATGAGAATTGCTTGAACCCAGGAGGTGGAGGTTGCACTCCAGCCTGGGAGACACAGCGAGACAGTGTCTTAAAAAAAAAAAATGAATTTCAGAGAAGGAAAATGATGGTATTGAAAAATTAGTAGTGCTCAAGAGAGATATAAGATATAATTTAATAGTAGGATTTAATTAAATGTTATAATAATAGTGAACAAAAAGAATTTTGAGTTCAAAATTTGAGAACAAGAAGAAAATACAGGAAAAAATGAATAATTTCTGGACTGAAAATCTCAGATTGAGCCTGGCACAGTGGCTCATGCCTGTAATCCCAGCACTTTGGAAGGCAGAAGTGGGTGAATCACTTGAGGTCAGGAGTTTGAGACCAGCCTGGCCAATATGGTGAAACTCCATATCTGCTAAAGATACAAAAATCAACTAGGCATGGTGGTGTGCGCCTGTAGTCCCAGCTACTTGGGAGGCTGAGGCAAGATAATCCCTTTAACCAGGGAGGCAGACATTGCAGTGAGCAGAGATCACACTGCTGCATTCCCGTCTGGGTAACAAAGTGAGACTCTGTCTCAAAACAAAAAAAGAAAAAAAAGGAAAAAAAAAGAAAATCTCAGATTATAGCAACAGATACTAGAAGAGGTAGGCATAAAATGAAGTATACTTAATTTTCCATCATATGTGTTTATATACTTTTAAAACCAAATGGAAATGTCAAAAATAATTGTTGAAAAAGCAGGTATGATATAAAAGCATCATCATCTTTATCATTATAATTCCGTATCCTATCAGCGAAATCTAGAAAAGAGGTAGGATCAGGATAAATAAAAGTTGCTTAATTTTTCATCTTCTGTAAGAAAGTTAGACTTGAAAAAATTTTGACATGAGCATGAAAAATAGATTAAAACATAGTCATAACATAGAATGAAGTGCCTGGAAAAGATAAATAGGCCAGTGTAGGAGAGGAAGTAAGCCTTTCATCTACTCTTTTGGGTTCAGTCACTAAGGCCTGCAAAATAAACTAACAAAAGACAGATTAACAAGAGGGAAATAAAGCAGTTTATTTGTGTGTGCAACGCACACACGTGCAAGCAAATTCACAGACAAGTAACTCAAAGAGGTAGTTAAAATTTGAGACGTAAATACCATCTTAATAGATAAAGGGGAGGGAGAGAAAGGCACTTATGGAAAAACAAATGTCATTTTGGATTTTCAGGAGAATGAACAGGAAATAAGAACATTTTTAAAAATATTTGTTTACACGGGAATGAGTGGACTTTCTATCTACTTCAGGGCCATGAAACTCCCCTGGAGAAAGGATTTGGGGTAGGTTTTGTGCAGGTTTTTCCTCCTGGGACTAGATCTGCTCTAAAGAAGAATTCATGGCAGCCTTGCTTCCCAGAAGTTGCTGCTTTTATTTACATAAGAGAAGAAGCTCCTAGGTGACTTTTCCTTTTTCTGCATTTGTTGAATCTCAAACGTGTTCAGGCTTATTTAATCTTTATGCCATCTCTGGGGATCCAAGTGGGTCCCTGTCAAAGTGTTAACTGCTGACTCCCTAAGGAGGTCATCAAAATAACCTATAGCTCAAGAAGAGTCAAGTTTATTGTTGACTGCAGTAAGAGAAGACAGTCTCAGTAGCATCTGTAAAGAGGAAACTTAAACGTGGGATATATCTAAATGATATCGAGAAAGTGGAATATCTGTGGGGTCTTGGTGTTCTGATTTAAAGTAAGTCTTGCTATGCGGGTGCCTGACTGGAATTTAGGAGTCTGTGATATAACAGTGAAGAACTGATGGATGTGGAGAGGCAATTTTGAGGTGAATCTTCAAAAAATGGACAATCATTGGATGAAACCACTTGAGCAATCCATGGTTTAATAGCAAGATGGGGCACTTGTTCCTTGTTCTGAAGAGAGCAAGGTAAATAGTCCATTGTTCAGATAATGGATTTTCAGGAAGTTTCTGAAACAAACAATAATGTTATGTGCAACTTCGTTTTTTTCTGGGCAAGAATTTCATGCCTAGAATTATAATGCATAATAAAATCATGTTAACATGAACAGTAAGTTGTATGGATGTAGCTGGTATCAGTAGTAAGCAACTTTTTTTAACATCAGCATAATTAAAAATTAAAAAGGAAAATGTGCCTTTAATAGAAAAAAGGAGAAAGATGAAATGTAAAATGAGCATAAAAGTAGAAAGAAAAAATTAGGAGGACAGCAGAAAGACCAAATACACCAATCAATGTTAAAAATGGATTAAACTATCCAGTGAAAAGATATATAAAATTATACACTAATTGAAGGAGAACATACTATAAAAATGATACCTAGGGATTGAAAATAAAGGATGGATTTGCCAGGTTATCAGAAAAACATTAAGAGGAAAAATTAATTTTAAAAAGCAGAATTCAAAGCAAAAATTATTAACGTTGCAAAGGAAGTTGGTTTTATTTTGGTGTTACACCACTGAGTAGAAATATAGAGTCATGTAGCTTTATGCATGAAATAAAAAAATCAAAATACATAAATCAAAAAGTGTTGGAGTGGGAGTATGTGGGAGGAAGAGGAATTAAGGATGAGTATGGGCTGAGTGCAGTGGCTCACGCCTGTATTCCTAGCACTTTGGGAGGCCAAGGTGGGTGGATCGCATAAGCCCAGGAGTTCAAGACCAGCTGGGCAACATGGCGAAACATCATCTCTATTAAAAATTCAAAAAAAATTATCTGGGCATAGTGACGCACACCTCTAGTTCCAGCTACTCAGGAGGCTGAGGACCAAGGATCACCTGAGTCTGGGAGGTCAAAGCTTCAGTGAGCCGTGATTGCACCACCGCACTCTAGCCTGGGTGATAGAATGAGACCCTGTCTCAAAAAAAAAAAAAAAAGAAAAAAAAAAAGAAAAAAAAATGAGTATGTGGTTTAGGTCTAAAGAAAAAAAAAATGAGTATGTGGTTTAGGTCTAAAGAACTAAGAGATGTCAATTATTGAGTGAATGTGGGTAGAGAATGGCTGACTAAATTTGGGGAGAAAAGGGAAAGGTAAGTTTGGAGGAGGCTTAGAAGGTATCAGAAGATGGCCTCCGAAATCAAATGTGAGAAAACAAAGTTAAAAAGGATGTCATTCTGAACATCACTGAGAGTTGTTTGGTTCAAGGAGAGAAAGCATATGCAAGAATCCAAGATTCCTGACAAATACACTGGTATTTAGACCCAGACAGCAAACAGTTACAGATCTCCAGTAGAGGGGCAAAAGCGCATTACCTTTCAGCATCTATTGTGAGGTTCCTGGATGACACTCCTAGAGCCAAAGACAGACTAACAAGAGAAAAGCATAACAAATTTATTTCATATACGTTTATATGATATGAGAGCCTTCAGAAATGAAGATCCAAAGAAACAAAGGAAACTATTTTGAGGAAGAGTGGCAGTTTTAGGGAAGTGTGTTTGTATCAAAGTGGGTGGAATCTAATGGTAATAAACTCAGGGAACTTAGAAAGCCCTGATTTCTTTCTTTCTTTCTTTTTTTATTTTTTTGAGATGGAGTCTTGTTCTGTTTCCAGGCTGGAGTGTAGTGGCACAATCTCGGCTTACTGCAACCTCCGCCTCCCAGGTTCAAGTGATTCTCCTGCCTCAGCCTCCCGAGTAGCTGGACTACAGGTGCACACCACTACACCTGGCTAATTTTTGTATTTTTAGTAGAGACGGGGTTTCACCATGTTGGCCAGACTGGTCTCGAACTCCTGACCTTGTGATCCACCCACCTCAGCCTCCCAAAGTGCTGGGATTAGAGGCGTGAGCCACCGCACCCGGCAGCAAGCCCCAATTGTTGAGATTCCTCTTGGCCTATCTCTGTGCCATTCCTTCTTGCCTGGTATAGGGCAGGACCCCTTTGGAGTAAGAATCTTCTGTTCTACTTTCAGAACAAGTAGGTCAGAGGATTCTTTTTAGGGCCTTGGGGGAGAAAAGTGGGAGAAAGTCAGAGTGACCTTCCTGCTTTCGTAGTTTTCCCAATTTCCTTCCGCTTAAAATACACAGTATGCCAAGGTGTCATATTTTGGGATATCCTGTTCTGAGTCCCAACACAAGGATCAGAGAAATGCAAATTCCAATCAGACTGCAAGCTGAGTGGGAGGTGCAGACTTCTGAAGCGCAAAAGAAGAATGAGGACGTTGAATGTAAATTGAATCCAGGGACATGATGCGAGCGACCTGGAAGAGCAGCTCTTTGGCTCCTCTGCCGGGTCCGTGACATGGAAACTCTAACATGGGGTTCAGGGATGCCGGGTAAGTGGCTGATAAGAATCAGCCAGCACCCTGGGCCTTAGGAACCTCCAGTCTGAGAAACAGACCACCTGTCAAGCTAATGTGAATAACAGTAATCATTGTTTTGTTTTAATAATTCGTGATGATGGGAACTTCTGAAGCATGAGGACTCATGCCTTGCATGAACTGAGCTGGTGCTTACAGGGTATGCCTTGTGGAATCCAGGAAGATTTAGAATCATAGATGTAGCGTGTAGATAGGCAAAGTAGAGTCAAAACTACAGAATTAACATTTTGTTACATATTTAGGCTTTTAAAATCAAAGAATTTAGTCTATTTGAGTGAAAGTTTTTTTAACTCCACATACATACACATAAACATACACATACACAAAAGGGTATGTGAAGAATTGATTTAGGCTTCTGACTAAATTGTAATGTTGCTAAGCATTGAGATATTTAAGAAATATTTAGGCTCATATATTTGCCCATTTTTAAATACATAAAAGTTATTTGTATTAGGGAAGACTCTATATGCTAAGGTAGACAGTTGAAGTACTAAGGAAATTGAATATATTACATTTATAAATACAGTTTAAAATGTTTTAAGGTATTGAATTAAGTTTGGAAATGAAAGCAATCAGCCTTCCAAGACTCCCTAGAAGTGATAGGCAGATTTTGCAGAACCAATAAAAGGAATACTATTGTTTTTTAGTAGTTGAAGTTTAAAGGAATAATCAAAACAAAAAACTTTATTTTGAAATGCAGATTTCCAGAAAGTTGCAAAGATAATACAGAAAGGTTCCCTCTATCTTTCACTCAAGTTGCTCTCATTTTTTTTCTTTTGTCACAAGGTTTGTAAATTTGTAAATTCCGTAAGTTGAATATTACCAAAAATAAATGAAAGGAAGCAGAGTTCTGGATATTATTTTTTCCTGTAAACACACAAACACACACTTGCGTACATACATGAGAATGCATACTCAATCCCTCTGAGAACAATGAAAAACCTCATTAACAGTCATTTATATTGGAACATCTGGGCTGAGTTGGAGAGGGCCCAGGGGCATGTAGACAGAGCTGTGGAATAATCGGCAGAGCTCACTGGTCCAGGATGTGCACTTCACAAGGTCCCATGCCGTGACCACCCTTCCTTCTCCACGCAAGGGCTGGAGACATTAACCTCTCTGTGCCAGGCATTCTCCTTGGTGACCGTAAACAATAATGGTGGTGCCTGCCGGCCACCGGGGCTGCTAGAAGGATTTGATGAGCAAGTGCATGGCAAACTCCTGGATCATGCTCAGCACAAAGTATGTATTCGGCATACGTGGGCTGCTATTACTATAAATATGGTTGTGGAACCTGAGAGAGGTGACAAAGATTCACTCTTTGACCAAACTCTAGCCAGAGTCCTCTTGTTTGGGTAGGTAGGTAGGCAGACATGAGCAGGGCAGGAGAGGCCCCCCTTCCCCCCTCCCCCCTGCCCCCCCTACACCCCGTCCAACCCCAGCCCCAACCAGGAATGTCAGGTGCCCATCAGGTGGTGGTCAGGGAGTTGTTAAGCTGTCTCTCTAAAATAACAATTTCTGGTCGGGCGCGGTGGCTCACTCCTGTAATCCCAGCACTTTGGGAGGCCAAGGCGGGCGAATCATGTGGTCAGGAAATTGAGACCATCGTGGCTCACACGGTGAAACCCCGTCTGTACTAAAAATACAAAAATATTAGCCGGTGTGGTGGCGGGCGCCTGTAGTCCCAGCTACTCAGGAGGCTGAGGCAGGAGAATGGCGTGAACCTGGGAGGCGGAGCTTGCAGTGAGCTGAGATGGCGCCACTGCACTCCAGCCTGGGTGGCAGAGCAAGACTCTGTCTCAAATAAATAAATAAATAAATAAATAAATAAATAAATAAATAACTCGTTGCAACCAGACCTAGGGAAAGGCAATCTCCCAGGAGACACAAAAACTTGAAACTGGTGATTAGCTTCCTGATAAAATCTCAGGAGTTGGGCGAATAGGCTGAAGGATGCACGCTAAGTGGCGAAATGGTAGAGTCTAACTGGTCTATAACCTTATAGGAACACTCGCCTGGAAAGGGAAAAATGTCTCAAGTGAGCATGTACACAATGTCAGTAAACACACTGCGCATGTGGCCCCTCCCCGGTGCTGGCAGGCCCTGCGCATGCGGACAGCCTACCCCAAGGGCAGAAGTAACTCAAGCCCCGCAAGTATGCCAATATATAAAACCTCACGTTAAAGGCCAAGCAGTGCACTTGACTGGCTCAAGTCACCTGCTTGGCCCTCTTCCGAGTATACTTTACTTCCTTTCATTCCTGCCCTGAAAATTTTAATAAACTTTCACTCCTGCTCTAAAACTTGCCTCAGTCTCTCACTCTGCCTGTGCCCCTTGGTTGAATTCCTTCTTCTGAGGAGGCAAGAATTGAGGTTGCTGCAGACCTGCAGGAGTTGCCATCACTAACACTCCGAGCTCTCTTCTCTACCAGGCCTCAACTTTGGCCTATACAAATTGCCGACTCTCAGTGCAAACCGTCTCATCCACTCTTTCTCCCACCTAAAAAGACTTAAACCAACACTAACATCCTTTCTAACAGCTCAAGGTTGCGCTCGAACCATGACCAGAGCCCTTCCTAAAGTGCCTGCCTAGGAAAGCTCCAAGCTACCAGAAAAATGTACTGTCTGTCCTACCCAACACCTGACATAGGCCCCTGACCTTTCTTCCTTATAGTGGTTACTTAAAGGACTTACAACTGTGAATCCTTTCTCTGTCCCTTTGAGATGTATGTGTGTCTCCTTAAATTTAGAAGTGGTTTTCTCAAAGACCTGAAAGTCATTCTTTTGAAAAATGTAATCATCAGGATGGATAGGGCCTCTGCCTCCCAGGCTCTGTGGGAGGACAGAATCCTAATTTCCTCAATTGGCAGCTAACAGACTCAGCCGGCCAAACTGCATTTACATTCAACTCTCTGTCATTTTCACTTCCCTGACCCTACTGTAGCCACCCCCACCTCCCCTCTCTACTCTTCATTCTCCCTTTAGAATGTCCACTCACCCCCACACAAATCAAAGTTGAGTTCAGTCCACATTGGACCCTCTTTCTGATTGCAATCATATATTATTTATTAAAATCTGTCCTTACTGCTTTAAGTCTCCAGCTTTGTTTATCTTTGACAGAAATCACAGTTCAGAAATGTATTTGGGAAGCCGATGCCTCTAAAAGGCAATGGAATCCTAGAGAATGTATTTAGAATGAGAAAATCTAAAAGCACGTTCACCAAACCCCAAAGCACACCAGCATTTAAGGTATAGAAAAAGGAAGAGAGCCTACATACACAAGCAAACAAAAAAATGAGCAGGAGAAGCTTGAATGAAGGAGGAAAAATGATATTGAAGGAAATCAAAACACTCGACCCTAAAATATGTATATTTTGAGATGGTTGTTCAGGGGGCCAGCAAACAGAAGCAACCTGCAAAGCTATCTTTTGTGGGGAGATTTGCATCTGTAAAGGATGTGCGTTGAGGCAGCCAACCCTTCCCTTGTCCTGATCTAGGGAAGATTAACTGAGAGTCTGACATCTTTAAAGAAGAAACATTTACCATCTATTCTGACAGCTGCTACCTGTTTTGTTTCATTTACACAAGGTGGCCTTTGCTAGCCAAGCCTCCTCTTCTCTGCCTCCCATGACCTGCCTTGCCACTATAAATGGTTTACCAACTGATATGGTTTGGTTATGTCCCCATCCAAATCTCATCTTAATTCTCATAATTCCCACGTGTTGTGGGAGGGACCCGGTGGGAGATAATTGAATTATGGGGGTGGTTTCCCCCATACTGTTCTCATGGTAGTGAATAAGTCTCATGAGATCTGATGGTTGTATTTTATTTTATTTTATTTTATTTATTTATTTTTGAGATCTGACAGTTTTATAAGGGGAAACCCCTTTTGCTTGATTCTCATTCTCTCTTGTCTACCGTCACGTGAGATGTGCCTTTCGCCTTCCACCGTGATCATGAGGCCTCCCCAGCCACGTGGAACGGTGAGTCCGTTAAACCTCTATGTCTTTATACATTACTCAGTCTTGGGTATGTCTTTATCAGCAGGGTGAAAACAGACTGATACACCAGCATAACCTGTTTTGGGCCATGCTCTGAGCCCCCATTCTTTCTGTAATCTCCAGATGGTTTATAAGTTTCTGAACTCCACAGGAGAGTTGGGGTATTCACTCTGTGGTTCTCTCCCATGTGCACGTTAATAAATATGTGTGCCTTTTCACCTATTAATCTGCCTTTTGTGGGTTGACTTTTCAGCAAACCTTCAGAGGGTAAAGGGGAAGTTTTCTCTTAGCTCCTACAATAGCGTGAAAAGAAAAACTTCAGCCGAATTAAATGTAAAGGAGTTTAATGGAGCAATGAATGATTCGCAAATTGGGCAGCCCCCAGAATCACAGCAGATTCAGAGAGACTCCAGTGCAGCCACATGGTGGAAGAAGATTTACAGACAAAAAAAGAAAAAAAAAAAAAAAAAGGAAGTGGTGTACAGAAATCGGAAGTGAGGTACAGAAACAACTGGGTTGGTTACAGCTTATTTATTTATTTATTTATTTATTTATTTATTTGCCTTATTTGAATACAGGTTGAACACTCCGCAGTGTATGAGTAGCTGAAGTGTGGCTGCTGGGATTGGTCAAGGCTCAGCTATTGTTACAGGTACATACTCCTCAATGAGGTTTTCTATCTTGTCTGCCTATTAAGTTCGGTTGCAGTTCATCCACAAGGACTCAAATATAGAAGTACAGAGTCCTTCTTAGGCCATATTTAGTTTGCTTTAACAATAGAAAGCTATGGTCACAAAGGCAGTGGCTTTAACAATAGAAAGCTATGGTCACAAAGGCAGTGGGAATAAAACCAAATGTCCCTAAACAGATTCGCCTGTGGACACTTGATCTGTGACCAATGAGACATTGTAGATAAACAAAGAAAGAAAGGTTGCTGCTACAAGCGGTTTCCACATGGAAATAAGTAAAATTGGATTCCAACCTTCCATGGCACCTCTCTTTCCTAATAAAACAATAATTCCCAATGAATTAAAGACTTACGCAAGGAGGAAAAACTTTAAATTATGGAAGAAGAATACAGGATAATATTTTTATAACATTAGGATACTGAAGAATGTATTAAACAAGGCTCAAAAATGACTATGAAAGAAATGATTGGTAAGTTTGATTTTGATAAAAATTAAAGCCTATTCATTAAAAGACATCATTAAACAAAAGAGAAAAGATTTTTGTAACACTTTTTTTTGTTTGTTTTTTTGAGACAGTCTCACTCTATTACCCAGGCTGGAGTGCAGTGGCATGATCTCTGCTCAGTGCAACCTCCTTCTCCCAGGTTCAAGTGATTCTCCTGCCCCACCGTCCCAAGTAGCTGGGACTACAGGCACCCACCACCATGCTCCGCTAATTTTTGTATTTTTAGTAGAGATGGGGTTTCACCATGTTGCCCAGGCTGGTCTCAAGCTCCTGGACTCAAGTGATCCACCCGCTCTGGCCTCCCCAAATCCTGGGATTACAGGTGTGAGCCACCATGGCTGGCTGATTTTTGTAACACTTATAAGTGATAAAAAATTTTATCTATAGTAGATTTTACCTATAGTATATATCAATGAAATATTTCTATAAATCACAAAAAATAAATAAATAGAAATATTAGCAAAAGACATGAACTGTATCCCACAGAATATACAACATAATTGGAAAGTATATAAATGACAATGCTCAACCCCTATGGTCACCAGAGAAATGAATATTAAAATCTCATGTTGCTCTCCAGGGGAGAAGAACATCTGGCTAGCAGGATTGCAAAGGTCCGGTTTGGCCTGTGAGGAAAGAGCTAGAAAGTCAGTGTGCTAACATCTAGAAAACCACAGAGAAGAAGGTAGAATATGATCACAGAGATAGTTAAGGGTCCTGATCATTAATTTCCACGTCTTATAATTTAATCCTTGATTTAAGAGGTCATAAGGATTGATAAAAATAAAAAAATAAGAAAGTTGAGCATATAGTGGTCAAACTAATTTTTAGAGAGGAAAATAAAATGAGAGGAAAGTATAAGATGTTTGAAACAACAAATCTTTAATTTAATTCAGGCAACATTTATTAAACATCTGCTAAGTGCCAGACCCTCTGTCAGGGACTGAAAATCCAATGTAAAGAAGGAAACATTCATTGCCATAGAAGCAGCCACATGCCAGCGAGAAAAGCAAGTAATTATCAGTATCATATGCAATGCTCATAACAAAAGCAATGTTTATTTGCAGACTTATCATGCTCAAGGCCCAGCTCTTGGTGCCTTAAGCATATTTTTACTAATCTCCACATTAATCTTACATGATTAACAATACTTGTTCATCTTTTACAGATGAGAAAGTAGTAATTTGTTTAGAGCAGGATTTCCCAACCCCAGCACTACTGACATTTGGTGCCAGATAATTCTTTGCTGGGGCTGCCCTGCACATTACTGGATGTTTAGTAGCATCTCTGGTGTTAAATCAAGTTTAGCCTAAAGCTGCCTCCTTACATATTTTAAGTTCTGCCTACAGGTCTTTCTGTACATCGTGAACTATAACAAGGGCAGATATAAACAGACCATAGCCTATGCTTGTGCCAGTCACTGAGTTTTGGCCAATCAAATGTGGCCAACTGTTCGAACCCTGTTCAAATAAGGCAAAAATGCCAACCTATAACCCGTCCACTCGTTTCTGGACTGGCTACCTCCCTTCCATTTTCTGCCCATCACTTTCCTTTTCTGTCCATAAATCTTCCACCACGTGACTATGCTGCAGTCTCTGAGAAAACTCTAGCTTGGGAGGCTGTCCAATTTGCGAATCTTCATCCCTCCATTAAACTTTAATTTGGCTGAAGTTTTTCTTTTATCACTGGCCGGTATCCACTAGATGCCAGTAGCTCCCCTCCCTCCACAGTAACGACAACCACAATATCTCCCGACCACTGTCTCCTGAGTGGCAAAATTGCCCCCAGTAGAACCACTGATTCAGAGACACAGGAAGTGGTAGCGCAGGAATTCCAACAAAATGTTTGATTCCCAAAATCATAGCTGCTGGTTGTTTTTGCTTATTTGTTTAGATTTATTTCTTCATCTAGTATACATGCCTCCATGGAAATAGATCTATCTTGAACACTGACACTGGCATTTAACTCTACATAAGTGTAAAGCAATGCAGTGAGGGAGAATCTTTATTCACAAATGGCTTATGCTGGAGGAAGATAGAAGTGAGATGATAGCCGGGCATGGTGGCTCACTCCTGTAATCCCAGCACTTTGGGAGGCCAAGGCAGGTGGATCACCTGAGGTCAGGAGTTCGAGACTAGCCTGGCCAACATGGGGAAACCCTGTCTCTGCTAAAAATACAAAAATTAGCCAAATGTGGTTGTGAGCACCTGTAATTCCAGCTTCTCAGGAGGCTGAGGCAGGAGAATTGCTTGAACCCAGGAGGTGGAGGTTGCCGTGAGCTGAGATCATGCCACTACATTCCAGCCTGGATGACAAGAGTGAAACTCCATCTTAAAAAAAAAAAAAGAAAAGTGAGATGATAATGATATAGATATTATTTTAAGTTTCTGTTATTCATTCAATATCTCAAGGCACATAGAATATCAAATAATAGACTGCAAGAACTGTCTGTGTTGCTTTAATTCCACTCATTGATCCATCCATCTATCCATCCATCCATTCAGCAATGCCAGGAGTTGTCCTAGGAACTGAGGCTCTTTGTTGCACAAGTTGGAAAAGTCCCTGCTCACACTCTGATGGGGAGGTGGAGAACAGACAAGAGACATGTTAATGTATCATTAAACAAGATAATTTCAATTTTTCAAAATAAGTGTTTTGAAAAAAATAAAACAGTTTTGTGAAGGTGAGTGACTTGGTTGGAGGGAGGGTGCTAATTTGGATTCAGAGGTCAAGAAATGCTTCTCAGAGATGATGCAAGGAAGGAGGCAGCCATGTGAAAACCTACAGGAAGAGTATGCAAAAGAGGGAAACAAGCACATGTTAAGATGCTGAAGCGGGAGTGAGTTTCGTATATTTCAGGAATGGAAAGGAAGGTAACACCAGGGGCAAGAGGGAGGATATGACATCAGGAAGGTAGAAGGTGGATAAGGACCCAGGCATTTGTGCCTTTGTAGGTCATGAGAGGAGTGTGGATTTTATTCTGTGTGCCAATGGAATATGATCTTGTTGGGGGCACTCCAAAAGGAAGGCCAAGTGTTACCTTTCAAACCATCAAAATACTAATGCAATGTCCTACATGTTCTTGTTTCTCTCAGTCATAGTTACATGTTTGCAGTTATTTAAATAGACAGATGTGAGAGTTAAAATATGAAGCTTACAGGGGAAATCAAAGAAATATTTAAAATGTATTAGTTTAGTTTTTATTCTCCCTGTAGAGTTTCCGCAAAATAGACTTTTTATTGCACTAGTGTCTTAGAAGGTCTATTGAGTATTTGATTTCATTTAGAAAAGCCCATGGGCACCTATATTTTTAAGAATTCTGATACTGAGTGTCAATGATTGTCAGTGGTTTTAGGTATTTTTTAGAAAGATATTATTGCAGCGATGATCTTATTCCATATTTTAAGCATAACAATTTAAGGCCTATTGCTTGTAATAGGGATAAAATGGAAGTAATTTAAATGTCTATCAATGGAGAAAGCAGAAATAAAATGTGTTATTGTCATACAATGAACTATGATTCAGCAGTTTAATGAACTAGATCTCCCTGTATTCAACCAGTGCAGGTCTCTACAGAATGAGGCGGGGGAAAGGGTAGGTTGTAGTCAAATAGGTAGAGAAATATATGATTTTTTAAATACGGAAATAATTCACCATATTTGTTTTTATTTGTATATTAGATTGAAAAGATACACATGAAGTCATCATCACAGTTTCTACTTGAGAAGGAAGGAAATGGACTGAGGAGAAATATGGGGTAATTTTAACTTTATTTGTAACATTTTATTTACTACTCCGGAGGCTGAGGCAGGAGAATGGCGTAAAAACCCGGGAGGCGGAGCTTGCAATGAGCTGAGAGCCGGCCACTGCACTCCAGCCTGGGCGACACAGCAAGACTCCATCTCAAAAAAAAAAAAAAAAAAAAATAAAAGGAGAAAAATGACAAAACGGTATTTGTTAATTCTGAGGTCTTCTTTTGTATTTTTTGAGACAGGGTCTCACTCTGTTGCCCAAGCTGGGTGCAGTTTTGTGATCATAGCTCACAGCAGACTTGACTTCCCAGGTTCAAGCAGTTCTCTTACCTAAGGTAGCTAGGACAACAGCTTCCTTCCAAAATCAGAAAATTGTAATAATACCATGCACTAAACACAACTATTGAGTGCAAACTTTATGAAACATTCTGCAGTTCAGTGTGGTCTGTGTCTTCACAACGAGATTGTGGTTTAGGAATGTCTGACTGAAACTGCCTTTGCAAAAATTGTAACAGTGAGAAAATTATAACAGTGAAAGAGATCTGACCTTGTTTCCAATCTCCAAGTTACCCTCGTTTATTCCTGAGCGTAAGCCAAACCAACTTTGGGAGGAGCTTAGTCTATAGTTTAACTTTGAAACAAAGATGATAACCGCCCTTCCCCCAAAAAAACCCTTCTTGCCTGGGGACCAGACTGTCTTTAAGACTAACACATTAGTCACAAGATTAGAAATTATGGTTTAGGAGTCATGCAGCTACAGGTCACAAGATTTCAAACCTTCTCAATTTCTCCTAGGGATAACATCACTATTGTAAAACCGAAAATTGGTACTTGGGATATTTTTTTCAGACCCTACATTATGATGTACCAACCGGCACCTCCCAGACTGGTAATCTGGCTCAGCCAGTTCTGTGATCCCACCCAGGCACAGAAGACAGCAAGAAGAACCTACTTCCCCTAAAATTTCATCTCCAACCCAACAATCAGCACTCCCCACTCCCTAGCACCCTACCCACCAAATTATCCTTAAAAAAAATCCCAGTCTCCAAATTTTCATGGGGACTGATTTGAGTAATAAAACTCCAGTCTCCCATTCAGCTGGCTCTGCCTGAACTACACTTTTTCTCTATTGCAATTCCCCCGTCTTGATAAATCGGTTGTATCTGAGCAGTCGCAAGGATAACTCATTGAGCAGTTACATGATAAGCACATAAAAATGTGCCTTATATCCTTAAGCATCAGAGAAATAAATATTAAAACCAGGATGAGGTATATTTTACTGTTATTAGAATGGATAAAATTTTAAATGACTGAAAATACCAAATGCTAGTGAGGATATGAGTAAATGGACCTCTTGTAATTGCTGGCCACTTTGAAAAGCTGTTTGACAGTTTCGTGCAAGTTAAACATAAACCTTATGACCCAGCAATTCTTTCCCTAGGAATTTACTCAAGAGAAATGAAAATACATTCATACAAAGAATTGCATAAAAATGTTCACAGCAGTTTTATTCTCAATGGCTAAAAACTGGAAACAATCAAATGCAATCAATGGGAGAGGTATAAACAATTATGGTGTCTGCATACAATGGAACACTATATAACAATTAGAAGGAATTAGATAATTGATATACATAATAACATAGATGATTCTCAAAAACATTATGCTGATAAAAAGAAGCCAAAAAAAGAGTAACTACTGTTCATTTATACTGTGTTTCATTGATTTCAGTTTTGTGAAGTTCTAGGATGGACGATTGGTAGCAGTAGAAATTAAAACAGCAGTTTGCTCCTGGGGTGAGAGGGAGATGACTAGAAATGGGCATGGGGACAACGTTTGAGTTCATGGAAAGGTTCTACATATTGATCGTGGTGTTGGCTACATAGGTGTATGCTTGTCACAACTTGTCCATTGCAGATGTAATTGTTTTATATTTTATTGTATGTAAATTTTGTTTAAAAAATTAGAAAATAAAAACGAAGGATGAAAGATTGTGGCATGAAGAAAACATTAAACAAGGGTTTTTTTCTGGCCTTTTGACCCCAAATTCCATATCCTAGAATTTATTCTAAAACGGAAAAAAAGACCCATGCGCAAAATAATATTTATTGACTCACTAAATATTTATTGAGCACCTTATATGCCAGGAACTCAGGGCATGGGGCATAGTGGTAAGTTAAAAACACAACAGAAAACAATAAACAAACAGTAAGAAACATGATGTAGAGTTTAATGACAAAGAAAATCATTCATTATAAAGTCACCTAAATCAATACAGAATCACATCTGTGTTAAGGGCTATAAAGAAGTGCATAATGATACGGCAGCATTGAGTTGAAAATGTTGATCTTGTCAGGGGGTTGGAAAGATCATCCATAAAGAAAAGATAATAGGGTTGGGATGTGAAAGGCAAATAGGGGTTTGAGGAGAAAGAGTGGAAAGAGTTTTGGATGTATAGGGAATAGCATATTACAATGTCCTGGCACCAGTTTGGGTCTTCTGAGAAGGAAAAGCCAAGATGAGACTCAACATGTGAGGGACCTATTTTGAGAAAACACCTGTGAAGGCAGGGGATGTATTAATCGGGATTCCCCAGAGAAAAAAACCAATAGGATATATACTTATATGTTTATATTTACAGTAAGAAATTGGCTCATATGTTTAAAGACAATGACAAGTCTCAAGCACTGCAGTTGGCAAACTGGAGACCCAGGAGGGCTGACAGTGTAGCTCCAGCAGGTGTGCAAACCAGGAAGAGTCTGAAGGCAGGAAAAAACAAGCAGACAAACAAACAAACAAAAACAATGTCCCAGCTCAGCAGGCAGGCAGAAGTTCCCTCTCACTCAACCTTTGTGTTCCATTCAGGCCTTCCACTGACTGGATGAGGCCCACCCATAATAAGGAGGGCAATCAACACTACTCAAGTGTTAATCTCATTCAGAGATGTCATCATTGATATAGTTTGGCTGTGTCCCCACCCAAATCTCAACTTGAATTGTATCTCCCAGAATTCCCACATGTTGTGGGAAGTACCCAAGGGGAGGTAATTGAATCACCGGGGCTGGTCATTCCCATGCTATTCTTGTGATAGTGAATAAGTCTCATGAGATCTGACGGATTTATCAGGGGTTTCCGCTCTTTTGCCTCTTCCTAATTTTTCTCTTGCTGGCACCATGTAAGAAGTGTCTTTGACCTCAGCCATGTGGAACTGGAAAGTCCAATTAAACCTTTTTTTTTTGTTCCCAGTTTTGGGTATGTCTTTATCAGCAGTGTGAAAATGAGCTAATGCAATCACAGACCCACTCAAAATGATGTTCAAGCAAATATCTGGGCACCTTGAGGCCCAGTCAAGTTGACACATAAAATTAACCATTGCAGGGAGCAAGTAGGAGTGGACTGGGAAAGACTTTAGACAAAGACACTAATCTGATCTGTGAAGGGAGAGAAGGAAGGAAGGATTGGGTAGGAAGAGCTTTAGACTTCAACAGAAAGCCGAGAAAGTCTCAGGCCAAAGGAAGTCCCTAAGTCAAAGTTGTTCATTAGAGAGGGTCTGAATTGAGCAGAAATTGGTGATTTTGGTAATTGTGCCATACTCTATCTTAGGCTGAGAGCAGTCTTAGTGAAAGTGTTGACTGATGTGAACAAGCGCAGTGGATCCAAAGATATGGCAGCTGGAGGATGTCACTAAAGATTCTCCTAAAGGCAACTACATGGCTATCACAGTCTTATTGTGATAAAGGACAATGTTGACTATGAGGAATTATGGAAAGGTTACATGGAGAAATGAAAGAGGAGAGTTGAGAAGAGAGAGACGTCCTAGAAGGACCAGGGAGAAGTCTTGTGTTCCATGCTATGAATATATGTCTGAGGCACTGATATGTTTTAAACAGTGTGGGGAAGTAACTAGGGTTATTGTTTGAAAAGATCACTGGCAGCACCATGGAGAATGAACTGAAGATACGTCATATTAGTAAAGAGTAAGTAAATTGTTAGTCCAGCCAAGAGATGGTAGTATCACGGTCTAGGGAAGTAGAAATACGTAGAATTGGAAGTGTCTAAAGAGTATTTGGGGAATAAAAGTAAACAAGAGTTGATGATAGATTTTGTGATGATTGAAAAATAGGCAAGCATATGAGATGCCTCCTAGGTTTTCTGGATTATAGAGGTGGACAGAAGCTAGTAGCAGTCATGAATTTAGATGAGGCTGACATCATTGACTGGCTACCTAAAAATCATTCTTAATGTCTTTAAGGTGTCATGAAGAAAATGCAATTTCTTTTAATGTTCTCAATGTCATTAATCTTTTTTTTTCATTGTAGAGGCTAAACACAGCAAAATAGTTATTTCTCCATCTTCTGTTGTAGTCATGAGACTACAAAGTAGGTAAGGGGTATGTGTTAGAAGGCTTCTGGGGACATATGTATTTTCAGCTAAAAGAAGAGATGCAAACTCCAAAATGACAAAACAAATATTTATTGCTGATAAACCAACTAAGGAAATAAAAATGAATAATAAAAAATTAAAGTAATGTTCAAAAAGGAAGACAAAGGGAAAGGGAGAAAGAAGAATAGATGGAATGAGTAGAACACCAATAGCAAGACTTACAGTTAAACATATCAATAATTACTTTAAATTATAGTGGTTTAAGTATCTCGAAGGAAAGAGATTGTCAGATAGTATAAAAATGGAAGCCCTAACTATATGATACCTACAAAAATCAACCACAAAACCACTTAAAATGAAAATATACAAAAACATGAAAAAAATATCAACAAGGATATACAGGCTAACCCTAGTTAAAGGAAGATGAGGTGACTATGTTAATATTGAACAAAGATTTCAGAGCAGAGACTATTAGCAGAAATAGTAATTAAGAAGACCATCAAGAGGACATATAATTCTAAATGTTTATGCACCTCATAATAGCACTTCAAAACGCATGAAGCAAAAAATAACAAGAAATAGACAATTGCACACTTATAATCAGCAAGTTCAACAGGCCTCTATCAGTAATTGACAGAACAAGTAGATAGAAAATATCAACTTGACCTAACTGATATTTATAGAACCTGCCCCCAATTACAGTAGAATACACATTTCTTTCAAACCCATACATAATACTTATCAGAATGATCATATTCTGGTTCATAAGAAAGTCTCAACAAGGAACTCACATATACAAAATATCTTCTTTGACAATGATGAAATTAAATGAATCTATAACAGAAAGGTATGTGGAAAATCCTCAAACCAAATAATATACTTTTAGTAATTTATAGGTCAAAGAAGAATTCAAACTAAAAAATAGGAAATTTTTTGAACTTAATATATGGAAATACAATATATTAAAATTTGTCAGATACCACTAAAGCAGTAATTAGTGGGAATTTTTTAGCACTATGTGCCAGTATTAGCAGAGAAGAAAAGTCTCCAATGACTTCAGCTTCTACACTAAGTAGCTACAAAAAAGAGCAAATTATACAAAAAGCAAGCAGAAGAAAGGAAAAAAAAAATGAGTGAAAATCACCAAAATACAAAAAAGAAAATCAATAGAGTAAATCTATGAAACCAAAAGATGGTTCTTGGAGAAGATAAAATTGATAGACCTCTAGGCAGGTAGCACAGAGCAAAAAGAGAGAAGAACCAAATTATCAATATCAAGAATGAGACAGCTGCCATCATTCTACAGATATAAAAAGATAAGAAGATAGTATTTACAACCAATTTATGCCAATACATTGGTTCTAAACACAATTTGAAGATATGCCTTCATTTTATGCACTAGTAAGAAAAAAATACCACTAACTTACCTTTTCATATCAATGAGCAATTATACTTTTTGAACAAGCTTCACTGAGGTATAATTGACATACAACAATCTGCACATAAATAAAGTGTATTTTTTAGTTTGAATTCTTCTTTGACACATAAGCTACTAAAAGTATACTATTTGGCTTGAGGATTTTCCACATATCTTTCTGCTACTGATTCATTTAATTTTGTCATTGAGATGTCATGGATGCATCTCAAAATAATGGACAAGTGCCTTGAAAGACACCAACTACCATATGATGCAGTCATTCCACTTGGAGGTATTTGCCCATGAGAAGAGAAAGCTTGCATCTGTACAAACACTAGTACATGAATGCTCACAGCAGCTTTATTTACAATAGCCTGAAATTAGAAACAACCTAAAAGGTCATTAGTAGGTAAAAGGATGAACAAATTGTGGTATATTTGTAAAACAGAATACTACCCAACAACAACAACAAAAATGAGCTATTTGGTATACTTACAATATGGATGCATCTCAAAGTCATGCTGATTGAAAGGAGCCAGATAAAACAGAATACATAGTATAATTATATTTCCATAACAATCTAAAAATATGCAAAAATGATTTATAGTGACAGAAAGCAGAGTGGTGGTTGCTTAGGGACTGGAATCTGGTGAGATGGAGAAAGAGATTAAAAAAGGGCATGAGAAAACTTTGGAAAGTGAGGGATATGTTAATCATCTTGATTATGGTGATGATTTCACAGGTATATATATAGAGGCCAAAACTTATAAAATTTTACACTTTATGTATGTGCAGATTGTTGTATGTCAATTATATCTCAATGAAGCTTGTTCAAAACATACAATTGCTCATTGATATGAAAAGGTAAGTTAGTGGTATTTTTTTCTTACTAGTGCATCAAATGGAGGTGTATCTTAAAATTGATGGCATCTTAGATTTTATAAAAGGCGGCGGCAATAAATGCCTTTGATCTGAGATTCTGGCGCCTGAGCTTTATGCTATTTTCAGCTAAAAATATACTAAGTGATATAACTGGCAATACTGGAGGGGAATCATGTTGGGAGGATTGTGAATTTGTTTTTAGGCCTGCTAAGATCAGGGCATTTTGGTTAGGGCTGCCGTTGTCCCTCAGTAGCTTCCTAACTGGTCACTACATCTTCTGAGGTTCTCTCACATCCATTCCCCACACAGCAGTCTTTATTCCTTTGCAATAGACTCCCAAACATGCTGCATTGCATAAAGCCCACATTTTTCCACCTCGCTGAAGATGAGGTCATGTGACTAAGTTCTGGCCAATGAGATAAGAGTGGAATTGACATGTTTAGCTAATTATAGTCACCACTCTAAGAAAGGAGTCCCTAAAATTGCAAATGGGTCTGTCACATTACCTCGTAAATGTGTCTGGCTTTTTACCTGCCTATAATTCATCAACACAGAAACTCTGTTTTCAAAATAAAAACATTCCAGACACAATTGAATGGTATTTTATAAGTGAAGTTAAAATGCTTATTATAGAGATGGCAATGTTGCTGAATGCTAATCCCCAAACTCAAGCAGTCTTCTTCTGTCTTTGGACAAGTCATTTAGTCTTTCTGCATCAGGTCCCTGAGCTGTGAAATGTGGATAATATTACAGGGCTTGAGGGTGCTGTGAGGATTAATTAACATTGGCAGAGAACTTTGAACATAAGACTTTGCCCTCTTCACACATTTTATCCAGGGACCTCAACAGACTGTACCAATAAGGATGGTCCCATTTATCTCTGTTTTCCAGATCAGGTTATGAAGCAGGGAGAAATTAATGGCTTGCCCAAAGTCATTCGGTGAACCAGGAGAACAGCCCTGAGGAGTCCTCTGGAATATTGACTTCTAATCTTCCCGCAACAACCATTAGATGCACGCTTCATTTTGAAAAAGGGTCTTAGAAATACCAAATACCTGTGTTATCTAGTTACTGCTCTCTGGTCTTTTTCTTGTGTGTTGGCCTAGATTTTTTTTTGGATCCATTTTGCAGCGACCTACAGAGAGGAGGGCTCTTCTCACCAGAAAGGAAACTCAGAAAATATCTTGAAGAGTTTAATGATCAGAAGAATCTTTATGGTTATCCCTATCAAGTTCACTAGAGGCATATGTTTTTTTGTGTGTCCTTAGTCATAAAACTTAAGATGCGAGACCCACTTGTGCAGAAACAGTCATTCTGGTTCTTAACAATTGCATTTGGAATTTATTTAAAAAAAAAATCACACAGTAGAAAATGAAAATTTCCACTACTTCTACCAATAATTAGTAACTGCTGCTAATATTTAATGTAGAGATATTCAGATTGTTTTGGACATAAAAAGTACATTATTTAAAAATTGGACCATACTGCATAGATAATTTATAACATAGGGATCTTGCTATTCTCCCAGTTCCAGCCACCCTGACCTTGCTCTACCCTATGCTATTCCATTGTTTATGGCATCCCATCACCCTCTCTACCTTTGCTCAGATAACAGCACCTCTTCCTTCTCAGCTCAGCTCCCTAACTGCTCCATCCCTTACCTTCCAAAGGGGTCAGGTCCTGTCTTCTTGTTCTGCCCTTGCATGATATACTGTAATTTTCCTTCGTGTATAATTTTACACTTACCAGACTATTTTTATAATATCTCTCACTCCCAGTGGACAGCCAGCTCCATGAGGGCGGAGAGTCTGGTCTCCTTCTCTCTACTCTATTGACACCTAGGCACCTCGCATACCTGGCTCAAATTGTGGCTCAAATAATATCTGCTGAGTGAACAAGTAAGTGAAACTTTTTCCACTCATTTTAATGGCTGTGATTTGGATTTGTAACAGAATGGTAAATGTGACTCTTCCTGTTGATTTCATTTTAGTAGAAGCCTTAAAGGCCCAGGGGGCAAAAAACATTTAGAAAATGCTCTAAATGTTTTTAAAGCAAGGTGCTGGACCATCTGTGCAGAAATTGCCAAAAATAGTAGTTTAAAACTGTTTTGTCTGCATAAGCTGATCATGCACCTCCAGCCTAAATAAGACATGGTGGGTAAAGAGATTAAAGAGGGAAGATTTCCTGGCAGAGAGCTGGTCTTCTCTTTCCCACAGGGACAGACAGGGGAGCTTGCCCTTTACCTTAAAGGAATGGAGCCGTTTTCAAGAGAATCACTCGGAAGGCCAGATGTGCATCCCCTCATGTGCTGAGGACACAGGGACAAGTGCCAAACCCATCGCTAGGAGTCTAAAGGTGGAGGCTGTGGGTTGGCTAGTTGCCCTGACTATGGCAGAGCAAAGAGCCATGGCCGCCTTAGGAGTGAGCTGACTGTCCATGTACAAGGGCGACAATGAGTGAGATTCTCCTCTGACTGGTTAAACATACAGAGGGAACAACTAGAGGTTATCGTAGAATAGATGCCACCAAGAGGACCACCCAGAAGCGCAAACATAACTCAGCATCCATCTGGGGCACTGGAATCTGGGAGGTGGAGGAGGTAAAAGAGTAACCAGACTGACAAAAGAATTGCAGATGGGGCCGGACACGGTGGCTCATGCCTGTAATCCCAGCACTTTGGGAGGCTGAGGCAGGCAGATCACCTGAGGTCGGGAGTTCAAGACCAGCCTGACCAACATGGAGAAACCCCGTCTCTATTAATAATACAAAATTAGCCGGGCGTGGTGCTGCATGCCTGTAATCCCAGCTATTCGGGAGGCTGAGGCAGGAGAATCGCTTGAACACAGGAGGCGGAGGTAGGTTGTGGTGAGCCCAGATTGCCCCATTGCACTCCAGCCTAGGCAACAAGAGCAAAACTCTGTCTAAAAAAAAAAAAAGAATTGCAGATGGACCTTCTAGCAGGTAGATTTCTAATGGATTCACAATATCTCCATGACAGAAAGAGCAAAATTTTATTAATTCACTTGCTACCTATTGGGCATCAACTCCAAGGCAAAACCTAACTTTCCCAAACAAAACTTTCCCATTTGTTTATCACAAACAACATTGCAGTGGACATTCTTAGAATTAAATATTTGTGCCTTTGGATACATGTGGATACACATCCGGAAATGGTATTGTTGAAGACCAAGGATAGGCAATTAGTAAAGTTTTTAGTTTTTTAAAAATAAATATTACTTGTGCTCCAAAACAGTTATATCAATTGATATAAATTCACATTCTCATCAGCAGTTCTATTTGTCTTTTTCTAAAGATATTCGGGTAATGACTTTTAGATGTAGGTTTTTATATGATCTCACCATTTCCAGTCCAGTCCCTTCTAATTCATTTCTATTCATCAGACAGGCTAATATTTTAAAAAATATAAATCAGATGCCACTTCATGATTTCATTCTTTTAAATAAAATGCAATCTCCTTGCTGTGGCCTGCAAGGACCAGAATTGCATTGCCCCTTCCTACCTAGCTCTAGGACTACATTTCCCAGCACTCCCTCCTTCTCTGAGCTTAAGCCCTACTGTCCTTCCCACAGCCCCTTGAACTCACCAACCTTTTTCCTGCAAGCTGGCCTGAACCCTTCAAGCCCGCTCTTCTCTCTAGCTGGGATGCACTTCCCCTGACATTTTCCATAGCTTCTTCTTATCTTTCCTATCTTAACTTATGTATCACCTCCTCAGGGAAGTCTTCCCTGGCCTTCTCTTATCTGAAGTAGAATTCTTTGTTACTCCTTACAAAGCACACTGCTGACTCCTTTTCACCACCATCGATAGCTATTTACATTGTTTATTTACTTGTTTATTTTTCTGTCTCTTACTGAGACATAAGCTCCATGGGGATGGGAACCTTTTTTATCCATGTGTCCCTGTGTGTGTGTGTGTGCATGTTTGTGTGTGCCAAAGTTTATTATGGACAATCTTTGCTCATAGCAGTTACCCAATATGTATTTGTTAAATGCAGAAAGGAAGGAATGAAGCATTGAGGAACTGAAGCAGAGCTGTTCCCAGGCTCTCCTACCTGATTTGATGTCATCTTCCAAGTCATTCTTCTTTCACTGGCTGAGGACCGGTAGAGGGGAGAGCTGGCTGTAGAACAAATCACCTCCCTTGTTGGTGATAGCCAAGTCATTTTCATGAGCACTGTCTCACCTTTCCAGAGGAAAGGCCGCATATGTTTCTGTGACACTCACACTGAGAGCAGCAGGCAGTGGGGCCAAAGCTCAAGTTATTTTTGGTAAGGGTATTGGAAAAGTGCCATTCCAGCTTCAGCCTTGGTGCTTTGTGGTACTTGGTGAAAACACAGCCTCCTTTGGTGAAGCTTGGGAGCTCATCACCTGCTCTAGAAAAGTGTAGAAGCCTCTGGATTTTTGTACATAATTTCTTGCCCTCAATAGCTAAAGAATAATAATGACAATGATAAGGATGGTAACGGGCTGAATGAAATTCAGAGAGCAGGGCCAAAGTTGTCCATATATTTAAGCTGGAGTGGATTTCTGCTTTGAATGTGGTAGATGATGACCCTTGGATTAATTTCTGGCTCTGCAATCCTATGGTTAGAAGGTTCTATTTGAGTGCATGATAACTTTTGTATCCTATCAATAAGATGACCACATAAGAGTGCTACTATGTGTATTGTCTTTTAAACTCATGTTCATTTCATTTTAATTAACACTTATTTTTTTTTAGATGGAGTCTCCTTCTATCACCCAGGCTGGAGTGCAGTGGCGCCATCTCGCCTCACTGCAAGCTCCGCCTCCCAGGTTCATGCCATTCTCCTGCCTCCTGAGTAACTGGGATTACAGGCGCCTGCCACCACGCTTGGCTAATTTTTTGTATTTTTAGTAGAGACGGGGTTTCACCCTGTTAGCCAGGATGGTCTCCATCCCCTGACCTCGTGATCTGCCCACCTTGGCCTCCCAAACTGCTGGGATTACAGGCGGGAGCCACCTCACCCAGCCTATGGATTCATTTTGTTCTTTCAGTAACAGACCATGCCCAAATGAAAACTTCATTCTCCATTTTCCTGTGGAGCTGGGTGTGACCATGTGACAAAACACTGGTCCATGCGATGCAAGAAAAAGAGATGTTTGACACATCTGGATCATATTTTTATTAGAAGGTTATTTTCCCTCCATGTTTTCTTCCTGCTTCCTGGGAAATGAGAGGGTATTGCTCTGTTTTCACATTACTAATGAAGACATACCTGAGACTGGGAAATTTCTAAAGGAAAGAGGTTTAATTGACTCACAGTTCCACATGGCTGGGGAGGCCTCACAGTCATGGCAGAAGACAAAGGAGAAGCTAAGGCATGTCTTACATGGCAGCAGGCAAGAGAGCTTGTGTAGGGGAACTCCCGCCTTTATAAAACCATCAGATCTCATGAGACTCACTACCACAAGAACAGTATGGGGGAAACCACCCCCACGATTCAATTATCTCCACTTTGCCCCACCCTTGACATGTGGGGATTATTACAATTCAAGATGAGATTTGGGTGGGGACACAGAAACACCATATCAGACAATAACTAGACTCAAGAATGAAAAACCATGTCCTGAGGTGCCAGAGTTGACCAACAAGCTTGGATCCCTGGGTGGCCTTATAGGACTAAGTGTCCTCCTTGCCCAGGATAAACTATCCTCCCTGGATTGTTACATGAAAAATAAACAAACTTTTATCCATCTTAAATCATTATATTTTGGAGTCTAGTTGTTACAAAAGCTTCACATCTATTTAAATAACTTCTTGGGGTGCTGGAAGAGGGGTTCTAACAGTGTCATCAGGATCTATCATTTGCTTCTCTTTATGTCTTGGTTCTGCTCCTTTAGCGTGGCCTTCACTCTTTGATAAGCCCTCCCCTAGGGTCTCATGATGTGTGTCAGCAGCTCCTGGGCTTCTTCCGTCCAGATTCCATTTCAACTGGAGTGTGAGTCTTCCTCCCAGTATTCAGTAAAAGTAACCCAATTCATTATTAATTGGCCAGCTTAGGTCATGTGCCCATGTCTGAACCAATCACCAACCACTAGTTGTCCAAAGGAAGGCCATGGACAGGGCTGCACATGTGAGCTGGAAACAGGGGTAAGTACACTTAAAGTGAAAATGGTGACTACTACGGGAAGAACAAAGTCTGGATGCTGAGGAAACAAACAGAAATGCATACTACAAATAAGAAACTCTAAATGTTCAAAAATTGAGTTCAAAACACGGAATGAAATAGTATTTTTTTTTTTTTTTTTGGTCAGACATTTCCAGTAAAACTAAATCATGTGTGACAGTATGTTTGTTTGGCAGCACGTGGTTAGGCAAGTTGTGCACTGTAGAACTCTATAAGCGCTGCTTACATCGCCTACCTCTGTGAATGGTTCTTTTCCATTTCTTTTCTTTTTTTTTTATTTATTTTTGAAACGGAGTTTCGATTTTGTTGCGCAGGCTGAAGTGCAATGGCACAATCTTGGCTCACTGCAACCTCCACCTCCCAGATTCAAGTGATTCTCCTGCCTCAGCCTCCCGAGTAGCTGGGATTACAGGCATGCACCACCACACATGGCTAATTCTGTATTTTTAGTAGAGACGGGGTTTCTCCACATTGGTCAGGTTGGTCTCAAACTCCCCACTTCAGGTGATCCGCCCACCTCGGCCTCCCAAAGTGCTGGGATTACAGGTGTGAGCCACCGCGCCCGGCTTCTTTTCCCTTGCTGCCAGGGCTGTGTATTGCACAATTTGGACAAGTGTAAATGTCCTGTGAATAGTATATCACAGTCTGTATGTTTTGCATGTATGTCAATTTGATTTCACCAGACAAACAAACAAAACCATATATTGGATTCAGTCTTGCAATTTAAAAAAGAAATCACTTGTTCCTTCACATCTAGCTTGATATTTTCTGGTTTGATTCGAGTTTCCTCAGTTCCAGTTAAATTATTTATGGATGTTGATTATAGTCAGCATTAACTATCAAGAGATGGATTTCTCACTTTCAGTTTTTGTCAGTAATTATTTCTGTTATTGTGGGTCCTTCACTTCAAGCTCCTTATGCCTTGATTTCTTTATTCTTTGTTTCTATAATGCTGTGGATCTGGTCTATAAACGATGTGTTAGATAAATGTCTTCCACGAACACCTCTATTTTACAGCAACCATGGGCAGCATTTTTTTTTTTAAGTTCCAATCCTTCAAAAAGAGCTCTCCAAATGATTTTACCATTTCATCTCTTTTGGCGAGAGATTTAAAATTAGAACATCATTTTCCATAGAATGGCAACATGAAGACAGATGGTTTACTACGTAGCGAAAATAGTTCTCCCTGCCAGAATATCTCCTTTTTGATTGTCCCCATTTAGTCTCGGTTCTCCTATGACACATTCTTGGGGGATTCTGTTCTTTAACTGAAACTCATCAAGCCAAGGTGACTAAAAGCTAATGTTCCCAGTGAGATTGGGAAGATTCATATCGTCTTAGAGCTGAAAGACCTGTGGATGTCATCAGGTCAAACAATCCACTAGTAACTGAATCCTCTTCTCAATAGCTCTGAGCAGTGATCACCCAGCTTTAGCTTGGTCACTTCCAGTGAGTAAGAATTTTTGTCTCATTTCTGATAATTACCTTTGCCTTTGTGAATAGTGCAAATGATTAGAAAGATCTTCCTTGGAAATCAACTAGTAACCTCTCTTTCTGTGAGATCTGCTCTTCAGAAGAGGAATAGGAGAATGTTTAGGAGCAGAGCTGGGCACCACACACACCTCCCTTCAATCCTAGCTCTGATAGTGGCCAGCTGTGAGACCTTAGCAAGTCCCAGGGGCCTAACTCTTCTGAGCTTCAGTCTGTAAAGTGTGGATGCTGGTACCTAACTCATTATTCCCTTAACAAGATTAGCGCAATGCCCAGCACACTGGTGCTCAATGTGTGCTAGCAATTATCAATCAAGTATGCTTCAGGGAGGTAATGCAGTCAGGGGCAGGTGAGTGTGAAATCCAGTCCCCTTCTTCATCTTGTTGTATAGGCAGTATCTCATAATGGCAATGAGAGCTCTATTGCCAGCCTAAGGAGGCTTAAATATGAGCCTGGTATGTACATAACAGGACACCAACCTCAAAAAGTGCAGGGGAGTTTGAATGAGTGAATCCATGCGAAAGGCTTGGAGAGTGCCTGGCACCCAGGTGGCCATCTTGATAACCACAAGGATTTACTGAGCACTTGCTCTAGGGTCAGGCTTTGGGGACAAACAGTGATGAGGTCAAGTCTCAGCCCCCTGGGAAACACATTCAGGCGGGAAAGACAGGCTCAAACAGGGAAACTGTGGCAAATGATACCAGCGAGGGCTGGGTCCCTGACACCAAGGAAACCCAAGGGCGCATTTAGATAAGGCCGTGACAATATCGCTCTCCTCAGATGCCAAGGTCAAGGCGAGTCGCGGCAACACCATCTCCCCAGACACACACGCAACATCGGCCCTTCTCGGGGAAAGAGCAGGGGCTGAAGGGACAGGCGGGGTAGGCGGCGGCTGGAAAAAAGTGAAATTTCCTCTCCTCCTAAGTCACCGGAGCGAGGAGAGCGGGCGCTATCTCCGTAGGCTGTGGGCGAGGTGCAGGGGCGGGGGGGGGGCACGCTCTGGGTCTGCCAGGAGGGGAGGGATCGGAAGGGGAAGCGGGGAGGGAAAGGTGGGTGGGAGGCGCGGGGAGCGCGTTCCAAGGCGGCTGCTCGCGGGTGGCCGCAGCCCGGTGCTGGGACTCGCGCGGCTCCTCCTCTCAGTCCCCCACCCCTTCCTCCTCCTTCCTCTTCCTCCTTCCTCCTCCTCCTCCTCCTCCTTCTCCTCCTCCTTTTCGGCCCCGGGAGGAGGCAGGGCTGGATCCCTCAGCCGCCGCCGCTCCTCCTCCTGGCAGGCCGGCCGCGAAGTCAGCTGACGCCGGCGCTCCAGCCTCGCCTCCCCGCGCCGCGCTCTGCGCTCCCCGAAAGTGGCTGCAAGCTGGACGCCCACTCTCAGGGTTGGGGGGACAGAGAAAGTGATGTGCGTCTTCTAAAGCCTCGCCCAGCGCCGCCGAAGCAGCTTCACCTCTCCAACTTTCTCCCACCGACTGCTTGTCTTGACCCTGCCCTCCACCCTCCCCAAAGCCACTTCGGGTGCGCGCTCTTGGGTAAAGGGGGGTCACCGGCTGTCTGGGATGGCTTCCAATTTTAATGACATAGTGAAGCAAGGGTACGTGAGGATCCGGAGCAGACGCCTCGGGGTGAGTATCGATCCTCTCCGTGTTGCTGTTCGCCGGTTCGATTGTCTCTTTCCTGAGCCAGCATCCCTGGAGGGTGGACGGAGAGTCCCCGGCCGCGGGCCGGAGAATTACGCGGTGGCTTTCTCAGCCGAAACCCGCGTCTCCGGGGCTGTCACTGTAAGGCCAGCGTCTAGGTATGTAATGGATCTATCTTTATCTCTTGGATGACTTGGCTTTCTGATGGTGGCCGCGTGTTGGGCTTCAGTAGCCACTGGAGCCCATCTACTCGAAATAAATATTTCTCGGTAGCCATGGAAGTTGGAGCTGAGAAACCCGGGCGGGGGTGCCTGCCGGATGCCCCCGGTTCCCCTCTTTTCCCACTCGCCGCCAACTTAACTTTTCCGGGGGATGGACTGGCCGGTTGAGAAGGAGGACACGCGTACTCGGTGTGAAAGAGGTCACGAGCCCTCTGACCCCAGGGAGAGATTTCTGCCAACTGTAAGGTGTCTTTGGACTCCCCCGCCTCTGTCCCAGGTGTCGTGTCAACCGCGGTGCGGGCTGGCCTCTGACCGGGGCCAACTGGAGTAGATACTTGAATCTGGATTTTCCCTGGTTCGAAGCCGGGGTGGTGGATTTCTGTTGCTGTGATACACCCTGGAGGTCCAGGGGAGGGTTATTTACGTGGAACCTAATACCTGGCGTAGCGCAAGTGCTCCCTACATAGGTCCTGAAAGGAAGAATGAATGAATCTTAGGGCACTTGGGGACGGATGTTGACACAGGCGAGCTGCTTCCTTAAAACTCCCTCTCTTTCGCCCCTTTCTCTCTGGCTCTTCCCTGGAGGAGGCTTCAAGAGAGAACCCACCCTTCCTCTCCTTGGGCCTGAATGATGGTGAAAGAATTCTTGAGAGAAAGGGAAGAGACTGGAATGATTTTTTTTTATTTCCTAAAAATTTCAAACTAGGTCCCTCATTTCTCTTTGCCTCCTATCAAGTGTTGTCGCTGTTTTAGTTGATCCTGTGCGTCTGGGCCAGACATAGCGGGTGAAAACTGGGGGTGGGGAGGTGCGGGGGTGGGGAGGGGAGAGAAAATATCCTTTAGTGTAATGCCTGAAATAATTGTAATGTCAGTAATCGTGTGGAATGCCCCTATTGATAGTGATAAATTGAATAACTTTCTCTACAAATATGTGTCATTTGGCATCTTTCTCTTACTTAGTCTTTGGACTGTTTTAATGTGCCAGATACTTCTACTGAAAACTGAAAAGAAATTTCACAGTAGTAAACTCAGCTAGAGAGGGAAGCCCTGTGGGGAGGAACAGCCACAATTATTATAAAACTCTTGCTTAATTCGTTTTGGTCTTTTTCTTTTCTTTTTTTTTTTCCCCTGCTGGTGACCATGTTTTAGCAATTATGTCCTGTGTTATTGTGAATATATACATATGTAATTAGGGAGAAATGCAACAGAACTCACCATTTCCATCAGCTCTGCCAAAGTTTCCTTGGTTTTCTTTTCTGCTATGCAAATATTCTCATCTGCAAGAACACCCATTGTTGGGGTACTTTACTGAGTGACTCCCATGTAAGGGGCAAGCAGTAATAGGAACTTTCTATTTTTGGTATGCTTATAGGCTGGCCAACTGTTACAATTTTAAGGGGTGTAAGTTAAAAAAAACCCCACCATTCTAATTTAGCTTTACTCCATCATGTCAATGGAAGGAATTGGTACGAGACATCTATTCTCTGTTAGGGAGCATTGCAATGGGAAGAGGACATGCATTATTAATGCACAAAATATGAATTATTCATAAGGATCAGAGTTTATGCCAAATTGTGACACATGGTAATTTATTTGAAAGACTGGTTACCGTCACTTTCTTGTTTGTGGTAACTGAGATTATTTTTTGTAAATTATTACAATTGACACAACATAGCCCTATGTGTGCGCCAACATTTATGGACAGATATTTGAAGCAGAAGGAACAGAAATACAGTTTAGTTTGTATTTGTTTTATATTTTATAACATTTTGGATGCTAGTGAGCAGTATAGTTTCTCAAGATTTATTCTTTTTGTCTGTGCTCACATTCAGACTTCAGAATATCTATCGAATTATGGTTATTGCTCATGGAGAGAAAAGGTCAAAA
Organism: Macaca mulatta; assembly: GCF_049350105.2. Classification (NCBI taxonomy): domain Eukaryota; kingdom Metazoa; phylum Chordata; class Mammalia; order Primates; family Cercopithecidae; genus Macaca; species Macaca mulatta. The sequence goes on from NC_133415.1 coordinate 107,304,655, forward strand.
ATATGATCAAATAAATCTGGTCTTATTTGTTAGCATTGGTTTTCTCGCCAGTTAATTTTAAAAATATGCTTATGGTATGATTTACAAAAGAGGCTCATTACATAGTTGCCAGAACACAGTGCAAACCAAAGTTTTAATGGATGCTGCAAATACTGGTCAAGGATGCTGTAGGGAATTGGCATGGGGACCATTTTTCCACAGGAAGGAATGTTAGTGGTGTTAATCTAGGCTACATATAGCCTAGAACAGCATGGGACATGTATATTCTATGAACATGTGCAAGTCTCAAAGAGAGGTAGGGCATTTATTTTGTCTAGAACAATACGCACTTGGTAAGTTCCTGCTGAAATATGCACTGAACTATATAGTGCATGGATGGTCTTGCCATTTATAACCTTCTTTAGGAACTAATACAACAGCAGTTTTATTAGTGGAATCCAGACCATGTTTGGGAGGGTTTATTATTAAATACAAAAACATTTCATGGTAAGCAGCTGTTCCTTGTGCCGAGGAATAAATGCTTCTTCAGATTTGGAGAAAGGGAAGGGAACGCATTCTACTTCTATTGTTTGTTGACTTTTGACCTTTCTTAGCCTCAGTTTTCTAGTCTGTACAATGAATACTATTTAGTGATGTTCTTGGGAGCATTAAATAAGATATTTGTGAAAATGCAATGAAAGTCTAGAACATTGATTCTACTTGTATCTTTTTTTTAATCAAAGATGAATTAGGATTGGTAGACGGATACAGAAATTATCTATTTCCTTCTCTTTGTATGTAGAAGTGTACAAAGGCATAACTGTTTATGCAGTTCCATATTTTTTCAATGGATGAAACTTTTACATATTATATACATATATGTGTATGTGTGTATTTTTATATATAGGAATAAATATATACATACAACATATATATATTGTATAATATATAATATACATATGTATTTATACATGTGATTTTTTAACAGGATGGGAAACATTCTAAAAACATTCCCATCCAAATGGGTGACAGATAAGTGCTCACCTTCATTTGAAATCCTAAAGAGTTTAAATGATTAAACAATCAACTATGTATAGATTTATTCTCTTCTTTAAATATCAAAAAGCTTAATGAAATACGATTCATTTAACTCAAGAGTTTCAATATCTTCACATCTGTATTCCCCAGCTTAATCCCCATTGGTTCCTGGAGGTCTCCAGCTGTGCCCTAGGTACCAAATTTGTTCAGGAATGTCGATGTTACTATTTGGGGGGCTGGGGGCAGGAGGGAAGCAGCTGTCTATAATTATCTGACTAATCCACAAAATGCACTAAAAATTTCTTTTTAGGGGAGAGGCAAATCAGGCAATTTGTACGACATTAACCTGCTGAATGTGTGACTTAGATGGCATCATATAACAGTTCTCACTTCGTTTCTTTCCTTGCAATGGAGAGGGTTTTCCATCAATCATTGTCATGGCTTGCCCACAGTGCAAGTTCAGAATGGAAACTCGGGTCTATTTATCTACACACAATCCCTCAGTTTCTTGCCTTTAAGTGACATTTCTGCGCTCTTGTCTACCAAGGACTTATCAGCTTGGACCTCTTCTCTGACCTCCACTCATGTAAATTCTCCTGTCTACCTCACATCTCCACTTGGATGACTCACAGACTTGCTGCTCCTAGAGTCCTCTCCATCTTAGCCACTAGAGGTCCCAGCATTTTGGTTGCAAAGGGAAACATCACAAGCAAACCTTGGTGTCATTTCACTCTTCTCCCCTCATCTCCCACCCCTACAGGCAATCCATCAGGAGATCTTGTGGGCTGTATCTTTGAAATATATCTAGAATCCAGCTGTCACCTCACACTATCCACTGCTACCACCCTGGTCCAAACCCTCTTCGTCTCCTCCCTGTAACATTGCAACAGTCTTCTAATTTGACTTCCTGTCTACACTCTTGCTCCCACCAGTGCCTTCTCAATACGGCAAAGTGTTCCTTTGGAAATGTAAGAAAGGTCACGTCACCTGGCTGCTGAAGCTGTCAGAGGCGTGAGAACCAGAGCAACTCTATCTTAAACAGGAGCTGGGTAAAATAAGACTGAAACCTACTGGGCTGCATTCCCAGATGGTGAAGGCATTCTAAGTCACGGGATGAGATAGGAGGTCAGCACAAGATACAGGTCAGAAAGACCTTGCTGATAAAACAGGTTGCAGTAAAGAAGCCGGCCAAAACCCACCAAAACCAAGGTGGCCATGAGAGTGACCTCTGGTTGTCCTCACTGCTACATGGCGCCACCCCCACCAGTGCTATGACAGTTTACAAATACCATGGCAACGTCAGGAAGTTACCCTATACGTTCTAAAAAGGGGAGGCATGAATGATCCATTCCTTGTTTAGCATATCATCAAGAAATAACCATAAAAATAGGCAACCAGCAGCCCTTGGGGCTCCTTCGTCTGTGGAGTAGCCATTCTTTATTCCTTTACTTTCCTAACAAACTTGCTTTCACTTTACGGACTTGTCCTGAATTCTTTGTTGTGAGAGATCCAAGAACCCTGTCTTGGGGTCTGGATGTTATCCCTGTCTGGTAACAAAACCATTGGTGACTTTTCATATACTGCAGAGAAGTCGTACAATGGGCCATGAGGCCCTGTGCTGCCCCAGAACCCTTTCTTTTACTCCCAGTTATCTTCTCCTGGCTTGCTCTCTCGCCTCCTTCAGCCTTTTCTCAGCTGCTACCTTTTCAGTGAGGGCTTTCAGGCCTCTATCTATCTATCTATCTTTTTTTTTTTTTTTTTTTTTTTTTTTTTTGACGGAGTCTCGCTTTGTTTTCCAGGCTGGAGTGCAGTGGTGTGATATCGGCTCACAGCAGCCTCTGCCTCCTGGGTTCAAGCAATTCTCCTGTCTCAGCCTCCTAAGTAGCTGAGATTACAGGCATGCGCCACCATACCCAGCTAATTTTTCTGTTTTTAGTAGAGACGGGCTTTCACCATGTTGGCCAGGCTGGTCTCGAACTCCTGACCTTGAGATCCACAAGCCTTGGTCTCCTAAAGTGCTGGGATTACAGGCGTGAGCCACTGCGCCTGGCCTCAGACCACTCTATTTTATTTCTTCTCCCTCTCCTTTCCTTCTTTCCCTGCCCCTTTTTCTCCCTAGACTTATTACCCCCTCCCTCATTTATTTTTGTATTGTCTATATACTGCCTAGGACGTGTGAGGCTCCATGAGGGCTGGGGACTTGTTTCTGTCTTCTTTAATCGTAGCTGTACCCCAGTGCCTAGTACGGGGCCCAGCACAGAGTGGGCATTTGATGAAGATTTGTGGAATAAATTAATGACCCCATCACTGTATAGTGGCTTAAGAGCATAGGCTCTGACATGTGACTGTGCTAAAATCCTAACTCACTGGCTGGTTATGTGACTAGAACATAGGCTCTGACATGTGACTGTGTTAAAATCCCAACTCACCTAATAGATGGGTAGTAAGAGCTTAACACGTAGTAAGAGCTTAACATAAAGAGCTTAACACAATGCTTGACACAGTAAAAACCCAATTAATGTTTATTAGGGCTCTCACTCCTACTTCCAGTGTGGTTAGAGACAATGACACTTAACTGGTTATTATTTTCACTGTTTCTACTGCAATTGTTCTTATCCTCAAAGAACTTTTTTTTTTTTTTAGTTAGGAAAACAAACTTAGTACAAGTACCAAATGTTGCTTGGCATTGATGGTTGATATAGAAGGAATTTATAAGATTTCACCTTTATAAGATTTTTTAAGATTCTACACAAATGGCAGAGATATGGAATAAGGAGAAGTACCTCTTCAGGTAACTTCAATATGAGTGAATTTACTGGACTAGGAGGTATTTTTGTTAACTTGGGGACTGTTTTCTTTTGTGGCAGAGAAGAAATCTTAAAAATTGGTCAGCTCATGTACAGGTTTTAAAAATAAACATTTTCTAACTCTTTCACTTATAGTTTTACCTGACCTGGTATGCCACAAAGGCTTTCATGTTGCATTTGGGGTTTTTAGATTTAAATGTTCAGGAATCCATGCATTTTTAATGGTACCATGACTAAGTTATAGTCATGATATGAAAATTATACTAATAGAATAAACTCATATACTACTTTTTTTCTTTTGAGATGGAGTCTCGCTCTGCTGCCCAGGCTGGAATGCTCTGGCGCGATCTCAGCTCACTGCAGCCTCCATCCCCGGGTTCAAGCAATTCTCCTGCCTCAGCCTCCTGAGTAGCTGGGACTACAGGCACGTGTCACTACAGCCGGCTACTTTTGGTATTTTTAGTAGAGACAGGGTTTCACCATGTTGGCCAGGCTGGTCTTGAACTCCTGACTTCTGATGATCCATCCGTCTCAGCCTCCCAAAGTGCTGGGATTACAGGCATGAGCCACCGCGCCCAGCCTCATCATATGCTGTTTTTATTTAAGTATAAATATGCACATGCACATATGAACTCATGCAACTGTTCAGTAAGATATGTGAAGTTTAGTTACTCTTTAAGAACAAGAGGCTTTGGGATAACTTTACCGGTAGGGAAATTTATGGCCAGATAGACTGCGTATATATACATGCATCAGTCAGGATGACTCAATTATTTTGGCTTCATTTGAATCAGCTTCGTTGACATGGTTTCCATGTCAGAAGGGCTTTCCAGCTGGTATTTCAGTCATCTTCATCTGATTGTCCACGTGGATCATATGATTAATTGTGCATAAAATCAGCCTTGACATCATCATCCCCAAAACTGATTTAAGCAAAGAGTAGCCAATTTAGTGACTTTGCATATAGACATAAACCAAATTAGTGATATGATTTTCCTCACATCTGCCAATGTATTTTCGAAATCATATTTATTAGAAGACTAGAGATATTTATTTTTGAAGCAGCTTTGTAATTTTTGTGGGGAATTGTTTGGTATTTTAAGAACTTAGTTTTCCTTGGAATATCTTTTCTTTCATTTATTTTATCATTCCTCAAATATTTCTTGAGTACCTATTTGTGTTAAGCTTAATGTAAGCCACCTTAAAAAGGCAGATACAATCACCATCCTCAAGGAGTTGACAATTTAATTTTGGATTTGTGTTATTAACAAGAGATTAATGTATCACCATAAAGAGGAATGAATCTGAGTAACAGGTCAAGTATTGAAGTGAAAAGATGCCCACGGATATTTTTCTATTCTATTTTTGTGAAGTGAGGAAGGACAAGTTTGATTTTTCTCTTACTCTAGGAATTTGATCCTAGTGGGGTGGAAATTAAACCTTTGGAGATTCTAAGCTCTCAAGTGATTATGGTGCCTCCCTCCTGCAACTGCCATTCCTGTGAAATTCAAAATAAAATTGTGAGTTTAGAAATGCCATATGATATATGTGAATCTTTAAATTAAAATAGCTTCTTTCTAGCATGCAGATGGCTAAATTTTCAATAAGTATTTGAAAGCTGATTTTTACAGAGCAGTTGTGGGGGCTGTCTTTATTTTACTAGTGTTCTCACCCTCTATTTATGCCCTGGATCCCAGAGAACAAACATGTTAACTGTGTGTCTTGTGTGCTTAAGCCGAGTTGTTAACTAGGCTCCAGGGAGAGGATGCAGGTGACTTTTCTGAGACAATGCTTTGCAGCTTGTATGAGATTCTTACAGAAGTCTGGTCTTCCCTGCCCCAGCCTCTCCCATTTCCCACCCACTGTGCCTTCTTAAAGATTAAGATCAGGCTGGGCATGGTGGCTTACATCTGTAATCCCAGCACTTTGGGAGGCTGAGGCGGGTGGATCACCTGAGGTCAGGAGTTCTAGATCAGCCCGGCCAACATAATGAAACCCTGTCTCTACTAAAAATACAAAAATTAGCCGGGCATGATGGCAGGCGCCTACAATCCCAGCTACTCGGGGGGGCCGAGGCAGGAGAATCCCTTGAACCCAGGAGGCAGAGGTTGCAGTGAGCTGAGATCCCGCCACTGCACTCCAGCCTGGGGAACAAGAGCGAGACTTTGTCTTAAACAAAAGGAAAAACTTAAGATCAATGTTTCATTATTTTAAATGAATTTTTGTTTTAGATAATTGTTATGTTCATATGTATTTGTAAGAAATAATATGGAGAGATATTCCATGCCATTTACCCATTTTCTCCCCAATGGTAACATCTTTCGAATTTGTAGGACAATATAACAGCCAAGATATTGACAATGATACAGTTGAGATATAGAACATTTCATTCCCTGGAGGCTCCTTCACAGTCTTCTTATATAGCTGCCTCTCCTGCCCCTGTCCCCCATATCCCTAATCCCCTGACAACCACTAATCTGTTTTCCTTTTGTCATTTTGTCATTTCAAGATTATTATGTAAAAATGGAGTCCAGGCTTGGTAGCTCATTCCCGTCATCCCAGGACTTTGGGAGGCCAAGGCAAAAGGGCCACTTGAGCCCAGGTTTGAGACCGGTCTTAGGCAACATAGTGAGACTGTCTCTACAAAAAACAAAAATAGAAAATTAGCCAGGAGTGGTGGCACATGCCTGTAGTGCTAGTTACTTGAGAGGCTGAAGTGGGAGGATCACTTGAGCCTGAGAGGTTGAGGCTGCAGTGAACCGTGATCATCCCACTCTACTTCAGCCTGAACAACAGAGCAAGATGAGACTCTGTCTTAGAATTTTCAAAAAAAAAGAATATTATGTAGGCCGGGCATGGTGGCTCATGCCTGTAATCACAGAACTTTGGGAGGTTGAGCTGGGTAGATCACAAGGTCGGAAGTTTGTGACCAGCCTGACCAACATGGTGAAACCCTGTCTCTACTAAAAATACAAAAATTATTCGGGCGTGGTGGTGTGTGCCTGTAATTCCAGCTACTCTGGAGGCTGAGGCGGGAGAATCGCTTGAACCTGGGAGGTAGGTGGAGGTTGCAGTGAGCAGTGGAGGTTGCGGTGAGCCGAGATCATGCCATTGCACTGCAGCCTGCGTGATAAGAGTGAGACTCCCTCTCAAAAGAAAAAAAAAAAAAAGTAATAGAACCATACGGATGTAACCTTTGGGGATTGGCCTTTTTAAAAACTCAATATAATCCCCTGAGATTCGTTCAGGTTGTTGTGTGTATGAGATTGTTCTTTTTTCTTGCTGAGTAGTGTTCCATGGTGTGTATGTAGTTTGTTTAGACACTCACCTGTTGAAGGACGTGGGTTGTTTCTGGTTTTTGGCTATCATGAGTAAAGCTGATATACTAATGTCCGCATTTGTGCAGAGATTTTCATGTGAACATAAGTTTTCATGCCTCTAGGCAAATGTCCAGGAGTGCAATTGCTGGGTTGTAGAGTTGTGTCTAGTTTTTAAAGAAACTGCTGAGCTGTTTTCTCACAGAGGTCGTACCATTTTACATTCACATCAGCAACGTGTGAGTGATCTGGTTTTTCTGCGTCCTCGCCAGCATTTGGTGTCGTCACTGTGTTTTATCTTAGCCATACTTCTAGATGTGTCATGGTATCTTATTGTGGTTTTAATTTGCATTTTTGTAAAGGGTAGCAATGTTGAACATCTTTTCATGTTCCTGTTTGCCATCTGTATACCCATTTCAGTGAAATGCCTGGATTGCTTATTTTGTAACGGTTGAGTTTTGAAAGTTCTTCATATATTCTAGACATCAACCCCTTTTAGATATGTGATTTGCAGGTATCTTCTCTCTCTCTTGCCTTGCCAGCCTAATATCCTGAAGATGTTTTAATTTTTTTTGTAAGTGTTATAGTTTTATCTTTTATATTTAAGTCTGTTATCCATTTTGAGTAATTTTTGTATAAGGTGTGCATTTCAGGTCAAGGTTATGCCTATGGACACACAGTTACTCCAGCACTTTTTTGAAAAGGTTGTTTTTTCTTTCATTGAGCATTTTTATGTGTGTCTTTGCCTGGGCCCTCTATTCTGTTCCATTGTTTTATATGCCTTATATATGTACAGTGATATGTCTATATATGTATTTGTAACTATACAATAAGTCTTGAAATAGGGCATACTGATCCCTCTCAGTTTATTCTTTTTCAAAATTGTTTTAGCTATTCTATTTCCTTTGCCTTTTAATATAAATTTTTAAATAATGTCTATAACTACTAGAAATCTTCCTGGGACACTGTCTCATTCTACACACATACACATACACAATTTAATTTGTGCATTAGTTTTTTTTTTTTTTTTTTGTGGTGGAAATAGCATAAGTTTGAGACTCACATTTTAATTTGGGTCTCAGCTTGGCTGCTTATTGGTTCTGTGGCCTAAGGGAAAATTGCTTATTCTTTCTGATCTTTACCTTACTTATATATGAAAAACGAGGATAATATATGAAAGATGAGTATACCAGGCTCTTAATCCTGTGCCTGAATCATAGTAGAAACTCAGTGAGTCATACTACTGATTTTTATTTTTTATTGGTAAAAGGTTGAAACGATATTTTTAGTTTATTGTCTGTAAGAACCATGGCCTGGTGGAAATTAATTCACTCATATTCCAGCGGAAGAGTCATGTTTTTGATAATAAAAAATAAGGTTGCATTCTGTCTTCCTCTTAGTGTTGACTTCTGTGATATATTTTTGTAATATTGGGTTTGTTTAGGAGCCTCCAGTGAAATCCTATCTTAGAACATAAAGACTTGAATGTATTAGCCAAAATGGCAGACCTTTGATTAAAAGACTGGCCACAGTATTTTTACCTGTTAACTCTAACAGGTTTGTCCAAATGTGAGATTTATATGTCTGGAGAGAGAATTTTATGGTAGTAAACAACATTCAATCATAAAATGAGAAAAAGTGTTATTTATTGCTCAACATATCTCAAAGAGTTGGTGACTACTAGGACTTTTCCTAGAGGGGACCATCCTAACTTAGGTGCGGAGTGTTCAGGCTGACAGCATCATGTTTCGTTGCATTAATTAACTTTATATGATGTTAAATTTTACATTTTCTTTCAAGTGACACTGGTTTCCAATTTCAGATAAGAATGTGTGCTTCCTCTTTAAATAAGGCTTATTTATTTAAAAAAGTAAAGTAACTTAATTCATGTTAACTTACAGCGCAGGTATTATATGACCATGCAGTGGCAAAAATTTTGGAGGCAGGTGATAGTACACAGAGGCAGTGCAAATCCAAAGGGTGCAGGGCTGAAGTTTGGGAAACTGCAGACCAGTGTACTTATTTTTTAAAATAGCTTTTCTAAAATATCTTTGCTTATAGCTGCTCTATGTCATCATTTTATATAAATAACTTAAAAATTAGGTGCTTAGGGAAAAAACTCCTGTGTACCCAATACCATCATCTTACAAAACTTTCCTCTGATATCACCATGTGTATGTCACTTCTCACCCCCCAAAAACTGTACAACCTTATTTTGGTTTTGCCCAAGCCCTTATTTTTTCTTCCCTTCATTCAAATGTACAATGGATACTGCTGTGATTAATACAAAGAAAAACTAGCAAGTCTCGTGAATGGACTAACTCAAATTAGTTAAAACACTGGTATTGAGTTCAATGCTTTTATTTAATACAAGTTTTCATGTTTAGAAGAACAATTCAACTCTTAGAATTCATTTTATTATCTTAACACCATACATTCATTCAATAAAAGAAATTTATTTTCCAAACTTTTAAGAAATCATACTTATTTGAATCCCCTCTTTATACTAATTTCTCAGTTTCCAGGTTTCTTTCCACCAAAGTGCAGAAATTTTGGCTAATCCGTGAAAAAGTCACTTTTTGAGTCTGGGTTCCATTCCACTAGCAGTGGCCTCAAATGTGGAAGTTATCACGAACCTAGTCTAGTCTTCAGCATCCATTAATTCAATGTGGTGTAAAGTGAAGTTGGATATGAATCTTTCCAAGAAAGTTTGTCCTCTTGGAGAAGTCTTCACTAGTTTGAATCCATCTCGTCCATTAACTGGCTGCTCTTACTTCTGATTTTCTCCTGGCTGGCTGTCTCTTGGCATCCATATTCCTGCCTCAGAATGACTTGCCTTGACTACAACATTTGAAGTTGACTCCTCACATTCTTCTAGAACATCACCTAATTTAATTCATGTATAGAACTTAACAATTTTTTAAAATTTGATGCCATTTGTTCTCTTCTTTTTCTGTTTCTCTGTTTCTATATACATTCTTTTTTTCTTGTTTTTCTTCTGTAAGAAAGGGAATGAACAAGATAGCCAAAGTCCTTGGCCTCATAGAACTTACTCTAAGAGACATAAGTTTTATCTTACATATATTATTTGCTTATGTATTCTTCCTTCCTTCCTTCCTTCCTTCCTTCCTTCCTTCCTTCCTTCCTTCCTTCCTTCCTTCCTTCCTTTCTTCCTTCCTTCCTTCCTTCCTTCCTTCCTTCCCTTCCTCCCTCCCCTCCCCTTCTGCCTTCCCTTCCCTTCCTTTCTTTTATTATTAAATATGTGCATGAAGTAGGTGTTATTTTATGCCCATTTTACAAATTATTTACATCTTAGAGTAAGTTCTCTGAGGCCAGGGACTTTGGCTATCTTGTTCACTGCTGTATCCCCAGGTCATAGTCCTTAGTACATTCTCGATATTTGTTGATTGAATGGATGAATGGTTTTACTTCCTGTCAGAAGAATGGAACGGTGTATTCAGATGTGAGAAGACAAATAGAAAACTGTGCCTATATCCCATCTCATTTTGCAGTATATTCTTTTCTGAGCAGTAGAACGTTTTAGAATTTCTCATAGTTGTTTATATATAATCTGCAAATTCATAATCAGGAAATACAGCAATTAATATCAAAGGTTTGGATTTACTCCATTAAAATTAAATTTTATTTGATTTCTTTTGGAGTAGGTAATATGTACACTTAGTATAAAATTCGAGGATACAAAGTTTATACACTGAAGAGTAGAGTTTCCTTTCATCTCCATTTCCTAGAATCATCTAGTTTCCTTTTTCAGAAACAACCACTGTGAATAGTTTCTTCCAGAATAGTCTATATATAAGTAATTTTGTGTGTGTGTGTGGGTGTGTGTGCATGTGTGTGTCTGTATGTGCGTTTGCATGCAATTTTTACTTATATAGTCTTCTGAGCCATGGATTTTTTATTTAGTGATATATCATAGTTTTGAATAATTTGATAGGATTCCCCTGTATGGATATATCTTATTTGATTATTTATTGATTCTTCTTTCCTTCCTTCCTTTTATTTGTTAAATATGTGCATAAAGTAGGTGTTATTTTATGCCCATTTTACAAATTATGAAACTGAGATACTAAGAGGTTAAGTTTTCGGCCAACTCACACAGTCTTAGGTGTCAGAGCCTGGGTTCAAATCCACTGTCTTTCTCTTTCATGGAACATTGGGGTAAATCCATTTTTTTCCCCTCTGTTACAAACAGTGCTACAGACTACCCCTCATCACACCCAGTGGAGATCCTGGAGGTGAATAAATTCTTAGAAGAAGTGGGACTTATTGTTCCAAGGGTATTCACATGTAGAATTTCATGAAAGTTGCTTTGGAGGATGTTCTCCAGCAATGTACAAGAAAGTCCATTTCCTCTCATTTTGTCACATTACGCCCAAGAGCTTTTTCAACGTTTTGTCAGTCTACTAGGTGAGAAATGGACTCATTTGTGTATAGATTTCCCTGACTTGAGGCTGAGTTTTAGGGCATTTTATAATTAGAATCTTTTCAGTTGTACAGGTTTTTTTTGTTTTAACAGTAATATTTACTCAACTCAAAAAGTAGTTATTTAGTGAACATTTAGAAACATATAAATCATAATTTACTTTCTTAAAACACACATTCCTGGGAAATGGCTCTATGGAAATATTTTACCTAGAAGATAGGATAAATTATATATTAGCTGTTACTGTATTTATTTTTACTCTAAAAATTAAATTATGAATGTGCACTTTTGATAAATGTATGTTGAATGAAATGATACATATATACATACACATACATATATACATACGTATATACATTTTAAATTTAATCAGATAAATACATATTGACTAATGCAGCTCAGTCTATATTCTTGGTCAATCTTATAAAATACTTCGAGTGTGTCTAGCTGTGTGGCAGGAGTGGGAGGGTAGGGGATGATGTGATTCTTTGTACTGAGTGCTAGATATAATTTCTGAATATTGCATTTATGTTGTTCCTAGGTATCTGGTATCTTGAGACTCTCTTTTCCTTTCTCTCTTATTTTTGTTTTTATTTTTTGAGATGGAGTGTTGCTCTGTCGCCAGGCTGGAGTGCTGTGGCGTGATCTTGGCTCACAGCAACCTCCACCTCCTGTGTTCAAGCAATTCTCCTGCCTCAGCCTCCCGAGTAAGTAGCTGGGACTACAGGCGCACACCACCATGCCAAGCTAATTTTTGTATTTTTAGTAGAGATGGGGTTTCACCATGTGGGTCAGGATGGTCTCGATCTCTTGACCTTGTGATCCGCCCGCCTCGGCCTCCCAAAGTGCTGGGATTACAGGCGTGAACCACCACACCCAGCCTCCTTTCCTTTCTCTCTAAGCTCTGGCCACATCAGCTCCTTTTCACTCTTCAAATGATGAACTCTTTTCCGTCTATGTCTTTGCCGTCTCATGCTTCCCTTTGTCAGTAATGTTCTTCCATGGCAGGCTCTGACCTCATTGTCAGGTCAAAAGTCCCCTGCCCAGAGAACTGTTTGACCATTCAATCTCAGATGGTCTCCTTCAGGTATTCTCTGTCTCTCTCCCTTTTAATTGCATGCAGGATCATGCCTCACAATGGTAATGATTTCTTAAATTATTCATTTCTTTGTTGCTCGTTTCTTTTAGTAACCACAAGCACTGAGCGGGTCTTTGTCTGTTTTGTTCATGGCTGAATTCTTAGTGGCTAGAATACTATCTGAGCACACAGTAGGTGCTCAATAAATAAAGTGAAAATTGAAAACCTGAAATAACATCTTGCATGTTAAATTATGAAAGAGGTGAGTCACCCTAGCATAGTATGCATACACGTCAAGACATTCATACATGTCAAGAAATTGCAAAAGGTTTGTGGAATTCTATTGTGTGATTCTTGATTCTTGTAGTCTCTTTGCAGTATCGCAGCTGCAATCCCCAGGACAGGTCAAACTGGTAGAACAGAAACCTGGCCAGGGTGAGAAGGGTCCAATTTTCACCCCTGTCCTACTTCTGGCCATCTGCTATGAGCAGACCAGGTCACTGAACTGCTTACACCTTGGCTTCCACTGCAGAAGATGGAGACAGAAATGCCTTCCCTCCTTCCCCCACCAGCTGTTCACCTCTGCACAGGAAGTGTGACTGTGGATGTGAAGAGCCTCTCAAGTACCCGGAACATTCTATCAGTCCCAAGTGGGTCTCCCCGGCATCCCACCATTGGCTTCCTGAGTGGAAAATAGCAGAGAAAACTTGAGATTTTTCTCCAAAGTTGCCATGACTTGTATCAGATCCCAAACAACTGAATTTATTATTTCCTTTGGATTCCAAGAGTGATCTGATACTAGAAAAAGCAGAGTTTAATTTCTGGCAAAGAATGGCAAAAAATGAAAGAAAGAGAGAGAAAGTGAAAGAAAGAGAAAAAGAAAGAAAGACACAGGGAGAGAAAGAAAGAACATCGACCCACTCCACAACAAAGGATATCATATACATATATGACATAGATGTCATATTTATAAATTCATATGTCATATATATAAATTCTTTTAAATTAACCGGTATTTTATATTCTATATACATGATAGAGAAATAAAACAATGCAAAATAGGATAGAATGAAAAGAAAAGTTTTCTCCAACCCCAGACTGGTCTCACTTCCTGGGATTAGTCATTCTTAGTAGATTCTTGTATCTTTGTACAGCGATGTTTATCAGAGGCAAGCATAAAAGTGCGTGTACTTGTGTGTATATGTGTAATTTGTTTTACACACAAGAGTTCATACTATACAATCCTATTATATACTTTGTCTCTTTTAACTGATGTTGAAACACTTTTCAAACATTTTTAAGAATGGTCAATATTCATTTTTTTCCTATGTCACAATTTCTTTAATGCAGTCTACTAACAATGGACATTTTTAGGTAGTTTCCAGTTTTTGCTATATAAATGAGGTAGTGACATCCCTGACTATACACTCATGCATACTGATACTGTATTTCTAAGATAAGTCCTAAAAAGGAAGTTATCTTACAAAGTTATGTACATTTACACTTTTGAGGAATAATACGAAATTTTCTTCAAAGAGGTTGTACCAGGTACACTCTGATAAAGAGTGCTTGTAAGAGTGTGGCTTTGTGTGTGTGCGAGCGCATGCACGCGTGTGTGTGTGTGTTTTAGGAGGAGAGAGAACAGAGAGAACAACCTTTTAAAGGATGTTCTTGGCCAGGTACGGTGGCTCATGCCTGTAATCCCAGCACTTTGGGAGGCCACGGAGGGTGGATCATTTGAGGTCAGGAGTTCAAGATCAGCCTGGTCAACATAGTGAAACCCTGTCTCTACTAAAAATTAAAAAAAAAAAAAAATTAGCCAGGAGTGGTGGCGGGTGCCTGTAATCCCAGTTACTCGAAAGGCTGAGGCAGGAAAATTGCTTGACCCTGGGAGGCGGAGGTTGCAGTGAGCCGAGACTGAGCCACTGCACTCCAGCCTGGGTGACAGAGTGAGAATCTGTCCCCCTCCAAAAAAAAAAAAAAAAAAAAAGAAAGGATGTGTTTGTCCGTCTGTCCGTCTGCTCCTTGGCTCAATCCCCCACTCCCCAAATCTGTTCTCTTTATGGTAAATTGATCACCTAAAAATTGAACCTAATCCTATCCTACCTTTCTTACAACTTTCCAGTGCCTTCCCCCTGCACATGAATATCTCTGAAATGTACTCAGGACACTGTGTGACCCAGAGCCTGCTGCATTCACTCGCTGTGTCACACCATACTCCCCAAAATCAGTGCATAAGCCCAACACACCTCCTTTAGTTCCTCCAGTAGCCACGTGCTCTTTCCTTTGTCACCATTCTTATATGTGCTCTTCCTGTCGACTAGCAAATTCTTACTCTTACTCTTAGTTTCTCTAATTACTGCTCATCTTGAAAATCCAGGCTGGAATGTCATTGATTTGGAGTTGCTTTTTCTGACACATCCCCATCTAAATGGTAGGGTTAGCCCCTTGCTACAGGTGGATATGTAAATTTAATTAAAATTAAATATGAATGTAAAAACCCAATCCTAAGTCACACTAGCCACATTTTAAGTGATAAGTAGCCACGTACATAGTCATCAGTGGCTACTATATTGGAGAATACAGATATATTTCCAGGCTGAATGCAGTGGCTCAGGCCTGTAATCCCAGCACTTTGGGAGGCTGAGGTGGGAGGATTGCTTGAGGCCAGGAGTTTGAGACAAACCTGGGCAACTTAAGGAGACCCCCATTTCTGCACAAATTAACTTAGTTGGGTGTGGTGGCTAGCCTCTGTAGTTCTAACTACTCAGGAGGCTGCGGGGGGAGGATCGTTTAGGCCCAGGAGTTGGAGGCTGCAGTGAGCCATGATCATGCCACTGCACTCCAGCCTGGGTGACAGAGTGGGACCCAGTCTCAAAATAAAAATTAAAAATTAAACAAAATATTTCTATAGTTGTAGAGAATTCTATTGAACAGTGCTGCCCTATAGCCCTATATTACTTCTTCATGACACTCATGGCTTAAAAGTATTTGTTTTGAGAGTGTTGTTTTGATGATTTTGGCTCCATAAGCCTGTGAGCTTCACAAGGGCACAGCTTGTCTTGCTTCTTGCTTTTTCCCATATATTAAATGTTCAATAACTATCTGTTGAATGAATAAATGAGTAAATGAATTAAAGAATTCCTCCTAGCTCTTAGCTTTATTGTCGTATTCTTAATGTTCAGTGGACCTCCTGGGAAGGAGCTGGATGTTCTACACTTTTACCCATTTCCTTCAAAACTGCAGTTGGATACCTTAGCAAGACTCATTCATCTGGGGATATTTAGCCTTTCCTGTTGGGCTTGACATTTCAGAATCCATTGCTTAACTGTGGGAAGACTGACCATGACTGAGCTAGACCTGTGTGGTGAGCATGCTTTTAACAGTTTGCTTCCCAGATCTCCATCCCTGTCTTAATGACTGAAGCATTCCTTCTCCCAGCTGCCTGGAGTGTGATTCAGTGACAACTTGCAGCAGAGCTGGTACTTAGTTGGGTGTGGTGGCTGGCACCTTTAGGCAAGGTAGCTTGGCCCTTGGTTCTCCCTTTATTTTACCCAATGTTCTCAAAACTAAAATGGCTCTTTAATTTTCATAAAATGGAAATTTGGTAGATCATATTTTATTTATTATCTTGTTAAAATGCCCCAGTCTCCTCAGTACATTCATACACTGAAAAAAAATCTTTGGAAGCCCTTACTGAGAGTGCATCACAGCTGACCCGTGCCCGCCCTTGACTCCCTCCAAGGTGCTGATCCTGAGAACCCTCCCCAGTCAACACCCCACATGCAGATCTCCTTGGAATCTGCTCCTGGAAAACCCAGTCTCTGGCAACCTGATGTGTCATTGCAAATCTGCAACTTTAGACCAACCTTCTAAAGAGGGATTCAAGACCTTTTGCAAGAATCGGGCTTGATTTGTTGGCCCACGGTTCTCCCTTTATTTTACCCAATGTTCTCAACACTAAAATGGCTCTTTAGTCTAATTTTCATAAAATGGAAATTTGGTAGATCATATTTTATTTATTATGTTGTTAAAAATGTCCCAATCTCCTCAGTAGATTCATACACTAAACAAATAAAAAAGAAAATCCCTTAACTGGTTCATCACATTGAATTTGCACTGGGTAAAGGGTTAGTACCAACCGTGTTTTTCTCTGGGAGGAAGAAGCTCCAAACAGTAGGCAAGATTTCTATGCCTTAAAGAAACGTTGCTTTAGCTTTTCTTCCATCAAAGGCCTAATAACAGCTCTTCCTGAGTACCTGTTTATATCACCCTGAAAAGGGAATGCTGGTTATAGCTCATTGTAGCCAGAGGGAAGAGGGATGCTTTTGTCTGTGGGGATGATTCCACTTTAATCCTGAACAGGGTATTTGGCCATCAAGTAGCCTACTGACTAAGGGGAGACAATTTTATTTTATTTTTTTCTCATAACTGTCAATTTCATTGGGCAGCTATACATATCTGGGGAATGTTTCTATAATAGATGGAATTATAGAGGTTATGCTGACAAGACAAGCAGATGTTTTGAGATTGATTAAATATTTAGAAAGAAGTAGCTGGGCGCAGTGGCTCACGCCTGTAATCCCAGCACTTTGGGAGGCCAAGGTGGGCTGATCACCTGAGGTCAGGAGTTCAAGACCAGCCTGGCCAACATAGTGAAACCCCATCTCTACAAAAATTAGTCGGGCATGATGGTGGGTGCCTGTAATCCCAGCTACTTGGGAGGCTGAAGCGGAAGAATCGCTTGAACCCGGGAGTCAGAGGTTGCAGTGAGCCAAGATCATGCCATTACATTTCAGCCTGGGCAACAGAGTGAGACTCCATCTCAAAAAAAAAAAAAAAAAAAATTAGAAGTACATTTCCCGGGCTCCTGGGGTACCTCTTAGTGAGATTGACAATTTTACACATAGGACTGTTCTTTATCATACAGAAGTAAATTTCTGAAGTTAAATTCATTTTAGAGTGACAGACAGAGGATCAAGTATGTGTGAAGCAGATTGGACATTTTATTGGCATTAAATTTTGAAGTTAGTTTTCAGACACAGATGAAGTTGAATATTATAAAGATGAAGAAACGACCTTTTGTTAGACTAATTGCTCTAATATTAACTCAAGAATGGGTCAACTTTCTGCAAGTTAAGGTCATGCATTCTAGGGAATTTGATCTTGATTTTAAATAGGCGTTATGAATACAAAGTTAGAAATGCCAGTTTCTCCTTTTATCTTCCAAAGGTTTTGACTGAGAAAGGCACTGGCATATTAGCTGGAGAAAGACTAATAGGAAGGATATAAGGATTATTAAAAATGTGTCTTACTATTCTCTGATCTAAAGAGGCATGCAAGTGAAGATTATATTAAATTTAAGAGAGAACATATTGGATGAATAACATCAGTTCAAGTTTTGAAATCCTTGAAAAGAAAAAAAGAGCCAGGCGCAGTGGCTCACGCCTGTAATCCCAGCACTTTGGGAGGCTGAGGTGGGTGGATCACGAGGTCAGGAGATCGAGACCATCCTGGCTAACACGGTGAAACCTCATCTCTACTAAAAATACAAAAATTAGCCGGGCATGGTGGCAGGTGTCTGTAGTCCCAGCTACTTGGGAGGCTGAGGCCGGAGAATGGCGTGAACCCGGGAAGTGGAGCTTACAGTGAGCCAAGATCGCACCACTGCACTCCAGCCTGGGCAACAGGGAGAGATTCCGTCTCAAAAAACAACAACAACAACAAAAAAAAAAACCCAGCATAAATAGACATTTAGAGTACAGAGAGATTTGATATTAACTTCTCTGATCCCTGTACTTTACTGATGGGGAAACTGAGGGCAAGTGAGATTTCATGATTTCTCCAAGATTCTGGTCTCTTAGTAACCACATCTTTAAGCTGTAAAACCTATAACCTGGTGGGTCAGAGCATAAACTTCTGTGGGAGGTGGTGGACAGGCAGATCTTTCTATACCATGGTTGCATTGTGATTCTGGACATGTTACTTAACCTCTCCTAATTTCTGTTTCCTCAGCTAAACAATGTCAATAATTATGGCTCCTGAATCACAGGGATGTCTTGAACATAATAAAATAGTTGCTGTAGAGCCTTTTCATAACATATTAGCTACTTTGAAAAGCAGATTCTGAAGTTGGGGACCATGGCTGGTTGTTCACCTGGATTCCTGAGCCCTGGAACATAGTGGGTCCTTAATGAATCAATGAATGAATACTACAAACCAGAATGTAGAGACTCTGCTTCATGCACTATGTAGGCTAAAATTGTCATCCATTTAAATCCAATTTAAACAGTCTTACATTTGAACAACATGCCACTACTTTACTTTTGGACTATCTAGTTCTGAACTCATAATTGAAGTGTAAATTTGTGTAACATAGGCATAGGTAACACCTTCTAAATGGAGGAGTGGAAGGTGAAAAGGTGGCATAATCTGTTATGAGACCAAAAAAAAATCACCCACTAATGAGTTTGAAGTTTTCATGTTTTGCTCTATTCTATGTTACTCCATTTGCTATATCTTGTAGAAAATTGTCCTGACATATTGTGGAGTAGGAGGAAAAAAGCAAGTGTCAGAAAAGAAGGAGTTTTGGCACAAATGTGTCCACATGTATATTTCTGCATGCTTGTAGGAAAATGAAGAAAGGAAAGGCTTCTGATGGTAACTATGGTAAAGGAACTGTGTTTTCCTTGAAGGGGTGGAAGTGAGTTGAGTGGTCATTTGCTTTTGTATGTTTGTGCTTTTATATTTATTTATCTGCTTATATAGTAATCTGTATTACTTATTCATTTATACAGTGTACATTCTTAACTTTTGTAATACAATAAAACAATATTATGACCCTAATTGACCAGAGAAAAGGGACTGTTGTTGGGTGATGATTTTTTTAAATGAACCCATTTAAGTTAAAATATTTTGCAAATCCCTTCTCTATGTGATAAGGGTGCATACTCATATATTGTATTGTGTTGTCTTAAAAGACATCATCCAGTAACGTCACTAAACTTTTCTCTTATGTATCTTTTGGGACCTTGGAGAGCGACAGATCATGTTCATCCATATGTAAATTAATCCATTTGTCACTTTCACTGTATATTTTGTGTTGCAGGAGAATTAGTAAGGCGGTGTTACTTCCTGCACCTTAGCATAATTACTGTGGCATTGTCAAAAACAATATAAATCTTGACATTTACAATGGAATATATTTTCCTTTAGTGACCATTACTAATGTTGTTTTAATTAAAAGCACTGATAGCCGAGGGTTTTCAGCAACATCTCTCCTACTGTCATAAACCAGAGGATTAAACTGTCTTATTTCATATCCTACTATGTTTGCCGAGGGAACAACAGCAATTCTAGTTTGTCAAAGGAGAGAAAGATGGGATTTGGATTCATCTGCTCATACATTTAAGAATTGCAGTTTGGGTCAGTGAGAGGCTGTGGTCAGATTGAGCAATTGGGAAGAGGAAGTTGGGTCATATTTTCAGAGTAAATCAAGCCGATTTGAAAATAAAATGTACCTTGATCATTTGTTTTCTTTTAATTTTTGTCACACTGCAAGTGTTGGTGTTTGCTCCTTGTGTAGCAAAATTACATTCAATATTTAAGGGCCATGATCCTGGTGAATTGTATAAAGAGCATGTTTTGTTTAGGACAATAATAGAAAGTGGGGAAGGAGAAAATCATGTTCCGTTGAGCTTATTTTATTCACGAGCTAATATTTTTACACATTTTGGCTCTTTAGCCAAAAAAGACTTTTGTCCCCCTCCGTGGAAGAATAAAGCCATCTAATTGCCACTTGTGCAGTCACTTGTAATGCAGATATAGAAATACGGAAATATTGACAGATATGAGCTATATGCATCAGCCTTCTGAGTTTGAAATTAATAATAATGAGACACTGACTAATAACTGGTTCCGTACAGCACTATATGCATGTACGTGGTAAACAGTTACTACCGGTGACCCTGATTTCATGGATGAAGAAGTTGGGGATCAGAGCATGGTCAAAGCTTGTCCTAGGCCCATGATGAGAGAGATGAACCTAGAATTTGAGTTTGGGAATGTTTAATTAATTCTTAATTTAACTCTTGGGATAAGGTTTAAACGTTGCTGTTACTCCCTTGGGAGGGAGAGCAGGATTCTTACGTGCCATGCTAGATTTTCTGTATTCATCATCTTTTTTATTCTCTTTTCACTAATCCTTTAAGGCATATGTTATTAACTTCATTTAAGTTTTCAGGAAACTCAGGCTCCAAGAGTTTGGAAGTTGTCCAGAGTTACGGATGGGGTAAAGGATTGGATAGAGTTTGAATTTGTATTTGTGGTACCGGTGTCCAAGCTAGTTCTGTTAATTATACCTACCCTGGTACAGACAGACCTAGAAGTCTCATCAGAATGCTGGATGGATGAGGAAGTGTGGCTGAATTAGGCATCACCCACAAATACTGCATCTGTGAATGTTCTGCTAATATGGCAGTTATTGTACTGCTATGGAGCCAATAATAGTGGAATTATTACTGAGTGGGAGGCTCTCTGTTTCACTTATGTTGTCTCTTTGGCCAATTTAAAAAGACCTCTGTGTACATTAGTAAGGTTAAGACGCAGATTAATGAATCAAATTTACACAAACAAGATGCTCACATCCACGTTTATGGTTAATCACATTACTTGACCAAGTAGCAATAGAGCATAATGGTTAAATCTGGGATTGAATTGAGTCTCAGTCTATTCTGATGTGTTGTTATTGAACTCATTTTACAGATAAAGAAGTTTGGGCTTGGAGGGATGCACAATTTACTGAAGATTGCCCAGCTTGGAACAGGAGGAGCGAGGGGCTCAGATCCATGCCTTCTCTGCTTAATCACTGCTATATTGATGCATAGCCCTGTAGCCAATTCTTGTAATTTTTTTTTTTTAATTTATTTTTTATTTTTTTATTTATTTTTTTTTTTTGGGGGTGGAGTCTGGCTCCCTAGCCCAGGCTGGAGTACAGTGATGCGGTCTCGGCTCACTGCAAGCTCCGCCTCCCGGGTTCACGCCATTCTCCTGCCTCAGCCTTATGAGTGACTGGGACTACAGGCGCCCGCCACCACGCCCGGCTAATTTTTTGTATTTTTAGTAGAGACAGGGTTTCACCGTGTTAGCCAGGATGGTCTCGATCTCTTGACCTCGTGTTCCATTCACGTCAGCCTCCCAAAGTGCTGGGAGTGCTGGGATTACAGGTGTGAGCCACCGCGCCCGGCCAATCCTTGTAATTTTAATATTAGCAACAGGGCTAGCTGAATACCCCAGGTTATCACTTGAAGATTGTCTCTTTTAGATATGTTCTTGAATTGCTTTATTTACCTGATCCTCTGAAAATGAGGAGCTTGAAGAAGTTGCTAAATAAAAAAGTTAAAACGTGGATTTTTAAGGAAACCAAAGTGAATGCCATACAACCGACTTGAAAAAGGAGGAAGATGCAGCAGGGGTTCGAGCTCTCTTTGTGGGTTTATCTAGGAAAAAAGACTAAAGCTAAATTCCATAGTTACAATCTTTAGGAGAATCTTAATAACCAAGATCAACTGCAATGTAATAAACTAAATTTGAACACTAGACACAAAAATAATAGGGAAGACAACATAGATGTCAATAAACGTTTTTATTCTTTTTTATTGTCATTATTTTGCTGGATTTTACAATATTTTCCCTTTAATAAAATAATATAAACCTACTGCACCAATACAAAATTATCATTTTGATATATTTATTTCTATTTATTTCCCCTAAACATTTAAAAATTCACATGGTTACAATGATTGCATATTTACAATATCATACCCAGTGTATTTTTTTTTGTTTTTTGAGATGGAGTTTCGCTCTTGTTGCCCAGGCTGGAGTGCAATGGCACCATCTCGGCTCACTGCAACCTCTGCCTCCCGGATTCAAGTGATTCTCTTGCCTCAGTCTCCTGAGTAGCTGGGATTACGGGCATGCGCCACCACGCCTGGCTAATTTTGTATTTTTAGTAGAGACAGGCTTTCTCCATGTTGGTCAGGCTGGTCTCGGACTCCCAACCTCAGGCAATTTGCCCATCTCGGCCTCCCAAAGTGCTGGGATTACAGGCATGAGCCAACCGCACCTGGCCGTGTATATTTTTAAATGTATTTTGTTATGTTGTAAGTATTTCCCCAAATCATCATTTTAACTTTAAAACCATGAGTTTGAAGTCTGTGATGACTAGGTACATAATTTACTTGATAATAAAAACATTTAAATTGTTTTAAATTAAAAGTGACACTCAGGCTTGTAACTTTGACCATGTTTTAGGTTGTTTCCTTGGAATGGATGTGATCATGAAGTTAGAGAGTTTGAATATTTTTATGGCCCTTAATACATATTACAAATTAACTTCCCTATGGGCCACAATTTACATTAAAGCCAAATTTTAAGGCTAGAAATCTGGCAGTGGACCACAGAGGAAGCTGATGTTCTATTTGTTTTGCAGTCATCCATGCTCTGATTATAGGATATGGCTCAGGATCCCAAACTAAGTAATAAAACAAAGTCATATGTAGAGTCCAATGTGTATATTCCGACCCTTAGCATGAAGGTACATACAATGTTTTGTGACTTCCATAGAGTCTCTGTAAATTCTTTAACACATTCAGGAATTTCATTATAACCAAAGAAAACTTAAATATGACTTAACAATGCTGAGCTCTGCTGTGTTCAGCACATTAATAAATGCCACCAAATGATTTCAATGAATATTTTTATTTCATTTGTTGCAAAACTAGAAAGAAGACACTTAATATTGGTGTCTGACTTTTGAACAAATTTTATTTCCTCGGTTAATAATCTGAATGTAATTTACTTGCTATACTTGCTAACAATGGAAAGCATTGAATTTGGCTTTGTGGCTTATGCTCTTTATCAATTATATGCCATTGATAAAGTGATCTACCTCCACTGCAGTACTGGGAAGGTTAATAAAGAGAGAGCGTGCTCATTTGAGTCAGTTCTGCACTGACAGAATGTGCATCTCTGGCTATTTGTGGTATGTGTGTGGCCTATTAGAAACTACAATAATAATTGAGACCAACTTAATGACCATTATACCAGTGACCTAGTCATTCTTGTAGTTTAGTATATTTAATGCATTTACATTCATTTGTGGATCCATGTAGACCACACATTCATTCATTTATTCTACGACTTTTCATTCAGTACCTTCTATGTATAAGGTAATTCTTGGTACCAGTAGGTAACTGGTGAATCAGAGTAAACCAGAAAATAGATGAATGGTGAGTATCGTCCCTTTGATATGCACTTATTTAATGAGTCATTTTAGGATTACTATAGCAACACTATTAAAAATTTTACAGTATTCACATGGCTCGAAATTCAAGGATTAAAAGTTCAAAAGGGTATATAGGAAAGATTCTCTCACCTGTCTACCCAGAGCCACCAATTCTCCTCAAGAGGGCAATCAATTTTATAGTTTCTTCTCTTTCAGCCATATTTCAAGCACATATCAGCATATACCTATATAGGTGTATTTGCATATATGTTATATGTGTGTACACCCCATTTTTTCCCACAAAAATAGTATATATGCTCCATCCATTATTCTCTAACTACCTCGTGTCACTTAATACATTTTGAAAAGCTCTTTTAATTATTACTTAAAGATTGGCCACTTTTCTTTTTTATTCCTGTCAGCATGGTATTTCATTGTGTTAAATATTCTATTGATTTTGAATTCTTGTTTATTTATTTTTATCATTATTGTAAATAGTACTACAATGCATATCTTTATATAAGTTTCTTTCATTTAGATTTTTTTCCTTAATAACTAGAATTGCATATTAAAGTGGAGCAAGTTTCTATGGCTATTGACAAATATTCTTCAAGTTATAATCTGGAAATATTGATCTACAATATACACAGAATACTATATATTGTGTAAGAAGTGGGGGTAAGACTGTATATTTGTATTTGTATATATGTGCTTGTGTTTGCACAAGGAAATAATGCATTTAGTTGTAAGTCAGTGACTGGGTCTGGCGCGGGGTAGGAAAAAGAAGTGGGAAGCAGACTCATTAATATATACCTCTGAAATAATTTTGAATTTTGATTCATGTGAATGTATTAATTTTTTAAAAATTTATATTAACTATAAAATTAAAAATTAAAGTATATTTCTTTATGATTCTGCCATTTTCAATATATGAGTACACATGGATTTTTTAAAAAATAATTTTATAGACTAGGGTATTGGAAAAGTAGTATAATCAGGTGGAATGCAGGAAGTCACAAAGTGGACCTGGTCTTGGAACTTGTTCATTGGTTGGATCTAATTCATAGTTTTGTTGCTTTTATTCTTGATTTAAAAAAAAATGGAAAAGTAATTAAGTGTTTCCCAAATGTCAGTCATTTTTGCGTCCCCTTCAAAGTCTTTGTCGTATCTTTGAATAGCTTTCACTGTTATTCACTTAGTACTTCAGTAAAATAATTTATTTTTCTCTATTTTTGGAATTTTACAGCAGTGCCATTAACGAAAAAATCAATATTATTTTTCATGAGTAGAGGCTGCATAAGTTGGAGTTCATTCAGAGAAGAAGAACCACAGGGAAATATTTAATTAGAGGTTTGGTTTGGGGATTTGGGGGATTATTTCTGTTGCACTTGTAGGGACCTGGTGTGCAGGGTCTAGGTACTTCTAGTGCTGAAACCTGACATCAGAAGTGAAGATGGACATAAAATGAGGGGATTGAAGACAAACTGCAGCCTATGAAGATGGGCTGGAAGCGTCTGATTTTCAAAGCCCCCAATCCACCAACTTCAAAGATGGGGTCATCCTGTAAGGACAAGGGCTAAGCAGGCACTTGGCTGAGGTTTCTGAAGAGCTGAAGGAGGATCTGGAAGCAGCTAAAGTATTTGCAGCCCAGCTGTTGTCCATGCTACTCTGGTGAGCCAGCACATCAGACAGTGTGCATGAGTGAGAGTAGTGTGCACTGCTCTGAGCTTCCAGCGGGGAAGGCAATATGGCTACCCTCACCTTCCCACATCCTACAATATGGCTACCTTTGTCCACCTTCTAGGTTTCATGGTCCACCCTAATTCTGACCTGTACAGGGAAAGCAGTTCTTTGAAAAACAGTTCTAGCTTAACTGAGCTGATATAATACAAATCCATTGCAAAAGATAACTAAAAATAAATATAATGAAAATGAAACAATATTATTAAATTGTATCCAGACATGTTGCTCAATGAAGGCACTGAGCCTGAGGCTTTCTCTTTGTTGAAAAGGAAGATTTGGAAGTTTTAGGGGGGTTTTAAAATTATTGTTACCCACTGAATGGAGCTTCTTCCTGACTCATTCAGAAGGACTGACATGAAAAATGAGTATCTTTCTCACTGTGAGGTTCTGTGCCATTTGTTGCCTCTCCCAGTACAATTTCTTTTTCCCCTCCGGCAGTTGAAGGAGGATACGGGGGTGATTGGAGAGGATGTCATGCTATCCTTGGCCTTATCTGCATTTCTGCTTCTTAAACCAATGAAATGATGAGCTAGATGATCATACGGTAGACAGAAAGGAAATGAGTGATTTTGTTTATCTGCAGACAGAGCTTACTGAAGACCGGTCATAGGCACGCATCAAAGACAAATGTTGTGTGCATCAAAGTCTTGTTGGCTTTTGAGGTAGTAGGTGAGAAGAAAGCATAGTCTGGCTCGAATCTATGAAAGGTTTTTTGACCATCTCAGTACCCATTGGAGAATTTTGTGTAGCTAAAGAGACCTCATGACTTTAAGTTTCTGGCAGACCTACTAACTGTGGATGAAAGCACCAGGGGCTGGCTTCTCACTGAGATGCTTCCATTCATATCTGTTGCAGTAGCATTCCCCAAGTGGTGTCTCCTGGATCCCCTCCATCTTTGAATCTGTGCCTCATCCCACACCCCACTGCTCAGGTTTGAATTGGTTCTGCATTTTACCAGTGGTTTGACCTTGGGCAAGTCACTTCAAGTCCCTGAAATGGAGGGATATTACAGGCTCCAAATCACTGGGTAGTTGTGAGGATTAAATCAGGGGTTGGTAAATTATGATCCAAAGGCCAAAGTGCCCCTCAGTCCTGCTTATTTTTGCAAATAAACTTTCACGGGAACACAGCCACACCCGTTAGTTTACGTGTAATCTGTGGCTGTTTGCACACCTCACAGCGAGTTGAGCAGTTGTGGCAGAGACCCTGTGGCTCACAAAGCCTAAGGTATATACTAAGAAAGTTAGCTGAGCCCAGGATTAAACAGGTGAGTACCTATAAATTCAATTCCAAAATGTTTGTGGGCTGCTATGTTGAGGTATTGAGCCTATAAGAGTGAAGAAACACAGACAAAAGTCCCTGCCCTCGTGGAGCTTACAGTTCAAGGGGGGAAACAGACAGTAAAGCAAAAAGAACACCACCAAAATGTAAAATATATGTAAAGTGATCCAGTAGTTCAGAGGGGGAAATGCAGGAAATCAAGAGAAAGAGAGAGTATGGAAGGGGGGGAGATGCAATGTTAATTAGGCTCATTAGGGAAGCTTCACTGAAAGAGTGACATGACATCAGAGCCATGTGGACACATGAAGAAAAGGGTTCCAGGCAGAAGGAACAGCCAGCATAAAAGGACAAAAGCCTTGAGGTGAGAGTGTGTCTCTGAGTGTTTGAAGACCAACCAGGGAGGCCAGTGTACTGAAAGCCCGCTGGGTGGTGGAGAGGAGAGCCCTGAAGATGCTTTCAGTGAAGCAGGACTTCCTTGGCCACAGACAGGATGTTGCGTTTTGTTCTGCATGGGAAGGAAGGCACTACACTACTTGGCTTGTGAGCTGGGGATGGTGTGCTTTGGATTGCATTTTTAAAGCATCGCTCTGGCTGCATATGGTGGCCATGAGTGGCAGCTTGAACTGGGGTTAGAGCTGTAGAGGTGGTGAGAAGCAGCCCAGCTCTGCCTATATTTAAAAAAATAAAAATAAAAAAGAGATGAGAATTCCCTGACAGATTTGGGGTGCATCAGGAAAGAAAGAGAGACGTCAGGAACACTTTGATACTTTGACTTGGTCAATGGCAGGAATGGGATGACCATTAACTGCAATGTGGAAGAAACGGAGATAGGGCAGATTTTGGAGCCAAGGTTAAGAAGTCATAATCATATACGTTAATTTTGAGCTGCCCCTTAGACATCAGGGTGGGATTGCTTAGAACAATGTCTGCCATGTAGTAAATTTTCAATAAATGTTAGCTGTTATTATTACCACGATTGACATTATTACTGAGGACTTACTCAATTCATGCCATTTTATTTTTTAATTTAATTTTAATTTATTTTATTGAGGCAGGGTCTTTCTCTGTCACCCAGGCTGGAGTGCAGTGGCACGATCATGGCTCACTGCAGTCTCCACCTCCTGGGCTCTAGCGATCTCCCATGTCAGCCTCCCAGGTAGCTGGGACTACAGGTAGGTGCCACCACGTCTGGCTAATTTTTAAAAACTTTGTGTAGAGGTGAAGTCTCCCTGGTTGCCCAGGCTGGTCTTGAACTCCTAGGCTCCAGTGATCCTCCCTCTTTGGCCTCTCAAAGTGCTGGGATTAGAGGTATAAGCCACTGCTCCTGGCTTGATAATTATTTTTGAATACCTATTATGTGTCAGCACTAGAGAAACAATGAATGAGTTCTGATTTCTGTCTTCATGGGGAGATAGAGAAATACCTGGCGATCATATGTGAGGTCACTGCTCTGAAGCAGTGCAGCTTTGGGGGAATCACAGACTCTGCCTTGGTCCTAAGCATGATTTCTTTGAAGCTAGCCATTTACAGTTTATGTAGTCTATCTATATCCTTGTCCTCATCTATAAAATAGGAACATCAACTTTATTTGGATCATGCATCTAAGTGCTCAGTGAACATCAGCTCTTAGTATAACATAAAGGTTTCTACAAACTCAGTCATTTGTTTCACAAGTATTTTTTGAGTACTTACTACCATGTTACAGGAGTTTAGAAAGTACTTGGGGGTACAGTATGAACAAGAAGACCCTGCCTTTAAGGAGATCAAGGGGGACTGAGTGGGGATAAATAAATGAAAATGATAGGTCGAGGTAACAATTACATAGAAAATTAAAATATATGTGTTCTAGAGCAGCACTGTCCGATAGAAACATAATTTGAGGCCACATGTGAGGCAGATGTACAATTTAAAATTTCCTAGAAACCACATTAAAAAATAAAGTGAAATAGGTGAAATTAACTTCAATGATATATTTTATTTAATCAAATATATCCAAGACATTATCATTTTAACCCATAAAAATATAAAAATCATTAGTCAAACATTCTACATTCTCTTTTCCACTAAGGCTTCAAAAATCCGGTATTTTACACCCTGTGACACAATTCTCTGCAGCCTAGCCACATTTCAAAAGCTTGAAAGCTACATGTTGCTGGTGGTTGTTGTCACATTGCACAGTGCAGGTCTTGAATGATGAGGTGTCTACTTTAGATTGAATGGCCAGGGGAAGCTGAGACTTTTATGAGAAGAAGGATCTAGCCATGAGAAATTTGAAGGAAGCCCTCATGGTTACAAGATAGAACTAGGCAAAGAACGTAGGGCAGGAATGGGCTTCTTATGATAATTAAAAGCAGATCAACAAAGCCACTGGGGCTACACGCTAGAGAACAAAAAGGATAGTCATATCACATTGGAGAGTTATTTGGGGCCGGTTCTGGTAGGAGTTTAAAGAGTTCATGATGAGGAGAGTGGATACATTCTAAGTGTATTGAGAACCAGTGGAGGGTTTAAGAAGGGAAGTGATATGATTAAGCTATCACTGACTGCCGTGTAGAGAGTAGAATGTTAACAGCAAGCATGTAAGCACAAAGCCATGAGAGAGACATCCAGTCCAGCTGTAGAAGCTCAAAGACGGCTTAGAGGAAATGTGTCCTAAAGAGGACTTACCCACACCAAAGTTGGGTTTAGATGGGGTTTTCAGAGTCAGAGGGTGTTTTAGACCCATAGACTTCAAACCTTTCTGATTACACAACACATTCAATTAAAAGTAGCAACTCCCAGTATTTGTATAGGTGTTTATTCCCTATGCGTGTGCTCTGCTGTCAAATTGTAGTGTTACTATTTTACTAAAACTTTTCTTATTTATCCCACCTCCCCACCAAACACGAATAAAAGTTTCAATATTTTTTTCTTTTATCCCACTGCATTTTACTTTGGAAATGACTGTTCCAGGCAGACAGAATTACACAGGCAAAGGGCTGGGGATATAATGATGCTTGTCACGCACACGAGATGGCTGGAGCTTATATCTGGATGGTGGAAATAAGGAAGTGGGTAAGGTGATGGTGAGAAGAGTGTTCAGAGCTGCTTCTGGAGAACTGTGCAGGGGCTACCTCATGAAGAGCTTGTAGGCTTTGAGAATGTTTTAATTAATTAATTGATTAATTTTGACTTCGAGTTTCACTCTTTGTTGCCCAGGCTGGAGTGCAATGGCACGATCTCGGCTCACCGTAACCTCTGCCTCCTGGGTTCAAGCGATTCTCCTGCCTCAGCCTCCCGAGTAGCTGGGATTACAGGCATGCGCCACCATGCCCAGCTAATTTTTGTATTTTAAGTAGAGACAGGGTTTCTCCATGTTGGTCAGGCTGGTCTCAAACTCCCAACCTCAGGTGATCTGCCTGCTTTGGCCTCCCAAAGTGCTGGGATCATAGTGGTGAGCCACCACACCCAGCTATGTATTTATTTTTTTAGACAGAGTCTCGCTGTGTCACCCAGGCTAGAGTGCAGTGACATGATCTCGGCTCACTGCAACTTCCATCTCCTGGTTCAAGCAATTCTCCTGTTTCCGTCTCCCGAGTAGCTGGGATTACAGGCACGCTCCACCTGGCCCAGCTAATTTTTGTGTTTTGGTGGAGATGGGGTTTCACCATGTTGGCCAGGCTGGTCTTGAACTCCTGACCTCAAGTGATCCACCTGCTTCGGCCTCCCAAAGTGCTGGGATTACAGGCTTGAGCCACTGTGCCCGGCCTAATTTCGAATTTTAATTTTAATTTTTATGTTTTGAGCCGGAGTCTTGTGCTGTCACCCAGCAAGGGTACAGTAGTGCAATCATGGCTCATTGTAACCTTAAACTGCTGGGCTCCAGTGATTTTTCTCATCTCAGCCTCCCCAGTAGATGGGACTACGGTCATGCACCACTGCACCTGGCTAATTTTACAATTTTTTGGTAGAGACCCGGGTCTTGCTTTTTTGGCCCAGGTTGGTCACAAACACCTTGCCTCAAGCAATTCGCTCACCTCCGCCTCCCAAAATGCTGGGATTATAGACCTGAACCACCATGCCCAATTGGGAAAGATTTTAATATATTTTCATATATGATGGGAGACCATTGCTGGGTTTTAAGCAAGAGATGGCGACTAGTATTTTGGTAAGCATTTTACATTCATTTTCTCATCTTATTTTTAACATCTGCAAAGCAGAAACAAATGAAAGGGTTTCAAGCAAGATGGTGACAAGAGCATTTATTATTGACTAGAATTTTCTCCTTTCCCTCCTTTCCACTTCTCTAATTCTGTAAGTTAAAAACTCATGCTGGTAAAGACCAAGCCTTCATCACAGAGAGAAATTTTATTCTGGGACAGACTGCTTGCCTGCTCTCACTGACCCCTGCCTCCACCTAGAAAACTAACGTTGCCCGGGAGCCAGTTGCCTAAAAACCACTCAGTTACGCTGCGATCTGGAAATGTCCATCGGAGGCTTTCAGACGGCAGTACATGTGCTTTCAAAAATACTGGGGGTGGTGGAGGGGTGGGGGGAGGGAGAGCATTAGGAAAAATAGCTAATGCATGCTGGGCTTAATACCTAGGTGATGGGTTGACAGGTGCAACAGACCACCATGGCACACGCTTACCTACGTAACAAACCTGCACATCCTGCACATGTACCCCAGAACTAAAAATAAAAATTTAAAAAATACTGACTGACATTTTTTGGTTTGCATTCTTTATTGATAGGGGAAATCTGCTGCTATGATAAACAGAGCTCTTCATTTTTCTCACTGTAGGTTCTCCTTTCTGCCTTCCTTGGTTAAGCAAACTCACCATAGAAGAGGCTGTTTATCCACAACTCCTCAGTAATTAAGAGTCACACTTTACACTTAATTTTAAAATATACGTCCACTAAATAACGTAACATTTTTAAAACAGCTGATCTTAACCTTTGTTATTTGTACAGTTTTTAGCTTCTTCTTAGATGTAAAGAGAGAAGAAAACCATTTTATGTTAAATTCTTGGTCACCGTTAAGAGAGGTGTTTTATTGCCAATGTCTTGAAACCACAGCCAGGGATGTATACTCAGAAAATTGCTTTACATAATAATGACTAACTGGAAAAACTGATGATATTATTGAAACATTGAGAGAAATGTTGTGGGGGCTTTTAAAATAAATTCAACATAGGATCCCATGGCCTAGTTTTGGCGAGAACAATCCTACCTCCTGGTCTGCTGGAATCCAGTTGGCCCAGCCGCCTCTGCCTTGCCTCGCTTGAGTTCACTTACATTGCCCTGGGTTGTGTTGGCTTGGAAGGCTGCCTGGCCTTGTGTGCTTGCTGGGCTGAAATTACTCTCCCTCTTCAGCTATTGGGAGCCCACCCCATCTACAAATTTGTCCACTTGATTTCACTCCTGGGCCTCTGGAGTTGAAAGAGTAGCCCATTAAAATGGGAATGAGCCAGAGGGCTCCTCAGGGCTGGTTTGATCAACACTGTCCATGGTGCTCAGCAGGACAACAGAGTAGCATTTGCGTCTGAGGACAGTCAAACCCACACCACCAGGCTTCAACAACAACAGCCGTAATAGCTGCCATTTATATTTTCTATGGGCTCAGTGCTGAGCTAAACATTTTCATGTGCGTTTTCATTAAGCTTGACCTTGACTTCATGAGCTAGGTAGCATCACTTTGGAGGACGAGGGTGCTTTTAGTCATACACTTCCAGGGTATCAATGCTGCATTGACCACTTCCTAGCTTTGTGACTTTGGGCAAGTGGACTAACTCCTGGATGCTCACATTTACCTATCTTTAAAATGGGGATACACTACATAGAACTGCTGTATCAAGCAGGGTACCATAGTGCCTGATACATAGTAGGTGCTCAATAAAAGGTATTGACATGGCTTTGCTAATGGGTACTTAGGTTTAGGGAGGTGAAGTCGCTTGTTTAACTTGTTCATGCTCATACAACAGATGTTGTCTCTGGCCTCACCAAAAGATAAACCAAAGAAAGTAAAGTAGAAAAGTTGGTAGATAACTGATAATTTTTAAAAATGTGTTTCCAGTATGCTAGTATGTTATACATAGTTTCTTGGAGAATTTAACAGTCATTGGCTTAGTCTTTATTCACTGTCAACTAACACTAGGTAAAGATTCATAGCTGGAATTTGTATCAATGATGGTGCAAATGGCAGAAAATTCGATCCACACTAAGCAAAGAGGAAGGTATTGGCTTAATTATAGGCCCACTAATTATTTGCCTTAGGGACAGTGAGGGTGATAAAACATGGGTTTTGATAAGAAAGTTTGGCATTTTTAGTAGTATTGTTTTATGTTAAAATGTTGTACTTTGCTTTACTCTTACAAAAACACTTTTTGTTAAAAAAAGAAATTTGCTATGAAGGATAAACTCCATTTCAATGGTGTATGTTAGATTTTGGCCTCAGTCACTGCATAGTTGCTGTAATGTGGTTCTGGGGAAGGCCATTACCAGAGCATGTGGCAGCTGGGAGTGGAAGAGGGGTGTAAAGGAGTAAAGCAAGGAGAGAGGAGCAAGAGCAAACATTTGTGGGGGCCTAAGCGTGTTTCAGAAATTTTGCATCAACTCTTATTTCCTCATAACAAACCCATGATGTAGGTTTGTTTTGTAGACACTGCTGGGCATCTCACTGATGGCTTTTTCCTCCTTATACACCAGCAGATCCTCGGGTTGTTTGGGGTCATGCTATACCCAGCTAAAGTAACTACATTTCCCAGCTCCTCAGCTCATGCTCAGTCACTCAATAGGGCTTCTGGTGAATCCCTTTAATAAGGGTCAGAATCAGTTGGCAACTTGTCTTTTGCCTCTTCCTAGAGTGTACCCGGGGATGCTCCTGGAGATTGAGCGGTCATCTTGGTACTATGGGCTAACAAGACGTAGTAATTAGTTTTCTGTTACTTCAGCTGAATGCAATTCCTAATTAGAAAAATACTGTTCATAGTAGTTAATTGAGCTTTTCTGAGGGCATGCTACCTGCCAGGCACTATGCACATGCCTTCTATTTGTTATTTCATTTAATTCTTACTACAACCAGATTGTTAATGGTATTGGAAACAACATCTCTATTTTGCAAATGAGGAAACTGAGGCATAATGATTCTAAGTAACTTGTGAATGTGAGTCTGCTCCACAGCAAAGCGTCTTCTCTTAAGCAAGATGTAAGTTCACTTTTTATGATGGGCTCCTGTTACATTAGTAGGTAACATTAGTAGGTAAAATTGAAGTAATAAGCTAAAGAAACAAGCATAACCTCCGCTTTGCAGGAAGTGTTCACAACTGTACTCTAATTCAGGAGCAATAAAGAAATGGTGTATTCCATTTGACAAAGTAAAGAGCAGTGATGTTAGTTAAATTTCTTTGTCCCAAATCTTAAAACTGATCAGCATCTATAAGCAAGAATGGCTTCCAGGGATTGAGAAATCCAATTCCAGTTCTTACACTGCTTAACTAGCTGGGGACTAATTAACTGGCAGTGGGAATTAACCAAACTGCTCATTTTCATTGTACATCATGACCTCTCTATTGACTTACCTTATGAATCTGTCCTTTTCAACTACATATCATTGACAAGCACTTTACCATAATTGGAGACATGGCTCAGTGTAAGGACATACATGCTTTTGTCCCTTAAATAATTTTTATTGACATTTCCAGTTGAGTTTCCTATTCTCAGAACCTCAGTTCTGTAAGGTGTCAATAACCGTGATACCAAGCCAACAGGGCTATAGTGAGAATGATGGAAATTAATGGGTAATTGATGCACAGTAGATAATATTAATCTCAGGTCACTAACTCATAGTAGGTACTTAAAAATGAGCTATCATTGTGGAAGACATAATTCCAAAGAGTCAAAAGCTCAGTTATCTTGGGGCAAATTGCCAACATAAACAAGTAAGGAGGGCTGCATAGAGATTGTGAATATAGACCCATTGGTCTATCTCAGTTAAGCAGTCACTTTTTATATCCAGCCTGGGACCCAGCTTCACCAATTTTTCCAATTTTTAAAAACAATTAGAAATCTGCTTTTATGTAAAATGTTGTCTTAAAATATTGGTTTGTTTTGTTTGCTTATTTGCTTTAAATACTCTGTGAGCAAAACAAACAAACAAACAAAACCAACATCCATTTTTAGGCCACCATTTTGCCACCACTGATCATTTATTGCTTTCATTTATTCACTCAACAAACCACAGAGAGGTTGAAGGTAATTCAGAAGTGTGTCACTAAAGGACTAGAGAAGAAGACTGTCAAAGGAAGATGTTTAAAACGTGAGATTATTAAAGTTGAAGAAGAGTGGGCTGTGCATTGACTAATTAATAGTTTTCATATATATGAAGGGATTTTAGACAGCTGATGTTGACTATCCTTTATCTTCTGCAGAATAGGGTAAAAAAGAAAACAATTATTTTTCAGGAGAAGAATTTTGAGTAAATACGAGAACAGTTTTCTAGATGTTGAGAATTATTAAGTTTTCGCAGAGGAAAGGGCTGTGGGCCTTTATTTTGCAAAGTTTTTTTGAATTAGGACAGAGTATCAGAGAGAAATCTGTGTGGTTTTAGTGACCTTGGAATGACCTCCCATCTGGAATTTTGAGGTTCAGAATACTTATTCTGAAGGGATTCAGTAGCTGCACCCTATCTTTTGTACTCATTGTGTGCTGCAGGATGCAATTCAAGGGAATAGCTGGGCAGTCCGAAGTGTTTTGGATTCTGATTTCTTGCAAGAGTCGTTGGTACCTCCTAAGCCATCGCTGCTCCAGTTAAGGGACATGTGGCTCTGAATAAGGGCTCCTTTTGGAGTCCCCCCTGGGATGTTACATCTTCTGGTTTGACAGATGCCAACTTGACATTTTACTCCTCTTTCATTATTCTGAATAATTCTGCAAAGCCCGCATCCTCCCAGCACTGTACTAAGCGTGAGAATTTGCCTTTTCCACTTGTCAAAATATGTCAAGAGTTTGTAGGAGTCCAAGGTCATGCTTCAGTTTTGACACAGAAGAGGAATTCCAATGATTCCAGAAATGGCAGGAGATCTCTTTTCTTGCTAACTTTGGTTCAGGTGTGCTTTAAAAATTCAACATTTAATGGACTCTTAAATATTCCTTCCTCTTGCTGCGGAACTTCAGGTTATTTTAATATATATTGAGGGTTGCCTAGTAACTACAGCTTTACTAGCTTACTGAGAGAAGTTTTACTTTTTTTTTTTTTTTGGCTACAGAAAGGTAATCAGGGGAGAGCAATTGGAGATGGGCTTCATGGAGAAAAGGAGGAGGAATATGGTGTTTCTTTGGGACTTGAGGTCATGTAAAACTGATGTTAGAAGAAATGTGTAGGTCCCTGTCTGAGGCAATTAGAAGCAAGTTCAAGGAAGCCATCTTCCGCTTAATCTTTCCTTTGCTGAATAGTTTGAGTGAATGATGTCACAGGGAGTTGAATTACAGAAATGCTCACCTGTTTTCCCTCCTTTCTGCCTCCCTTCCTCCTTCCATCCTTCTTTCCCTCCTTCCCTTCTTCTCTTTTTTCTTTCTTCATTTCTTCCGTTTTCTTTTTTTTTTTTAAAGAAAATAAATAATCTTATTGTTCTATGGACTTAACATCAGGCTCTGAGATATGTGTTAGTTATAACTGATTTTTTTTTTTTTTTTTAGGGTGGAGTTTCACTCTTGTTGCCCAGGCTGGAGTGCAATGGTGCAATCTCGACTCACTGCAACCTCCGCCTCCCGGGTTCAAGCGATTCTCCTGCCTCAACCTCCCGAGTAGCTGGGATTGCAGGTGCCCACCACCACACCCAGCTAATTTTTTGTATTTTTAGTAGAGATGGGGGTTTCACTATGTTGGCCAGGCTGGTCTTGAACTCCTGACCTCAGGCGGTCCAACCCGCCTCGGCCTCCCAGAGTGCTGGATTACAGGCATGAGCCACTGTGCCCGGCCAGTTATGACTGATTTAATAACTGAATTATTTCTCTTCTTAATTCTGCTTCTTATAACCTAGTGGGAAACAACCACTGGACAAGATGAAAATCTAATTGGAACCACCACCTATTTTCCTGAGTCAGTCCAGGTTCG
The DNA here is from genome assembly GCF_049350105.2 of Macaca mulatta. NCBI lineage: Eukaryota > Metazoa > Chordata > Mammalia > Primates > Cercopithecidae > Macaca > Macaca mulatta. Next base: position 107,341,719 of record NC_133415.1, read on the forward strand.
TAACTAACTTGTAGATTATCTCAATGTTGAACTTTGCTGAGTTTTGTGAGGACATGGAGATTTTAAAAGCCAAGGATGTAGATATCTCTGGGGGGACATTTTCTTGTCTACCACAGCACATCTTGTTGATATTGATTACTAAATCCTTACTTTGAGATCTTAAAACCGGGAACATCCTACCAATGTCAGTTCAGATGCAGATTTGTTTGAGCTTGTGTTCTCTCTTGACTAATCCATTTCAGAGAGTTAATTTGTTTACCAAGAAGAAAATCATTTCTTGTATTGGTTACCAATGAAAAGTGGCATAGTCCAACTAAAGAGAGCATGCCAAGATGGGTTTTATACCTCTTGAGGAGATGCTAGCTACCCAGAAACGTAGACTAATAATATGTAAGATTACTGGCCATCAACCAGTTTTGCCAGGCGATGGCATGAATGTTCAACATATGCTTTTATGCAATTCTGTGATGCTGCAGTAATTGGGGAATGCATTAGCTGACAGCAGTCCCTGATTCGATCTATCTCTTTCTGGTTCTAGTTACTTCTGACTCATAAAGTGGACAGGGAAAGCAAAAAGAGAAGTTTGTATAATAGTAAAATGTTCACTTGCAGTGTGTCATGTACCCTTAGGCTAAAGATAGACAAGCATCTCAGAATCTGGCTCCCATATTCTCATTTCCCCGTATATAATTTCTTAAGTGGGCAGAAGTGTATCTGGTTATATAATCCTGTTACAGTGGGAAGAGAAAGTATATTTATATATGCGTGTGGAGAAATCACTGTCAGCTAGAGTTACATATTTAATTACGGTAAGAAAAAATGTGAATTTGAAAATGATGTGGGGGTTGTTTTATTCAAATTGGGGTTCTAATTCAGTCTAAAAAAAAACTGAGCAGTATTGTTGAGATGATTGCCTCTTAGGAGATAGTATGTGTGTATGTATTCCGTAGCTCTGCCTGACTTAAAGAGGCTTTTACAACAGATGGAAAGGCATAGTGAGAGAAGAAAATAATTTAAATTTAACCCCTTGTAAATACTCTAGCTTTAAGGACACTTTGCCTTCCTTGGGTTGTGGGTAGAGTATGCTATCATATCTGAACTGTGTGTTCTCCTTATAACATCCTGTGCTAAGTGCTCATGCTCCCCAAAATTCAGGTCCCTCCAAATGATGGTGATGGGAATCCAACTCTGACAGCTTGACCCCGGATGTGTGCTTTACACTGACCCAAGATATAGCCTAGCAATATACGATGTAAAAATTAACATGAACTCATTGACTCAACTACTAAATAGGTACTAAAAGTCAAGCTTTTTGCTAGACCTGAGAATGTAGAAGTTGAATTTAGCTCTTGCCCTCAAAGAATTTACCGTCCAGGGGGTAGACCTACTCCTAAACTAGCAATTAAGTCTTTAATATCTATGCATTTATTCTGCAACACTGAATTTAAAACAGGTTTTTCTCAGAAGCAATTCTGTTTCTACAAACTGTCTCCCGGGCTCAGAGTCCCTCATGTTACCAAGTTCCTTGAAAGCCTTGCTTATTGCTTTTAAATGCAACATATCTCTGATTGATGTTTTCGCTCTGTAGTAATCCTTTCATTCCCTTTTTTGAGAGTTTGAAAATAATGTTGTATGCAAAATCCCTAAAGAATTAGCAGACCTGATTTGATTCAAATATAACTTCCCACCCTATGTGCAGTGTCATGCCCCTGAGTTTCATATACATGAGTTCTAACCCCTTCTTCTCTCTTGCTAAGATTTATCAGCAATCGGTTAACCTATTTGGGCTAGCTTAGCCTCATTTTCTTCATCTGAATAATGGACATAGGTATGGATTCTCACAAGAATCAGATGCTATTTTACAGAAGTTGTATAACAAGCTTACGTTTTGAAATAAAACTAAAGCATCATGATGTAGGCAACATGGGATAAAATTGTAGCCTAACCACTGTGTATGCTGGAGTCATGCAATTTGAGTTACATATTCTTTGAGGTTTCATATGTTTAGTTTAAAGGCTGACTTTGCCATTTGTAAGCTGTGTGGCTTTGGGTGATTTATTTAATATTTCTCTGTTAGTTTCCTTTTTAATAAAGTAATATACTGTTTTCTTTTATAGGCTTGATAATAATGGTGAAGGTGCTGGTGGAGATGCTAAACTGATGATGATAATGATGGTGGTGATGACAGTGTTTCTGCAGCTTGAATATTTATGCACCCCCACCCCAAATTTAAATGTGGAAATCCTAATCCCCAAGGATTTGGTATTAGGAGATGGGGCCTTTGGGAGGTGATGAAGTCATGAATCACAAGTAGGAGTAGTGCTTTTACAAAACAGACCCCCGGGTAGTCATTTGTCTTCTCTTCATGTGAGAACACAGCTAAAAGATGGCTGTCTATGGACCACGAAATGGGCCCTCACCAGATGCTGAACTGGCCAGTGCCTTCATCTTGGACTTCTCAGCCTCCAGAGATGAGCAATACATTTCTGTTGTTTATAAGCCATCTAGTTTGTGAGGGTTTTGTTATAGAGACCCAATGGACTCAGCCTTACAGTTATTAAGCCCCTCCTTCTTGCCAGTTACTGTGCTGAGTACTCTACATGCATCACCTCATAGCATTCTCAGTTGCCCCCTCTGGTAGCTGCTATCATAATCCCTGTTTTCGATGAGAAGTTGAGGTTTGTGGAGTTGCTTAACATGTCCAGGCTCACTTAATGCTCCAACGTAAGTTTGATTAACTTTAATACTTCTAATATATACTGTGTCTCAGTTAATGTTTTATTGTGCTCTGGTAGTTTAAACTACATTCTCTTTTATCAAGAATTCAGGTATAATAAAGATTAAACGAGACATGATGTATGTTTAATAATTAGCATCTGTTCCATAGTAAATGCTAAATAACTACTAGGTATTTAATTGGTATTAGATCTATTTCTTTCTAAACTTATAAATGATAATATTATAAGTTATATTTATTGATTCTATTATTGCCTTTAAAATTTAAAAACCATTATGTGGTTTATTCTCCTCTATAAGGATGCAAAAGTTACTATTGCCCATATTGCTGAAGATAAGGGAATGCCAAGATTTTTGCAATTTCTACAGAATAGCAAAAATAGATTCATCATTTAGGTCAAAGTTTCAAGTTTGAGTAAGGCTTATACTCATTTTTTTTTCAAATACTTAGCTTGTATTCTTAAACAAATATCTATAATATCATTATCTTATGATTCAGTAAAGAAAGAGAAATAAGCTGTTTAAATATGATGCCACACAAATTCATCTGAAAGAGAATGATGCATTCAATAGCTATGTTTGTGAATTTGGCTCTATGCTATGAGATACCCAATTTGTCTTATTTTATCCTTGAATTAATATTTCTTTAGGCTTCAAGGAGACGTGATGCATTAGAAATTGTAGATGATCTGTGGCAAATTTGACTCCAGGCTTTTAGTAACACCTCATTTCAAATTCTCAAGAGAGAATCCTGTTGTCTTAATGTTTTGGTCCTTGACATCCAAGTGTATTTTAACCTCTATGGTGCACATACCTGCCCACCACTGCTCCTTGACCTGCAGCTTCACTGAACATTTGAACTCTGGTTGCAATGCTTATGTTATTGGGCCCCTCCATGTCCTTGCCACAGTCAATTGAACCAAAGGCATCTCAGCAGAGCACTCCTGATCCTGCCCCCTAAATGCTCCCCATAAGTCCTTATCATCTCAGTAAACGACATCTCCATTCTTCCACTTGCTTAGGCTGTCAACCTTAAGTCACTCTTGGTTCTCTCTTTTGCTCATATTTTATTAGCAAATTCTAAGCCTCTTAACAAATTCCGTTAGCTCTGTGTTCAAAATACATCTGGATGTAGTGATTGGTACCCCCCCTGTTGTTTCCACTCTAGGTCAAGATTTCATATGTAATCACCTGGACTATTGCAATCACCTTCTAACCTTCTTCCTTTTCTACCCTTGCCCATTTTTGATTGAGATTATTTTTGAGACTGTAAGATCATGCCACTCCTCTACTCAAAATTCTGCAAGTCTTGGCCAGGCAAGGTGACTCATACCTGTAACCCCAGCAGTTTGGGAGGTCAAGGCAGGAGGATTTTTTGAGCCCAGGAGTTTGAGACCACCTAATTTCTACTAAAAATAATAATAAAAAATTAGCCGGGTGTGGTGGTGTGTGCATATAGTCCTGGCTACTTGGAAAGGCTGAGGCAGGAGGACTTGCTTGAGCCCAGGAGGTTGAGGCAGCAGTGAGTTATGATCATGCCACTGCACTACAGTCTAAGCAACAAAGCGAAACCCTGTCTCAAAACAAACAAACAAACAAACAAAAAACAAACAAAAAAATTCCCTACATGTCTTATATTTTACATAGAATAAAATACAGAGTCCTTCATGGCCTCTGAAGTTTCCCATGATTGTGTGTCTGTATCCTTCTGTGGTGTGGTCTCCTATCACTTTTCCCTTTACTCTATAAGCTGACTTGCTTTTTCTTAATTATGGTAAGCACACTTGCCCCAGGGCCTTTGCACTTACCCTCTCCTGAGAATGGTCTTTCCCTGCTTGTGACTCGGCTTGCTCCCTTACATCACCTGGCCTTCTGGTTGAATGGTGCCTGCTCGGGGGACCTTCTATGAGCAACCTTTGAAGCAGCACCTCTCTCCCTCATGGCCCTTACCATCTGTTATGTGGTATCATGTCACTTATCACCAGCTGTGGTATCCATTTTTTTAATGACATGACTTCTAACATCACATTTGCTGTTCTCTTTTTCCATACCAATTCTCCAATAATAATTAATGCTCAGCCATTTAATTCAATGCTGATACTAACTCCTGGAGCTCATACAGATCCCACTGGTTAAAGGCTCAATCCCACAAGAATGTTCCTACTTCAGACGCCAACCACAGGTGGGTCCCACCCTACCTACACCTGTTTAGCAGACGAGAAATTTCTAGGTTCCCATTCTCAGGTTTAATAATTCACTAGAACAACTCACAGAACTCAAGAAAACACTTTACTTACATTTACTGGATTATTATAAAGGATTCAACTCAGGAACAGATATAAAAGAGATGTATGTGATATGGGGTGTGATGTGAGGAGCTTCTGTGTCCTCTTGGGGGATGCCTTCTCCCCAGGATCTCAATGTGTTCACCAGTCTGGAAGCTCCCCCGATCCTGTCATCTAGGTGCTTTTATGAAGATTTCATTATTTAGACATGATTAATTAAATCATTGGACATTGGTGATTAGCTCCATCTTTAGCCCATCTCCAGTTGGGGTTGGGACTGAAAGTTCCAACTCTCCAATCACAACGTTGGTTCCTCTGCCCAGTCGAGAGTCACCTCATTTGCATAAACTCAAGACTGGTTGAAAGGGGCTGGTTTTGAATCACAAGAGACACTCCTAAAATTCCAGTCACTTTTGTCACTTGGGACATTCCAGGGGTTGGGAGTCTCTGTGCTGGAACCAGGGACAAAGATGAAATATATGTTTCCTGTTGTATCACACCAGCCAAACTGCTTCATATTGTTCTTGGGTGTTGTCTGTCCCCACTTGCAAGAACTTCGCTCTACAGAAACAAGTCACTTTTGCCAGTTTTATCTGGTCTCATTCAGCACCCAGAGCAGTGCTAATACACCATAGACCAGGGTGTCCGATCTTTTGGCTTCCCTGGGCCACATTGGAAGAAGAATTGTCTTGGGCCACACATAAAATACAGTAACGATAGCAGAGGAGCTTTAAAAAATTTTAAAACAGCACGTAAAGATCTCATAATGTTTTAAGATAGTTTACGAATTTGTGTTGGGTGGCATTCAAAGCCATCCTGAGCTACATGTAGCCCATGGGTCGCAGGTTAGACAAGCTTGCCATAGACACTCAGTACTTACTGAATGAATTACTTCCATGAATTAAATTGGACATTAAATAATGCAATTAGTTCATGGAGGAAGACCATAGGTAGAGGCAGACATGAGTGAAAACATGCTCCATGAGGGTCAGAGACAGAGAAGGAGAGAAAGCAAAATAGTTTGCTTGTTTTCTTTCTTTCTTTCTTTCTTTCTTTCTTTCTTTCTTTCTTTCTTTCTTTCTTTCTTTCTTTCTTTCTTTCTTTCTTTCTTTCTTCCTTCCTTCCTTCCTTCCTTCCTTCCTTCCTTCCTTCCTTCCTTCCTTCCTTCCTTCCTTTTTCTTTCTTTCTTTCTTTCTTTCTTTCTTTCTTTCTTTCTTTCTTTCTTTCTTTCTTTCTTTTCTTTCTTTCTTTCTTTCTCTCTCTCTTCCTTCCTTCCTTCCTTCCTTTTTCCTTCCTTCCTTCATTTCTTCCTTCCTTTTCCCTTCCTTCCTTCCTTCCTTCCTTCCTTCCTTCCTTCCTTCCTTCCTTCCTTCCTTCCTTCCTTCCTTTTCTTCCTTTTTTCTTTCTTTTCTTTCTTTCTTTTTTTTTTTTTTGACAGAGCCTTGCTCTGTTTTCCAGGCTAGCGTGCAGTAGTGTGATCTTAGCTCACTGCAACCTTTGCCTCCCGGGTTCAAGCAGCTCTCCTGCCTCAGCCCCGTAAGTAGCTGGGATTACAGGCGTCTTCTACCACATCTGGCTTATTTTTGTATGTTTAGTAGAGACGGGGTTTCACCATGTTGGCCAGGCTGGTCTTGAAATCCTGACCTCAAGTGATCCACTTACCTCGGACTCCCAAAGTGCTGGGATTACAGGTGTGAGCCACCGCACCTGGCCCAAAGTTGTTTTCCGAAGAACTTTCTGGTTGGAATTTTACTTTTTCATGATCTTTGTTTTACTTCTTTTTCTTGGAAAATTCTCTGAGCTTTGCCTCTGTCCTGAAAATAAATTCTCCTTTTCTTAAGTAAGGTTGAATGGGTTTTCCATTTGTAGTAAGCCAAAATACCATGACAAATGCAACCCTTTTAAGCCTATTAGAGTAAAAAAAGTATGCCTGGTACATAATAGGTGCTCAAAAATATTTGCTGAGTGAATGAATGATTGCTACAAAGAGAAAGGCTTGTATTTCCTATTGGCTCCAGGGAGAAACTCCAACACGTCTGATTCCTGGCCATTGTAGTGCCAAAGTCAGAAACGCATTAAGCATTCTGAAAGTAACCATCAAACTTGGCCTCTTTGAGGGCACTTAACTTCAAAACTCCAATAGAAATGTTACAACTATTAATTAAATAACTATTTTTTGGGCTGGGCATGGTGGCTCACGCCTGTAATTCCAGCAGTTTGGGAGGCCAAGATGGGTGGATTGCCTGAAGTCAGGAGTTCGAGACCAGCCTGACCATCATGGTGAAACCCTGTCTCTACTAAAAAGACAAAAATTAGCTGGCCGTGGTGGCCCATGCCTGTAGTCCCAGCTACTCGGGAGGCTGAGGCAGGAGAATTGCTTCAACCTGGGAGGCAGAGGTTGCAGTGAGCCAAGATCGTGCCACTGCACTTAAGCCTGTGTGACAGTGAGACTCTGTCTCAAAAAAAATCAATCAAATAAAATAAATAAATAACTGCCTTTTTTTTTTTTTTTTGAGATGGAGTTTTGTTCTTGTCACCCAGGCCGGACTGCAATGGTGCAATCTCGGCTCACTGCAACCTCCTCCTCCTGGGTTCAAGCAATTCTCCTGCCTCAGCCTCCCAAGTAGCTGGGATTACAGATGTGCACTACCACATCCATCTAATTTTGTATTTTTAGAAGAGATAGGGTTTCACCATATTGGTCAGGCTTGTCTCGAACTTCTGACCTCAGGTTATCCACCTGCTTTGGCCTCCCAAACTGCTGGGATTACAGACATGAGCCACCGTGCCCGGCCAAATAAATGTATTTAAGGTCAGCATCAGGGACTGAATTTTTTCTGGCTGCAGAATTGAAAACTGTGGATGCTGTTCTGCGAATCTCCTTCATAGCAGGCTTGAAAAGTTGTTCTGGGACTAAAAGTTTGTTAAATGCGGGTTAGCAATGGTTCACCCTGTTCACCTGTCACCCTACTCCATGCATCTCCCAGTTCTAGCCCAACCTTTATGCCCTCCCACTGTGGGGTGATGGAAGGCTGAGGGGAGAAAAGTAGCATGGTAGAGGAGGGGAGGAAAGATTGTGCTAGGGAATTCTGGGATTGGAGAAACAGAAGGGTGTTAATTGGAAAGAAGGATGAAGTGAGGGGCAGCTTAGCTGCAGGGAAAGATCCAACCCGGGATGTTTCTCAGAATCAGTGTGGTTCATTTGACAACATAAACAGATATATGCTGATAAATGGCCCATTAGAATGCAATGAACAGGAGCAGGACTTACCCTTTGAAACTGAACAGTTCCTGGAAACTCCTAACTCTGCTTTTCTGACCACAGGCTCCTCTCGAATTCTCTGATTTTAGGAAAATCTATTAGCTGTGGCTAACACTGAAACAGCCTATTGTATGCCTCAGGACCTGCCTTCCCTCCTGGAACCATACTGTGAGGTAGCTATGAAGATGTTGGTTGTATTTCCTTCATTGTTCAGTGGGAACAACTGAGACCAAGGGGAGTTAGAGAATGTATTTGCCTAAGGTCACACAGCAGAAGGACAGCTGGCTTTCAAACTCAGCTTTCTCTGACTATTAGAGTCAACTTCCAACATACAGAATTTCTTGAAGTTTTAATATTCTTCCCTTGCTAACTTGTTTTTTCTTTCTTGATAACTAATTTTCACTAAGACAGTTTGCATACTCGAGCTTATAGCTGAAATGGATCTATACCAGTCCTTTAATTAAAAATCAGGCCTTCAAAGGGGGATGGAGAAGGTTGAGTTTTTGTCACTCTTTGCAGCTTGTATGTTATAGTGCTTGGCTGTGATTTGTTTTCAGCCAGAGGACAGCCCTTTGGAGAAGAGCATTATTTGAGGGTGTTCCCAAGTGGGTGATGGTCACTGTCCAGTGGGAGAGCAGGCGGAAGTTCTTGCCCTGCTCACATGTTAAATATTCCAAGTGGCATTGCTCTGAGCACTTGTGTTATTTATAGTGAGTCTAATTATGAGTGTCCTTGTCCTGAAAGGAAGTTGTTTTCCCCAAGGGTGGGTGACAGACTAACAAACTATTGAGCTCTAGCAGGAGAATGTGGAATCCTGTTCTCTTAGTTGGTTGAAAATCATTAAATTACCCACCTGATTAACCAGGGGGTACAGATGAATATTACAACATTACAGGAACAAATGAAAATATACCAAGTGGGTCAAGATGAATTCCCTTTCGGACTTGAACATTAAAATTCTTATTTTATTTTCAAATATACATCCTTTGAACATATTTATGCAGGGAATATACACTGTCAGAGAAAACATCCAATGAACTACCCTAAAGAGCAAGTAACACATGGTGCTTTGTTAGTTTTTATTACTGCACCTTATTTCTGAATGGCTGATAATAATCGTGAGACACTAAAGGCTACAGGTAAGAGAGAATATGGAAAAATCTGGATGTAGGTCTGGTCTTGAGATGTCAAAGCCTGTTACTCAACCTGTTGGAAGTTTCTTCCTCTATATAATGGAGACAATAATAATATTAACTGGGCGCGTTAAATAGGCTACATTTATGCAGAAGTCCAGATTTTAGGCTTTTACTAAATATTGATCATTATTCTCCATTTGAAAGTAAACCATGTTTTGCTGCTTATTTCTACGATGTAGAAATTTTTGTGGTTTTGCAAAGGTAATTTAGGCAATCTTTTGATCTCTGCTGAAATGATAGAGGGATTTGTTAGAGGTTGTATTCAGGCCTTCTAAAGCTTCCCATTTGCTGATTCAATGTATTTGGAAGATTTGCCTACAGATTCGGGGCCAAACATTAAGACACAAATAGACTTTTTGTTTTAAATTTGTGCGCTTGAGTGTGATATTTTTTCGTGCCAGCTTCCAGTGACAGGCTGCATTGTTTCTTTTGTGTGGCAACCACTTTCCCTCACTAAGTTTTAGTCTTTAAATCTGGCTGCCTCTCCCAGTTAAGGTTCACTCTTCTCTGATCTCTGGCCCAGAAGCCTGCGTGAAAGTAAACCAAGATTTTTTTTTTTTAACTATTTCCTGCATTCCTCTCTTTTAGGTTTGCTGAGGTCAGATTTCAGAATTGCCAAACTGTTTCTTCCTTCCTCGCTTCATAATGTTGGATAAAGACAGGCTGTTTAAAGAGCACTTTCAGTCTGAGGTTGTCTTTTCTCTGCATTGTGAAGGGTGAGACCCCAAAGCTAGGATGACGACAGCATGGCGCCAGGATCCATGGAGTTTTAGCTAGTGAATATTCAGGAAAGAAATGTATTTGTGTCCTTTGATCCAGAGCTGGCTACCCGGGGTGCTGGCTGGCAAGTGAAAGGAAACATGGAAGCTGACAAGTCTGATGTTAACATTAGGAGTCATGATTGTCTTCTTAGGACTCAAACTGAACTTTCTTGCTGCAGACTCTTGGTTTGATTATGAACCAAGTGAGTACTTGGCAGAATCCAAGTATATGCGATTTTTAAAAACCCCAAAATTTAAGAACACAAAGAAGATGTCCAATTTCTAGAAGTTCCCTAGAGCCGTGTAATGAAATTAAACTGTGTGTTTTTTCAGAAATACCTGGAACACCTCCATTTTCCAATAATAGATATTTCTTTATACACATGGCCGTGTCTGAACTCCCAGAGAAAAGAGTGGGGCTGTCTGTTTTCGAAAAGCGTCTTTTTTTCCCTTTCTGAATACCAGTGAGAAAGAAAAGTGCGATTTCTTTTTCAGAAGTGGAGATGTTTTCGATCAATTGCTTAACTAGAAGCAGGTAATATCTATGAAACCATGAGGTTGTACTTATTATAGACCATGTTACATATTAAGGTACAATTTTCCTGGTTTATTGTTGTCATTGAATTTTACTGGGAAATGGTTCAAAATAGTTGAGGTTTCTGTATAGGTCTGATAAGGATATCAAGATAATAGTACTTTTAGAGGAAAGAACAATTCACAAAAGTTATTTCCTTAATATTTCTCTCAAAAATTAAAAGGTTGAGCAACTTGCCTGAAAACACGGATTTTGAATGATATATGGGGTCTGTTTTACCCATACAATTGCAATTCTAATTCCAATGGCAAATTTCAGGATCTTTAGTTCAGAATTAGCCTTCTGTTTGAGAATGGCCGTTTTAAAAGTTTTTTTTTTCAAATTCAATTATTTTCCTCTACAGTTAATAGCTATTTTATGGTTTGGCCAATGGAGATACATTTCAAGCGTACGTCCATGTGCTTAGGATTTGATGAAGCTTCCTTACACTTGCAATTCCCTAGCTGTTACCAGGAAACAGCCCTCAGCTCGCTGCTTTCACAGAACCATATGTTGTCATGGCGTCCACAGCTAAATTCAAATCGAAGAGCAAACCTCTCAGGTTTGTGTGCTATTAGGAGATTTACGCTTCAGTCCCCACTATGAGGGAGGTTAACCCCAGAGAGCTTTTTGTTAGTTCCAGAATGGAAGCTGGGAGACAAAGTTGCTTCCCTAAGAAAAGAAGTAAAACTTACTGCCCTGGGAAGGTGGAAGTGAGTAGAAATGGATTTGAGAAAGGCCTTTTTAAACAAGAATTCAACCAAATGGCAAAGGAGTACAGGGAAACAGTTTGTGTCCACCAGTAGTCCTTAAGGTTGGTGTATGCAGTGGAAAGCTGTGTATGCATTACAAAGAAATAGTTAGGGCTATGGATATGAAGTGGAAAGTGGCCTTTGATTTGCTTTCTACAGGAAGAGTAAAGGAGAACATTGTGGAATGTAATACATACTTGATCCTCTTAATTTTTAAAAATACACACATAGGCTGGACGTGGTGGCTCATGCCTGTAATCCCAGCACTTTGGGAGGCCAAGGTGGGTGGATCACCTGGGGTCAGGTGTTCAAGACCAGCCTGGCCAACATGGTGAAACCCTGTCTCTACTAAAAACACAAAAAATTAGTCAGGCGTGATGGTAGGCACCTGTAATCCCAGCCACTCAGGAGGCTGAGGCAGGAGAACCACTTGAACCTAGGAGGTGGAGGTTGCAGTGAGCTGAGATCACGCCATTGCACTCCAACCTGGGCAACAAGAGTGAAACTCCATCTCGAAAAACAAAAAACAAAAAACGAACAAACAGAAAAAACACATACATGTATAGACAAATAGGAAGATAGAATTATATCTCTATTTGAATTAGGTTTGGCTGCATATGCCCTCAAACTCAGAATAATAGTGGCTTATTAAGGTCGTTTAGTTTTCTTTCATGGGGAAGAAGTCAAAGTTAATATTGTAGTTCCATGGTCAACAGGAAACCTGGTTTCTTTCACGTGTCTGCTCCACCATTCTTGTATAGGGCTTGCCACCTACAGGTTACCTCATGGTCCAAGATGGCTGTTGAAGCTCCATGTATCATGTATGTTAATGACCAGAAAAAAGGAGGAATGGAAGAAGAGTAAACTTATTTTGTCCCTTCTCATTTTAAAAAAGCCTTCTTGGAAAGCTCACACAACACTTCTTGTATCTCCTTGGCCAATATTTGGTCACTTGGCTTTACCTGGAAGAATAGGAAGCACAGTCTGTCAGCTGGCACATTGCCGAGGGTTTTGTACTACCAAATAAAAAGAGAATGGCTGTTGGGAGGCAGCTTTTTGGAACTGCTGCAAGTGGCTTCCTTTGGGTACTAGAAGTGGAGATGAAGAGCAGGAACACTTCCATTTTCTTCTTTATATACTTTTGTACTGTTGCATTTTTAAATAATCAGTAAAAAAAAAAAAAACCCAGAGGGATGCATATTTTAAAGAAGAAATGAAAACATAAGTGGAGGTGTGGTAAGTCATCTGTCCGAGATTAGCGACACGATAGAAATGATCTGTATCTTGCTTGAACCTACTCTTTGATGTTAAAGCATCTTTGCATGTTTGAATGGATCACCTACTGCATGGCCATTCTCTGGGTCCTGAGCAGGGTGAGACAACCAGGTGCATACACAATTTGGATTTCTTGGTCTTTTTATTTCTACTAAAAATATTTGCAGAGATACAGTTCTAATGTCAAATGCTAATTACTGGCTGTCACTTAGGCTTCCAATGATTAAATGCAAAGTCATTAGGGTGTTAAGGAAGATAGACATAATTATAATAATGAAATTAAAATATATGTAATGCTTTCCTAAAGTAGTATATTCCATTGAACAATAATTGCTCTTCAATTGCAGTTTTAGTATTCTAAACCTCAACTTATCACCTTGAAATGCTACTACTAATACTAGTTCCTGTATAAATCATGGAATTGTTGTAAGAGTTAAAGAAGATAATGCTGATTAGGTCACTGACCCTTAATAAATGCTCAATAAATGCAAGATGGGGATGATTTTGTTGTTGGCATACCATGTGCCAGGCATTCTGTAATTATTTTGAATTTTACCCCCAACAACAAGTTTATAAGTGTGACTTAAAAAAAACAGCATTATTGGGATAAAATTCATAAACCATAAGATTCATCCTTTTAAAAGGTATAATTCAGTATTCGTAGCATATTCACACGGTTGTATAACCATCATCACAATGTAAATTTAGAACTTTTTCATCATTCCATAGAGAATTCCCCTATCCATTAACAGTAGTCACCTCTCATTTTCCCTTCCGTCAATTTCCGAAAACCATGAATCCACTTTCTGTTTTCATGCAATGGCTTCTCTTGGAAATGTCGTATAAGTAAAATCCTACAATATATGGTCTTTTGTGTCTGGCTTCTTTCACTTAGTACAATATTTTTGATGTTTCATCTATGTCGTAGCATGCATTAGTACTGCATTCCTTTTTAAGGCTACATAATATTCCATTGTGTGGATAGACCATGTTTTGTTTATCTATTCATCCATGTATACATTTGGGTTTGTTAAATTAAGTTTAGCCTACAGCTGCCTCTTTTTATATATTTTAAGTTTAGCCTAAAGGTTTTTGGTGAACTGTAGTTTACTCTTGTGTCAATTACTGAATTTTGGCTAATCAAAGATGGTCAACTGTTCAAATCATGTGCAAGTGCCATAGTGTAACCAGTTTGGCTGTTTTTGTACCTCACTTTCGTTTCTTTGTCCTTTTTTTGGTGTGTGTCTATGAATCCTTTTTTACCATGTGGCTATGCTAAAGTCTCTGTGAGCCTATTCTGGCTTGGGAGTCTGCCCAATTACTCTCGTTTATTTGACATATTTTGAAATGGCTGTTCACAGGGCCAACAAACAGAAGCAACCTGCAAAGCTGTCTTCTGTGGGGGAGATTTGCATCTGTAGAGAATGTACATTGAGGCAGCCAACCCTTCCCTTATCCTGATCTAGTGAAGATCAACTGAGAGTCTGACACCCTTAAAGAAGAAACATTTACCATTTCTTCTCTCTGAAGGCTGCTACCTGTTTGATTTCATTTACACAAGACCACCTTTGCTAACCAAGCTTCCTCTTCTCTGCTTCCCATGACCTGTCTTGCCAGTCTAAGCTGGTTTACCAGCCTAGCCTATTTGGGGCCACCCTGAGCCCTCATTCTTTCTGTAACCTCAAGGTGGTTTAAAGCTTCTGCACCCCACTGGAGAGTTGGGGTAATCACTCTGTGGTTCTCTCCCATGTGCACGTTAATAAATTTGTATGCCTTTTCCCCTATTAATCTGTCTTTTGTGAGTTGATTTTTTTAGACAGCCTTTAGAGGGTGAAGAGAAACTTTCCTTTCACCCCTGCAATACGCCGTACACCCATTATTTCCCAAATATGAGAATATATATGACCCACATAAGAATATAAGAATAAAGGGGTAAGCTAAATTCCTGTGAGTGGAATTGCAGGATCAGAAGATGTGTACATTATGGGGAACAATCTTGTCAAGTTGCCCTTCCATGGAGACTGTCTGAACCACACTCCTATGTGTTATGAAGAGCTTGAGACAATATTACTGTCTGGACCAATTATAAAGAATAGTTGTGACTTTCCTCAGTAATTGGTTTGTTTTTGGCTTATGGAGAATGTTATTCACAACTTACCAAGTTTGAATTATGTTGCTTGCTTAGAAACAATTTGTGGTCCATCATGAATGTCTGTGAAACTATATTCTGAATTTTCGTTAGTGTTGCTCCACTTTTGTGTATTATGTGGTATTGGAAAAGCATTTCACTGGAGCTTAAAATTCTCATTCAGATGATCTGGAGTCAATTTCAATTTTAGTCATAGAACCCCACAGCTCCAAAAGACTAAAGCTGCAAGAACCTAGGTTATAGCTAGGGAAGTTTTTCAATTTTGAGTGAGTTTGGGTAAAATTCACTATAGATAGAACACCTAAGGATAAATTGATATTATAGGGGAAATAAATCACCAGCTTTTCTCATTTTATAACAAATCAGAGTAAGAATGCCATTCCAGGGCTTTGCAATATTCAGCAACCTCCTACAAGCTTCTTTTTGTTTTTGGATACAAGGAAGATAGAAATTGAGTCTCTTACCTCCACATATTACTGTTGGAGACAAAGTCTTGGGGAATTCAGGTTCCAATTAGTTTCTAGTGGAAAGGCTCTCACTTTCTTCACATCCTTTGAAAAAGCAATCCAGTAAAACTTTACAAAGACAAGTTTCCAAGAAAGCACAAAGCAAGATTTATATGAATGCCACTGGCTCTGCTGATGTTATTTATTCTTTAAGTTGGACATTCATTTATTTCTTCATTTTACTTGGAAAGTGTTTTGTTTTGTGCTCACCATGATCCAATTACTATAATTTGAGTAGTGCATAAAGCAGGCTCTGCCCCTCATAGAATTGACAGTCTAAAGAGAGATAATTATACAATTACCTTAAGTGTAGTTTATTTATGATGGAGAAAGGTCGTGTGCTCTGAGTGTAGATGAGAGGGGCCTCTCATGTAATTCATTTACACAGCAAGTATTTTTTGAATACCTACAATATGGTGATCCCTGTGCTAAAGCTGGGGATACAGTAATGAAGGCTATAGACAAATACCCTCCACCTCTGGAAGTTGGAGTCTAGTAAGAGCATCTCCCATTTATTAACCACTTATATTCCAGGCCTTGTTCTAAGGTGCTTTAAATGAAGTAACTCATTTAACCCTCTCAACAACCCAGTGAAGTAGACACGATTACAATTATCTCATGAAGGACAGAGAGGTTAACCTGCCTAAGGCCACACTGCATGTACATTTCGGAATTTGGCAGGGGGGCTCCTGAGGTTGTGTTCTTGACTTTAATTGTAGATGCTTCTCCCCATGCTGTGTTTATAGAGAAGAAGGCATTAGGAAAGGTTTCCTAGAGCAAGTAACATGATACATAAAAGATAAGTAGCCAAGTAGAAGGGTGTGGAATGGAGACATTATTCCACATAGATGCATTTTGCCCAGGTGCAAGAAAGAAGGTGGGGAAGGTGGGAATAGTTTCAGGAAAGAAAGGAGCCTGGCGTGTGGGAGGTTGGAGGTGGGTATATCTTCACAGCTTGGTGCAAGTCTTGTAGGTTGCCTATAGACTCAAGACGTTATGTGCCAGGACTGCTGCTGTTCTCAGCCTCTGTTTTGTTTCTTTTCACACTGAGTGATCTTCACCGTGTCACTTTTTCTGTTGTCTTCCATGTCTTCATGCTGGCAGTGACTTTGCTAGCCAGGATCAAGTTTGGGCAAGATGCCAGGAGGCTCAGAGACCTGCGATCTGAGTGACATTTCCTCAGGCCTTGTCCTGACCTCCTGGCCCAGAGCTAATTGTGCTACCTAAGTTTGAAAATGCTTGAAAATTTCAAGTATATCCTCCTGGGACAACTGGCACGTCTTGGCTTGATAAACACGTTGATATCTGTGTCTACCTCATCCTAAAGCATTTGCCACGCTAATTTGTCATCTTGTTGGTTTCTAAAGTGACAAGTACTTTGGTTGTACATTGCCTTATCCAGTAGACCAAATTCTGATTAATTATTCCTTTTAAATCTGGGATAATGGCTTTAATTTTGAGAATCCTCTTCTTTGCCTAATGCCTTCCTTTTCTCAACTTTAACACCATTGACATTTTGGTGCAGAAAATTCTTTGGTGGGGGCTGTTTTGTGCGTCACAGGATATTTGTCACTATCCCTGGTCTCCACCCATGAGATGCCATTAGAAGCCCCTCCTGGTTGTGACGACCAAAAGCTTCTCCAGACATTGTCAAATGTCCACTGGGGGACACCATCACCCCTAGTTGAGAACTATTGGTCTGAGCATAAAGGAACAGTATTCTTCATCTACAATCCTGTGTCATTCTGATATGGATTGTGTTTATGAACTGGATGATATGTTATAAGAGGCCATTTCATAGCATTTCAATAATTTGAAATTTAGACATTTTTTTCTAACCTATTGTGATTAAATTAATTATAATAATAAAATAATAATAAAACATCCAGTTAACAAAAGAATGCATCATAATAAAATAATAGCTAACCTTATTAAGCACTAAGTATTGGGTACCTTATACACATAGCCGTAAGTTCTGCACTACCATTATCATCATTAACACATGGAAAAACTGAAGCTCAAAAGGGTAAGTTATTCACTCAAAGCAGAATGGCAGTATCTTTTTTACTTTAATTCTATCTCAAGCTTCTCATCTTTAGAGCTTGCGCTGAACCTTTCTTAATATTAAATTTGTGATATAATAAACTATTTTTATTTCTGATTTTATTATTTGCTTGATGCCAGAAGAGAAATTATTGCTTTTTCTAAGTAAAGGTCCAAATTAAAAGATGACAATTATGTTTTTTATTAATATTGTAATTTTAGAGAAAGGGGGGTCTCAAAATGCTGGTCATTGTTTTCAACTAGCAGTATTTATAGATAGCAACCATACTATAACTTAT
Organism: Macaca mulatta; assembly: GCF_049350105.2. Taxonomy (NCBI): domain Eukaryota; kingdom Metazoa; phylum Chordata; class Mammalia; order Primates; family Cercopithecidae; genus Macaca; species Macaca mulatta. The sequence continues at coordinate 107,359,557 of NC_133415.1, forward strand.
TTGATAATTATCTAATTTTTGACTATTTTTCTAGTGGCTTATTAAAGTATTACTTTATTGTCAGGAGTAAATTCAAAGCCTGAAGAATGAATTAAAAAAGAAAATAGCCAGTATGGCTGGACTACCCATTATAAAACTCAGATGGTGGTAAAGATTTGCTTTTGATCGAACCTCAGGAATTTGAGCTCAGGGTGCAAAGCAGGGCCTAGGAGAGAGATGAACCTGATTTCAAATCTTTTTTTGTGTCTTTTTTTGAGACAGGATCTCACTCTGTTACCCAGGCGTGAGTGCAGTGGTGCAATCACAGCTCACTGCAGCCTCGATCCCTCTGGGCTCAGGTGATCCTCCCACTTCAGCCTCCAGAGTAGCTGAGACTAGAGGCACATGCCACCAGGCCCAGCTAATTTTTGTGTTTTTTTGTAGAGATGGGATTTTGCCATGTTGCCCAGGCTGGTCTTCAATTCCTGGGCCCAAGTGATCCGCCTGCCTCGGCCTCCCAAGTCCTAAGATTACTGGCGTGTGCCACTGCCACATTTCAAATGTGACTCCATAATATATTAGCTGTGTTACCTTGATCACATTGCGTAAGTGTCTGAGTCCTAGTTGTTTCATTTGTATAAAGTGGACGTGAACAGGTCTTAGTTCACACAGTTTGGGTGACATTTAAAGCGTACGTGTGAAATACTTAGTTGAATACCTGTCAACTGAGCAGTGAAGATCTGTGAGGAGGAGGATGATGATATATTACAAAGAGTGTGCTGACAGCGCTTAATATCTCTCATCCTTTAAACAAAACAAACAACAAAAACACCTTGCAGATGCTGTCCCTTTCATATCTCTTCACAATAAGAATTGATTTTGAAAACATGTTTCATTTTTTTTGTTTTTTGTTTTTTTTGAGATACATTCTCACTCTGTTGCCCAGGCCAGAGTACAGTGGCACGATCTCGGCTCACTCCAACCTCTGCCTTCCAGGTTCAAGCAATTCTCTGCCTCAGCCTCCAGAATAGCTGGGATTACAGGTGTGCACCACCATACCTGGCTAATTTTTGTGTTTTTTTGTAGAGACCAGGTTTCACCATCTTGGCCAGGCTGGTCTTGAACTCCTGACCTCATGATCCACCCGCCTCAGCCTTGCAAAGTGCTGGGATTAAGGTGTGAGCCACCGCGCACAGCCGAAAACGTGTTTCTTTCCTGGAAGTTATCCGTGAAAATCTGCAACTGTCTCCTTTATGGCCACCCAGGTTTCCTTCTCTTAAATTCTTGGCTTAAATTTTTTTTACCACATGACTATTATTCTTCCCCTTCTGCCCTTTTCTGGCAACATCTGTTCCTTGTGGGCTTTTTTCTTAAGGAGTGCTTTCTCAACCATGGAATTCACTTCTCTTCCCTTCTTTGAGAGTGACATTCTAGTTTTCTGTACTGAGCCTTCTCACAAAATGTCTTTTACTCAATGTGGCTTCCATAATGTGGAGGTTGAGAGACTGGACTTTGCTGAAATGTTTCCTTCTGAAATTATTACAGTGATTCAATTTCAGAATAGACATTTTTTAATGCAAAGTCCCTAATTTGGGATTTTTTTTTTTTTGGCCGCAGTAGAGTGATATATCTCTAATTTTGCTACAGCTTGTTTTTAACAAATATTTCTATATTTGTTTTATCTATATGGAAATTTATTCATCTTGAGGTTCTGTGGTTTTAGAACAAAACCCACTGATGTCTGAAAACACTGATGTGACAAATGGCCCCCAGAGCCCTTCTCCATGGTATAAAAAGTAGCACTTGGTACAATGAACTTTTTAATGAAAAATGTGTTTTACAATTGTTTAAAAGAATGTTTCTTTCAAACAATGTCTCTCAATATGATTTGAATATTTGTACTCTACATATTCTGGGCTTATTTTTTTTTTAATAAAACTCTTATATAAATATGTTAAGGCATGTTTGGAAATGTCAGGCATATTCTGAGGCTTTTTGATCCAAGGACCTCATTTATGAAATTCTGGGAATTTCATGAGTTCTTTGTATGACTTTTGCCCGCTCATTTGTTTGCTCATTTGTTTATTCACTTAGCCATTCAAAAATAAAGAAATGAGAACATAATGCTCTTCCAGGCTTTGAGGATTCAAAGTGATTCAGATAAAATATAGTGTGTTTTTATATTCTGAAGACCAAGGCAAAAACTAAAAATGCAGACAAATCAGTAAGCAAAATAATTTCAGGTATTGATTTGAAGTCAATATGTACAGTCCTGGGGGTGCTTTAGATTTGGGAGGTGGAGATGTGTCTCTGAGATGGTGACATCACGGTAGATTGTGAGTGCATCAGTGGCCTCAGTCACTGCCATAATCTTTGCTCTGTGACTTTATTGTCTCCATCAGCTCTGACTCTGGGTTTAACCATATGAGATAAAATATTAGCAAACTTGACACAGCAAAGGCTTATAAAAGTATTTACAGGCTTCCACTTTTGGGAACAGTGAGTAGGTGTACCTTTTCTTACTCCTCTTGCTGAAACTATAAAGCTGGGACATTGCATATAAATCAAACCTAATAAGACTCTGAAAGGTGGAGAGAAGAAGTTAGCCAGACTAACCTTTGCCTCATAGATCCCACACATGGAAATGAAGAAGCCAATAACCCAGAAACCCCAACAGGCACAGACAAAAAAAGTCCCAACAAAAACCTGCTCTCCCTGGCCAGAGGACCAGGAAATGTGGCAGTCTAGCAAGGCAAGAAACTTTCAGATAAGAGCTGCTCTGTACCATTCAAACACTAAAGAAGAGACTGTGGCCGCACCCTCTCCCATGAAGACCAAGTGGGGGACCTAGTCCTCCATCCTCATGGAACAGTCATGAGTTATCCCAAAACTTCACCAAGATGATGTCTGTGAAGGCCGAGTCAGGAGCTCAAACTTTCATCCACACCCATCAGTAACAAGTCCTCCACACCACGGTGTCCGCGGAGACCACATGAGAAGTCGGGACTTCTAATTCTGCTCAGTAGGAATGAGGTGCTCCTTCCTCTCCCCACTGGGGTGGTGTCAGAGCGGACCTAATGGAGTCAGCATTGCCCAGTGGTAATGAGGCCACTCCCAATGCGGAGCCAGTGGAGGCCGCATGAGCAGACAGAGTCCCTACCACCCCAACCCAGCAATAATGCGGGGCCCTGTCAAGTATCATTATCAATAATGAGGGGCCCCATCAAGTATCAAGTATGATTTTCTGGGGATTCTGGATTTCTACCAGCAGCAACAAGAAGGCATACTTTCCTACCCCTTCTCCTGTTGTAGCAACATTAGAGGAATCCTGTTGAAAGAGATTTATTTAAGATCTAGAACCTCATGAGATAATGCGCCAAATACTTAGGTTCCAATAAAAAGTACTCATTATACCAAATCAGGAAACTCTCAAATAATGAACGCCAGTACAGAGGTGATAGAATTATATGACAAAGATATGAAAGGAGCTGTGATAAAAATGCCCCAAGGAGCAATTACAAACTTGCTTGAAGCATGAGGAAAAAAATTAAAAATTTTCTCAAGAGAAATTAGATATAAAGAAGGCCCAATGGAGACTTTAGAACTGAAAAATACAATAATTGAAATTGGATGGGCTCAACATCAGAATAGAGAGAACACAGGCAAAATGGAGCGATAGTAATCATCCAGTTGGAACAACAGAGAAAAAATAGAATGGAAAAATAATCACAAGAGTTTCAGGGACCCCATGGCATTGTAACTAAAGATCTAACATTCATGTTAACAGGGCCCAGAAGGAGAGGAGAGAGACATGGGACTGAAAATTGTGGAAGTCCTCACCTCCATTGCCGACAGAATCTTGGAAACTGTGACTTTAAATGAAATGATGTACAAGTTCTTTTTATTTTTATTTTTTGAGATGGAGTCTCACTCTGTTACCCAGGCTGGAGTGCAGTGGCACAATCTGAGCTCACTGCAACGTCTGCCTCTTGGGTTCAAGCAATTCTCCTACCTCAGCCTCCTGAGTAGCTGCGATTACAGGCACACACCACCACACCCGGCTAATTTTTGTATTTTTAGTAGAGACGGGGTTTCACCATATTGGTCAGGCTGGTCTCGAACTCCTGACCTCATGATCCACCTGCCTCAGCCTCCCAAAGTGTTGGGATTACAGGCGTGGGCCACCACACTTGGCCACAACAACAAGTTCTTGAGTAATGTCATTTCATTATAATGTTGAGAAAAAAAAAATGGTTTTATTATGCACCTTTTTTTTTTTTTTTTTGCTTCAAGTCACAGTTTGCAAGAACCTATTGACATTAAAGGAGGACCTAATAAACTCAACGAAATAATAGCTGAAAAGATTTGGCAGAAGGAAGTTTGCTCATCCAGTGCTAAGAGAAAAGAACTGTCAACCCAGAATCTTATACCTAGCAAAAATGTCCTTCAGGAATGAAGGGGAAATCAAGACATTGTCAGATGAAAGAAAATAAAGAGAATTTGTCACCAGCAGATCTATCTTAAAAAATAATTGATGGCCAGGTGCGGTGGCTCAAGCCTGTAATCCCAGCACTTTGGGAGGCCGAGATGGGCGGATCATGAGGTCAGGAGATCGAGACCATCCTGGCTAACCCGGTGAAACCCTGTCTCTACTAAAAAATACAAAAAACTAGCCAGGCGAGGTGGCGGGCACCTGTAGTCCCAGCTACTCGGGGGGCTGAGGCAGGAGAATGGCGTGAACCCGGGAGGCAGAGCTTGCAGTGAGCCGAGATCACGCCACTGTACTCCAGCCTGGGTGACAGAGTGAGACTCCGTCTAAAAAAAAAAAAAAATTGATGAAGATTTCTAAACAGAAAGGGAACAATACACGAAGGAATCTTGGGACATCAGGAGGAAAGAAGGAACTCAGTGAGCAAAAATATGGGTAAACGCAATACATTTTCCTTCCCCCCTCAAGTTTTCTAAATTAGGTTTGATGGTTGAAGTAAAACTGTAACACTGTCTTTGATATTTCTAAATGGATATAGAAAAAAATATTTAGGACAATGATAAATAGGAGACGTAAAATTATGTGAAGGGTGATAAAGTATATCCCAGAGAAGTAATGACTTATAATCACACAAAAATCTGTGTATGAATGTTTTTAGCAGCTTTATTCATAGCAGTCAGAATCTGAAGGACCTAGATGTCTTTCAGTCACCAAATGGGTAAACAAACTGTGTTACAGTAGTACTATGGACTATCACCACCTGGGTGAATCTGTAGAGAATTACGCTAAATGGAAAAAGCCAAATCGAAAAGGTTACATACTATATGATTATATGCATATAACATTGTTGAAATGCCAAAATTATATAAAAGGAGAACACGGCCGGGTGTGGTGGCTCATGCCTGTAATCCCAGCACTTTGGGAGGCTGAGGTGGGTGGATCACGAGGTCATACCAGCCTGGTCAATATGATGAAACCCTTTCTCTACTAAAAATACAAAAATTAGCCATGCGTGGTCTTGCGTGCCTGTAGTCCCAGCCACTTGGGAGGTTAAGGCAGAAGAATCGCTTGAACCCGGGAGGCAGAGGTGAGTTTGCACCACTGAACTCCAGCCTGGGTGACAGAGTGAGACTCCATCTCCAAAAAAAAAAAAAAAGGTGGGGGAGAACAGAAACAGATTAGTGGTTGCCAGGGGTTAAGGCAGGCAAGGAAGTGGTTGTGGTAATGAAAGGGCAAGTGAGAGATCCTCGTGATGGAAATTGTTCTGAATCCTGCCTGTATCAATGTCTGTATCCTGACTCTATTATTATGCTATCGTTTTGGGGGATGTTTCCCTTAGAAGAAACTGAGAAAGAGTAGCTACAATCTCTCTGTAGTATTTGCTGCAACTGCATGTGACTCAACCATTATCTCCAAATAAAAAGATTAGTTGAAAAATGAAAAGCATTTTCAGTTTCTGCCTGTTCTCATGGACTCCTGCTTGCTCCAGAAGAATAAGCCCCAGATAGGCTATTGGAGAATCAGACACCGTGAGCCACAGAGCTAAGTCATTCCAGGCAAACTTAAGACAACCCAGGACTTGACTGCTCATGGGTAAATGAACCCAGCCATGATTAATGGAGCCAGGTCAGATCAGCAGAACTGCCCAATCAACAGTTATATTCATGGGAAGTGATAAATTGTTGTTTAAGCAACTAAGCTTTGAAATGATTGATTATGCAACAATAACTAACTGATAGAGAAATTCCACCTAAGACCTGTAGGAGGAAAAGGAGTCAACCATGTGAAGTGCAGGGGAGGAAATATTCTCTCATCTCTTGTCAGAGAAGAATATAAGACTTTGGAGGCTGGCCTATTATGAGTGAAGTAGGAAGTGGTAGGATATGAGGCCTAATGAGTAAGCAGGGGTCAGTTATATAGGGTAGGGTAAGCAACTGGAACTTAGTCTTGGTGACTACTCAGAAGACCTCTCTGGAAGTCCCTTTGGAAGCCCCAAAAAGATCATTGCTTTTTTTTAAACTCTACCAAAATACTTATTGGGTGCATACCACAAAATGAGTGCTCTGCATACATAGTCTATCACCATTATGACCACAGACCTGGCGTTGTGTGAAGGCCTGGAGTGCTTGGTTATTTGTCCCTGCGTAATAGGCAGTAAAGTTTCTGGACTTTGCTTTGTGTACTGCTCTTTCCTCATTGCTTGGGACAGTGTCTGGCTCATAGTAGGTGCTCAGTAGATATCTGCAGAATAAATGAGTAAATGAAGGAAACAAAATGTGTTGCCCTTGTTTGCACGCAAATCACCACCTAGCTGGACGGTATGAACTGCTAACCACTATGGAGTGTTTACTATATACCAAGCAATATGCTAAGTATGTTATTTATTTATTTGATTATTGAGACAGGGTTTCTGTCGCCCAGGCTGGAGTGCAGTGCATGAGCATGGCTCACTGCAGCCTCAACCTCCTGGGATCAAGTGATCCTTCCCCACCTCAGCCTCCCGAGTAGCTGGGACCGCAGGTGCGCACCACCACACCTGGATAATTTTTTTATTTTTCTATTTTCTTGGAGATAAGGTATCACCATGTTACCCAGTCTGGTCTTGAACTCCTGGCCTCCAGCAATTCTTCCACAGTGGCCTCCCAAAATGCTGGAATTATAGATGTGAGCCACCGTGCCTGGCCCTAAGTACTTTAAATGCACTGACATATTGAATTCTCACACAGCCCTATAGGGAAGATAATATTACTGTATTTATAGAGTGCAATAAAATCTTGTATATATAGTTTCATATACAAAATGTATACAGAACTACTTCTTCATTATGCTTAATAACATAATTTTTATACAGGCTTACATGTTTAATAGGTATGAGAAGCTCAATTTACCCATCCCCAGATTTCACACCCTCCCTACTGAACTTCTTGCTTTTCCAGGCTTTCTCAGCTAATGGAAACTCCATTATTCCACTTGCTTGAGCTAAACATTTTGGAATCATCCTTGACTTTTGTCTTAACTTTACCCTTACATTCAATCCCATCAGTAAATCCTGTTGACTATAATTTCACAATATGTCCAGATTCTTAGCACTTTCCACTTCTCCTCCACTTTCATCGTGGTCCAAGTCAGCGTCACTCCCCACAATGTTTGTTATGATCCTCTCTAACTGGCTCCCTGACCTGTGCCTTTCCTGCCCTATAGTACCTGAAGTTGGATTATATCACTTCCATTCAATGCTTCATCTCACTTCCCATCTCAGTCAGAGAAAAAGCCAATGTCTTTACTTAGTTATATATTTTTAATTTTTACTTTTTTTGAGACAGAGTCTCGTTCTGTTGCCCAGGCTGGAGTGCAGTGGTGCAATCTCCATTCACTGCAACCTCTGCCTCCCAGGTTCAAGTGATTCTCCTGCCTCAGCCTCCTGAGTAGCTGGGATTATAGGCGTGCACCACCATGCCCAGCTAATTTTTGCATTTTTAGTAGAGACGGGGGATTCACCATGTTGGCCAGGCTGGTCTAGAACTCCTGACCTCAAGTGATCCACCCGCCTGGGCCTCCTAAAGTGCTGGGATTACAGGTGTGAGCCACCCGTGCCTGGCCAAGCCAACATCTTTAGAGTAGGACCCATAAGGCCTGATCATGCTGACCCACACTCACCACCACTGCCAGCCCTGATTTCTTCTCCTATCTTCAAGCTTCTTTTTTTTTTTTTTTTTTTTTTTTTTTTTTGAGACGGAGTCTCGCTCTGCCGCCCAGGCTGGAGTGCAGTGGCCAGATCTCGGCTCACTGCAAGCTCCACATCCCGGGTTCACGCCATTCTCCTGCCTCAGCCTCCCGAGTATCTGGGACTACAGGCGCCCGCCACCTCGCCCGGCTAGTTTTTTTTTTTTTGTATTTTTTAGTAGAGACGGGGTTTCACCGTGTCAGCCAGGATGGTCTCGATCTCCTGACCTCATGATCCGCCCGTCTCGGCCTCCCAAAGTGCTGGGATTACAGGCTTGAGCCACCGCGCCCGGCCATCTTCAAGCTTCTTTATTCTCCCTTTAACATGCTGGACACGGGTCTGACTCAAGGCCATTTATTTCTTCCACCTAGAGCCCACCTCCCTCAAATATCCACTCTGTTGATTACCTCGTCTCTTTCAAGTCTTTGCTCAGATGACACCTTCTTCATGAGAACTTCCCTAATCATCCCTCACCCTATTTAAAATCACAATAACCACCACTAACAATTCCTATCATTGTCCTTGGTTTATTTCCCTTCATGGTCTATCACACCGTAAGACATATTATAAGACACTCACACACACACACACACTCACACACACACACACACACGTAAGCATATATATCTTATTGATTGTCTGAAAGCACAACAAACACAGCAGATTTTCTCCCTTTTGTTCGTAGCCATAGCCCCTGTACCTAAATAATGCCTGGCACATGGTGGACACCTGATAAATATTTGTGGAATTAATTAAAGAATGATATCAGCTCTCAAATTTTTGTTTAAATAGAATGCTCACCCAGTATTTTAGATTTTCTGGCATTTCTTTAGAGTAGTGTCTTTACTTTTTTCAATAAAACTGGTTAGAAATCAAAGCTAGAAAAATAAATATACCAAATTATGGCTTCTTTCTGCAGTGCTTCTGCTTTGGAGAAGAGAAAGGCACTGGAGAGAGAGAAGGAAAAGCATATATAACTTTCTCTTTTTTAGCGCTTGCTTTGTTGACACTGGTCAACTTTGTACTGACAAAGGAAGGGTTCCCTATGTGTAGCAAGAATGGTCTGAGCTGTTCATGGCAGATATTGATTCCATGAGAATGTTTTCAAAATAATGTATTCATTTTTATTATATGAAAAACACATACTACAGAACATATATTTATGAAAAAAGAATGTAAAATGAAGAAAACCGCAAAATAGGTTACGACATAGGGAGGTGCCAGTTCTTGAGGGTTCTGGAATGTCTTATTAAGACGTTGATTTTTGTTGATTTTTGCCCTAAAGACATCAGGCAGCCACAGAAATACTTTAGGTAAAGGATCAATGTATTCAGATTAGTGTTGCCAAAATCACCCCAGATATTAGGTAGAAAATGGATTGCAAAGTAGCAAGAATAAAACAGGGAGCCCTCTGAAACTCAGAACATGGTGGCTTAGATTAGAGTAGCAGTCCCTTGTAGAGAAATACAAATATTCCAGGTTTAGCTAAAGGGTAAAAATACACAGAATTTGGTGATTGATGAATTGCGTTAAAAGATAATTTTCAAAACAGGTAAAATGATGACTGTCATACAAATGTAGAATGAACATGTGTCGAAGGTTCTACTTAACTCGTTAATTAAATGAAGGAACAATGTTGAATATTAAAACTAGTTCAAAGGGTAATTCAAAGAACTCACACATTTGTATATCCCAAATGATGAAATGAATATTCAAAAGGAGGCAAATCTAGCTTTGTGGACAGTGGGGGTGGGGTGGGTGGGATTCAGTTGAACCTCTGCTGGACGGGACATAATTTGCATCTTTAGAGACTAGAATAATTTTGCATTGTTTTCACTTACCTACAATTTACAGAGAAGTAGAATAGCTCCCACAGAATCAAAAACAGATAATTCTCGAAAGGTGCTTGCTAGAGAATGCCCAATTTTCCATTGAAGTGCAGATTATTCCCTAGAATTGCTGTGTGTGTGTGTGTGTGTGTGTGTGTGTGTGTGTGAGAGAGAGAGAGAGAGAGAGAGAGAGAGAGAGAGGAGGGGGAGGGAGAGGATTAAATATAGCTCAAATCTTGTATGAGCAACTGCAACCTCCGCCTTATTTACAGAACGAGTGTATGTGTATATAAACTAGAAGAGAAACAGATTAAAAAGCAGGGACAACCTCCTTTTTGTACTTAATAACTTACTAATAGCATTTTCTATGGTATACATATTATTTTACAACATCATTTCTAATGATGGCAACCTCTAGTTTACAGATTTGCCATGATTAATTAAACCAGTCCTCTGAGACATTTAGAGTATTTCCAGTTTTTTCTCCAAAGAACTCTATTCTCAGATGTGTGCATATTTCCTTAATTATTTCCTCAAAGGGAAGTTCCTGGAAGTAGTATTTCTGGGTCAAAATGTAGACATAATTCTGCCTCTAGAAAGGTTGTGCTAATTTACTTCACCACCAGTAAAGGGTTGGCATAGCTAATTTATTCCCTGTGGATGCTTTTTACGTATTCTTAGTCTTCTTTATACATATTCTATTTTATGATTAATCATCCCATTTTTGCTGGTATTTTTCTTTACAGTGAATTTAAAATGTATCTTGATACCCACTGTGCAATTTTCTCCAAATTGGCTTTTCTTTCCTTACAAATGAAGGATATATATGAATCTTAGGCATAGAATCATGTTGTTTACTCATTAAAAAGATTTTTTCCCTTCATAAAATACATGATTCTGACCCAGTTCATTAGTTTGGTAAGTGGAATTGGTAGCAGCCTGTATATTACGATTGGGGGAGGCCATAGAAATCACTCTTTTGTAATCTTCAAGCACCAACTGTAAAATCCTGTCACGACAGAGTCATTCATAGGACTGAAAAGTTTTGACCTTCTTGGCCTCAGAGATCATCCAGGCCAATGATCTTGTAACTGCTCAATGGTTCATTTTAATCACTGCCCAGGTAGACCCAAGTTACCAAGACAGAGGAATTGCAATAGGGAAATAGTTTAATTCACCCGGAGCTGGCTGAACAGGAGACCAGAGCCTCTGTAAAGATTTGGAAGCTAGGGTTTTTCAAGGATAGTTGAATGGGCAAGGGAATGGGTGCTGCTGATTGGTTGTGGATGCAATCGTAGGTGTGTGGAAAACAGTGCTGTGTACTGAGTCCACTCCTGGGTGGAGGCCACAGGATCAGCTGAGTCAAGAGTCATGGGTCTGGGTGGGGCTATTGGTGGTCAACAATGCAAAAGCCTAAAAAGACAACTCAAGAACTTAGGTTCTACAGTACTGGTGTTATCTGCAGGAGTAATTGAAGAAGCTGCAGATCTTGTGACTTCCAGAATCATGGCTGGTCATTCTTTACACCTACATCGTAGCAGAATAGCTCCTCTCATCCTCCTAACCTGGCGGTCTTTCACAAGTTTCACAAAGAACATTTAGTTCTGAAGAAAAGCGATTATCATTTAACCTATAAACTAAATTTCTCCCAATGTTAGCTTGGCCCAAGCCTGAGAATGACTAAGGGCAGTTTTGAGATTTTGAGATTAAAGGCAAGATGAGGGCTGATTAGATCAAATCCCTTTCATTGTCTTAATTTTCTCACTGTTACAATTTTTGTAAAGACGGTTTCACTCTTATATAGGATGGAGGGGCATTACCTGTGGGGCAAACTCCTATGTCCTAGTTCTCCTTGGTTAACATCTCCACCCTTGACTTCCAGATTATATCAACCCACACCATTTTCTGTGGCTGTTGAAAAGCCTGAAAGTGACAGAGGAGACTGAGACTCTACGGCGATAGTGTCAGCCAAATTGGAGGGTTGGACACTCATGGAGAAGTGACTGGTCAGCCCCAGGTAGTGGACTGTCCAGGCCAGTGGGGAGTCACTTAGCCTAGTTTGCTACCACCATGGCAAATGAAGAGCAAGAGGCTGAGAGTTAGAGAAGCAAGGAAGTCCAAGAAGAATTGAGAAGTTGCATGAGATAACATCTAATTCTAATATAGTTCGGAAAATACTTAGCTTGGGTCCCTGCACTTCTGTCAAAGACACTGACTATGTTATCACTTAAGGAGAGATAATATGGAGTTCTTTTCAAAGCAAATACTTCTTGTAGATTGCTAGGCTACATGGAGTCCTGAATTACTGTCTTAAGAACCCAGTTTCAGAAAAACTCCCTTCAAAACTATCACTGTGGGTGAACACTTAGTGCCAGTGAGTGAACTTAAAATCAGAAATGCAAATGTCACACTGAAATAGATTATCTATAAAGTCGTCGTCCAGATGAAAGAGCATATGGCTACAACTAAGTGTCTCTTTTTAGATTATGATAAGCATGAAAATAAACTTCTTACAGATGGATCGACCATCAGCCTGAGTTTAGAGTCCAACTTTTCTGAAACAATTCCTGGAGTAGTGGTTAAGAGCTTATTTTCCAGATTCAGGCAAACAAAAGTTGGAATCCTGGCATATTTCTCTTAGTTTTTGACCTTGAGTAAGATGCTTAACCTCACTAAAACAAAATTTGCTCATCTGTGAAATAGGAATAATAATAGAATCTGCCAAACAGAAATGTTGGGAGGACTAATTGAAATAATGCACATAAAGGGCTCAGCATTCCACAGTGTGCACAACAAGAGTTCAGCCAATGCTAGGCATTAATATTAACATCCTGCTTGAGAAAAATATTTGATTTGTTTTGGAAAGTAGGTGCCAATAGGAATAGCACATGAGAACTGAGGCTAATTCAGTCAGTACTGTGATGATATATATCTTCTTTTATGATTATATTTTAAGTTCTAGGGTACATGTGCACAACATGCATGTTTGTTACATATATATACATGTGCCATGTTGGGGTGCTGCACCCGTTAACTCGTTATTTACATTAGGTATATCTCCTAATGCTATCCCTCCTCCCTCCCCCCACCCCACAACAGGCCTGGTGTGTGACATTCCCCACCCTGTGTCCAAGTGTTATCATTGATATATATCTTCAGAGTTTGGAGAGAATGCTCTGAGAAGAGAAAGTCAATGGGATTACAGAAAGGGCATGCTGGCAAAATGGAAAACAATTTTCACCTACTTAGTTAAGTTGTACCTTAACTTCATAGAGTAACTATAGAAACCTAACTGCAGCCCAGTGCTAGAGATGGGGATGCTAATGGATCTGCATGAGAAAGTGCTCTTCAGGACGGCATCCACATTAATTGTAGAACAGTGACTCCCCAGTGGTGGACAGGGAGACCAGACATTTGGTGGAGGGGGTTGAAAAAGCCTCAAGTCAACCTTTTAATAGAATTTTACTGGAGTAGAATCTTGGCTTGTGGGGAGATGTGGAATGTATAGGGATTCCACAGAAGGCATAATTACTTCCATTTCTCCCTGGAGAGACTTGTCAAACAGATTTCTATGAGATCTGTGCTTAAAGAGTTGAGAAATACCACCGTAGACCAGAGGTTGGCAAACTAAGGCCCAAGGCCAAATCTGGCCCACTGCTTGGCCTTGTAAATAAAGTTTTATTGGAAGGTATCCACACCCATTCATTTACATATATTCTGTGGTTGCTTTCATGCTATATTTGCTGAGTTGAGTAGCTGCAATAGAGACCTGGGGGCTCTCAAAGATTAAAACATTTACTCTTTGGCTCATTACAGAAAGTTTGCTGACTCCTGTGGTAGATTATAAAGGCCTAAAGAGCCCCATCTTATCTCTAGAGTTTGCATGGAAGCAGTGTACTATTTCCTTTCAACAGGAATTTTGGCACCAAAATTTTCTGTTTTCTTCATAACTGTCCTTGAATCCTTTAGAGGTATAATTGTGATTCTGTTCAAGACATTATAAAGGCTTACTATTATAGTAAAATTAGGAATTCTAAGCAAATTCTTAATTGTTTCAGCTGCTTCTTAGAACTGGAAATTTCGGTGAACTTATCAGAATATTCTTTGCTAGGAAAAGAAGCCAATAAAAAATGTTAGAGATTTTAAACCAGGGCTAAGAAATTATTAAGAGTATCAAATTTTAAAGGAAGAAAAGACAAAGGAAAAACAGAACAAATTATACATGGATTGGTGACAATTTAAGGCTGAAAATTAGGTGTAATAAAACTACCATCACCAACAACAAAGTACATGCTGAATGAGATTTTCGTGTAACTACTAAATCTGCTGTCCTTCTACCCAGGTTGTTGGAACTGTGTGATATGCTTATTTGCTTAAGCTTTGACAGTGGCCTGTGGGGATTGACTTGTTCAAATCAGGGGCTTTGAAGATACTCACAAAGACACATATTTTTCAAATATACAATTTCAGATCAGCGTGCATTCAGCTGTGGCAGTGGTCCTCATTTTGCCCCCCAGAGGATGTTTGACAATGTTTAGAGACAATTTTGGATTTCAGTGGAGGTGGGAGAATCTGCTACTGGTATTTAGTGGGTGGAGGCCAGAGGTGCTACTAAACATCCTACCATGCACAGGAAAACCCCCCAAATATAAAGAATTTTCTGGCCCAAAATGTCACTCGTGCTAAAATTGAGAAACATGAATGTATAGGAGGTGAGATATTTCAACATGGAAATTGTACTGTCATTGAAATCTCATACAGTGTATTTACATTAGGATTACCTATCTTTATTTATTTAAGACTCTGTCATGAGGCTGGAGTACAGTGGCACAATCTCCACTCACTGCAGCCTCGACCTCCCTGGGCTCAGGTGATCTTCTGACTTCAGCTTCCCAAGTAGCTGGGACTGCAGGCATGCACTACCACACCTAATTTTTATATATATATATATTTTTATAGAGACAGGATTTCACCATGTTGCCCAGATTGGTCTTGAACTCCTGGACTCAAGCAACTCACCCACATTGGCCTCCCAACATGCTGGAATTACTGGCATGAGCCACCGCACCCAGCCAGGATTAACTACTATTTATAGCCAGTGAAACTATTATAGTTCGAATAAAAGATTTCTCTTTTAAATAAACATATGTTAGTTTAAAAAGTCAATTTGAAGAAAAATGTTAACTAAATAATACTATCGATGACAAGTAGATTTGTTACATAAAATATAAAGGAGACAGTTGAATGAATTAATTTTTAAAAACTGCCCTAAACTATTAAGTGAATGGGATTATTTTCAAATTGTCATTCTTTGAAACAATGTCAGTGTTAATCCAAGTAGTTCCCACATGCTACCATATTTAGTAAGTCTTCCTGTTTTATTTTCGCTAAACAATACTGAGATATTTAAGATAAGCTTTTAGTCCTCTGGATACTTAGTGGCTCTTCTGGTGTTCTTAGGACAGTGTGCTAGCAGTTGAAATTGGGAGTTTAGTTTAATGGATTACATTTCTCCTTCAGTGTCTCTCTCAAACTCAAGATGGCAGCTTATGCTGCTCTGTTTCAAAGGCCACCATGTTCCACCTTTTGCAAGCCACCCATCTCAGGTGCCCGCATCCGGAAGTACTTTTAGAAGTCTTTGTCGGCAGCCCCGAGAGGGAGACACAGCATCGTCTGAAAGTACTTTATAAATATTTATGACATTGACTTGCAAATTACAGATAAAATACCTGAAAACATAGTGAAGAGCATATTTGGTCCCAACTGAAGAGGTTTTGACTCAGTGGACCTTGGCTAGTCTCTAGGAATCTGCATATTTAGCAATTATCCTGAGCGATGCTGGACCAGTGAGAATCACTGAGGTATGATATATGACAATAAAGGGAGGCTCTTGATTGCACACATTGCTCTCAACTTTCGTACTGTCTGCTTTCGTACTGCGTATTGGTATGTGATAGTTTGACGTCGCAGACTGCCTGTTCATTAACCACATCTGAGTTTTCCTTATCTTCTAATGAACCAATATGTTTTCATTTGTCCTTACTACTTAATAAATAAAAAGAAAAATAAGAAATGAGAAAAAAGTCCCCTAGACTTAATACAGATGGGTCCAAAATGGAAATCATTAGGCATGCTGAAATTGAAGAACCTTTAGCTTGCATTCAGCAGCTTTTGGACATAAGCCAGGCAAACACTGGTTCAACTGTGAAGAAAATGAACACATTTTTTAAACTGTTAGAAATGCTGTCATTGAAGTTTGGGTCTGAAAACTGAGGGATAATTAGGAAATTTAAAATATCTTTCTTGGTGAAGATATCTTTTCTCGCAGTGGGCATACATTTTGCACATGTTTAGCATGTTCAGTTTTTGAACACATTCTTGGGGCATGTACAAAAGCAAGAGGTTGCCAATAGTAGAATGACAGCAAGAAACCTATTTTTCACATCCTTTATTTGAAGAAGCAGAGTGACAGTCATTCCCGCTGTAATTACAGTCCTCAGGTTGTGGTAATATTTTAAGGGAGCCAATTGTCTCATCGGTTATTCAGACATAAGCAAGATGTTGATAGGACTCTCCTTGCCAACCATAGTACTGAGAATGTTCATTTTCATGGCTGAATCTCCACCCTGAAAAGGATTTGGTGCTTGAACTCTTACCAATGGCTCTTGTAACTTGCCTTCTTAGAGTTATTCAGTCTAGTGGTTAATTAGACTGTGATCTGATGGCAAAAAAAAAAAAAAAAAAAAAAAAAGGACTGGAGAAGAATGTAGATGACATTTGTTAGATTAGGCTGTAATTTTCAGATCTTGCTTTAATATCTGTACATCTTACTGTCTTTTAAAAAATTTAAACATTCTATTTTGAGATAATTATAAATTCACATTCAATTGTAAGAAATATTACAAAAAGATCCTATATCCTTTACTCAGTTTCTCTGGTAGTAAAGTCTTCCAAAACTACAGTACGATATCATAACAAATATATTGACATTGATATTGATGTAGCCAAGCTACAGAACAGTTCCATTGTTACAAGGATCCCTCATGTTAACCTGTTACAGCCAAACCCACATCCCTGGGCTCCCTCTCTCCTCCACCACCACATTCCTAACTTCTGACCATCGTTAATCTGTTTTCCATTTCTATAATTTTGTCACATCAAGAATGCTATACAAATGCAATCATGTAGTATGTAACATTTTAGATTTGGCTGTTTTTTTTTTTTTTTTTTTACTCAGTATAATTCTTACAGAGATTTACTCAAGTTGTTGCAGATATTAATAGTTAATTTCTTTTTATTGCTAAGTAGTATCCCATCATATGGAGGAAATACCACCATTTGTTTAATCATTCACCCATGTTATCAGGCTTTCAGGTTTTGGCTATTTTGAATAAAGCTATGAATATTCATATACAGATTTCTTTTTTTTTTTTTTGTATGTGGGGATAAAAGTTTTCATTTCTGTGTCATAAATTCCTAAGAATGAAACTGCTGGTTGTATGTTGCTTATTTCATTTTTTAAAGAAACTACCACTGTTTTTCAGAGTGGCTGTACCATGTTACATTCCCACCAACTATGTATGAGTCATCCAATTTTTCCACCTCCTTGTCAGCATTGGGTGGTGGTGGTATTATTATTATTTCAGCCAATCTGATAGGTGTGTATGGGTAGCCCTTGTGGTTTTAATTTTCACTTCATAGGTAGTGCTGTTGAACATGTCTTCATGTGCTTCTCGACCATCTGCACACTGTCTCCGGTGAGATGTCTGTTCATGACTTTTTCACGTAGCAAAAGTTTTCATTTTGGTGAGGTCCAGTTTATCAAATTTTCCCTCTGTGGATTGTGCCTTTGGTAACAGGTCTAAGAACTCTGTCCCGACTGTGATCTCTTGCATTTTCTTTTTATCGTTTTATTTAATATTTAGGTCTATTTTTAGCCATTTTTTATTTAAGGTGAGTGTTTTAATGTTTAAGTCGACGATTTACCCCCGCCCCATGGATGTCCAATTGCCTCGGTACTGTGCATTGAAAAGCTTGCTTTTCTTCCACTGAATTGCTTTTCCACCTTTGTCTCTGTGTTTTCATATTGCTTGGTGGATTTAATAACTGCAGGATGGAAACCAATAGAATTGACTAATTATACTAATACCTCTGGGTATTTAAAAAATAACAGAATCCTCTTTCATTTAATTTACAGGGTTTTTTTTGGTTTTGTTTTTGTTTGTTTTTTTTTTTTTGGTAGTCTCTCTCTGCTGCCCAGCCTGGAGTTGAGTGGCATGATCTTGGCTCACTGCTGCCTCTGCCTCCCGGGTTCAAGCAATTCATGTACCTCAGCCTCCTGAGTAGCTGGGACTACAGGCATGTGCCACCACTCCCAGCTAATTTTTATATTTTTACTAGAGATGGGACTTTGCCATATTAGCCAGGCTGGTCTCAATCTCCTGGCCTCAAATGATCCACCCATCTCAGCCCCCCAAAGTGCTGGGATTACACGCATGAGCCACCGTGCCCAGCCATACAGTATTAACTTTTATTAAACAAAACAAAAACTAACGAACAAAACCAAAACCTATTCTTATGATCCAGAGAAAACATTGTTAACATTTTGGGTTTTTTGTTTTTGTCTTTTTCCATGCATTTTTAGTGTAGTGGAGATCATGACCTAAATGAAATTTTGTATTCTGCTTCACCCTTCCCCACAATAACATATTATGAACACTTTCCTATGTCCTTGGAAATTCCTTCTGAAACTTGTTTCAAATGAACTACCTATGTTATCCTGCAGATAGATAACTTACGTACTATAGATGTAGTATAATTTACTATATAAATATTATGTATATTATCTATATTACTATTTTTATAAAATAATTGCCTATGTTATCTTATAGATGCATAACATTTATTATAGATATATTCTATATGTATACCATAATATGTACTACATATTTACTGTATGTGTACCATTTATTATATATAGCTACTGTTACTTTATAGATAAGTAGGTATATTACATTATATATTATAGAAATATTATAATTTACTTTGTGACTCCTTATTGTTGAAATTTGAGTAATCTCTATTTTTTTATTGTAAATAATGCTGTGAACATTTTATTGTACATTCGGTGGGATCAGACACATATCTTACCCTCTTTATTTAGAGCTAAACTTCGGAGTAGAGTGGATTTCCTTTTTTCACCCTGAACAAAGCAGTTAATTTATGTTCAAGTTTCTGAGACAGAAGAGAAAAATGGAATATATAAACATTGCAGACAAGTAGTAGTTAACTTGAATTCCTCCCACATCTGCCAGGTACTGATAGAATTATAAAAGGTTTTAAAATTGACTATGGTTTGAAGGACCAAATATTTTATGTAGACTTTGTTTTGTTTCTTCTTATTAGCTCAGAGGTTCTTAAACTTTGTAGTGCATAAAAATTATGTATCGGTAAAGTATACAAAACCACGTATGTATGGTAATTGGAGGTGATTTAAGGATGGAGGATAATCATGACTGAAGACAGTCCACCCATCTGCCCTTGAATATGGAATTCATTTTGTTTTGGGTTTTTTCCTAAGAATAGATTTCTATTCTTTTTTTCTTTCCTTTTCTTTTTGTTTTGAGACAGAGTCTCGCTCTGTCACCCAGGCTGGAGTGCAGTGGCGCGATCTCGGCTCACTGCAAGCTCCCCCTCCCGGGTTCCCGCCATTCTCCTGCCTCAGCCTCCCGAGTAGCTGGGACTACAGGTGCCACCACCACATCCGGCTAATTTTTTGTGTTTTTAGTAGAGATGGGGTTTCACCATGTTAGCCAGGATGGTCTCGATCTCCTTACGTTGTGATCGCCTGCCTCGGCCTCCCAAAGTGCTGGGATTTACAGGCGTGAGCCACCGTGCCCAGCCTGATTTCTATTCTTTTAAGGTTATTTATTGTCAAGTGACCTTTAAAGATCACCAGTCAAGTATAATAGTGCCACTCAGACATTTGCCATCAGTAAATACTACTATTAATTTATACTCATTTGCCGAGTGTGGTGGCTCACGCCTGTAATCCCAGCACTTTGGGAGGTCGAGGTGGGCGGATCAAGAGGTGAGAAGTTTGAGTCCAGCCTCACCAACATGGTGAAACCCCGTCTCTACTAAAAAAAATACAAAAATTAGCCGGGAGTGGTGGCACTTGCCTGTAATTCCAGCTACTCAGGAGTCTGACACAAGAGAATCGCTTCAACCCGTGAGGCAGACGTTGCAGTGAGCCAAGATAGCACCACCTCACTCCAGCCTGGGCGACAAAGCGAGACCAGACTCAGTCTCAAAAAAATAAAAATAAAAATAAAAATAAAAATTCATTAATTTTTAGGTTTAAAAAAGTCTTACTTTATTTTGCTTTTTGAGAACATTGTTTTTCATATGCTCATTAGCTCTTTGCATTTTCTCTCTCTAGCATTACTAATATTTTAAAGTACTAGTGTATTTTTTACCAGTTATTTTCTTCAGGGTAGTTTTGGTTGCTAGAATCAGACCCCCATTCAAGCTAGCTTAATTAAAAGTTGCAGTGATGTTGATGGTAATGGGTTCCTTGGGATATAGACGATTTCCAAGAAAACCAGAGGAAAGGCAAGATCTCAATATTAGGAATTGAAAGATGGTGAAGAACTAAATTGTCTCTTTTACCTAGAGTAGAAATGATCTAGTTCCCTGTAGCAGGTTCCACTGCTTAACTCTCCTGCAAGTGATTCAACATGGCCAACAACTTCTGTGTAAACCTACCGGCATTGACCTTTCAATTTGGTCTGCACCTCTGGCAGTGATCTTCCAGTCTCTGGGTTGAATATCCTAAGCAAGAATTTGGTTGGTGTTAATCAGTCAATTATTAGCTAGTTAGTTTAGTGTCTGGTCCAACTCTTCACTATCCATTATTAAGAATATCACATGATAACCATAAGCTGTCAGATTCTAGGATGGGTAATGAGATCTTTAGCATAGACCAAGCCCATGATTTTCAGATTTAATTGCACTTGAAATTCTAGCATGTGCCTTGAACGCCTATTTTATTTGTACTTATTTGGGATTTTTATATCTGGGACTATTTCTGAAATATACCTAGTGATATTGCTATCAAAGCATGAAGAAATTTATCTTCAAATACTTATTTTCTTTTGATTCCAGTAATTGTCTGAATGACACATAATATGCCCATTGTGGAAATAATTTTGATTTTTAAAACTTTATTTTCCCAAAGCAACATCACATTTCTGGCTTGCAAATATTTCACAGGTGGAAACGTCAAAAAGAAAACATTTAAATGCAAATGTCAGTCAGGGGAGACGCTGAGCTCAGTCTTTGTATTTCCTTCCAGATTTATCAACGATGCTGGTTAGTATTCAAGAAAGCTTCAAGCAAAGGTCCAAAAAGACTGGAGAAATTTTCTGATGAACGTGCTGCATATTTCAGGTGTTATCATAAGGTAAGACTCAATTGCTGTAGCTTTCCAGAAATCTGTTTACAGGGAGGCAACTGGAATTATTGAGTCTGAAGACTTGCCTAAATTATTTAACAAAGGTACAAGCAATACCTTTTCCAAGGACAAAACACCCCTAAAATAACATCTGCTTGCTAATTGTTTCAAGTAATTGACTAATGTAAAGTCACTCTTCTGGTTTCCTGCTATTTGCTGTAGCTGTTCTTGTTGTTTTCCAGTCTGTGCTATGGGACTTATCATGTTCTTATACTCCCTGTACTGAAACCCTGAGAGAATGAGGACTGGACCTCATTGTGTCTCAGACACTGCCTGATGCAGAAAGGCACTCATTCAATGCTTGGGGAATGTGGGGAGAGAAGGGAGGGGAAGCAGCAGAAAACAGGTAACTGTGGACGAAGCGGAAGTTCGACCCATTTGTTGATTTCTTTAAGTTTGATGACTAAATTTTCTTAGTAGTAGTGAGACTTCCTCACTAAAAACAGTCATTGTGTGTTAGAACTCATTAAGGTAAGTACAAGGTTTACTTACCACTTGGTTTCACAAATTAGCTAAATATTTCCCTCTACATGGCAGTATATTTCCATGGTCCTTGTTAATACGCAGCCTATGTATTTTCTTTTTTTCATGAAAACGTGTGAAAGCACATGGTTAACACTCCTCCAAGGCTCTGGTTATTTTCAGGTGGAGAAAATACTACTCTTTTGTCTGTGAAGGAACTATGCTTATTTTTATGATAGAACATTTTAATTTTGGCTTTCCATCTTGAAGATTCTTTAAGCCTCATTTGGTGAGAATTTACTGAGGCCAGGCTTCTTTGCCATTTAAAATTTTATGTGAAACCAGTCGATCTATTAGAACAGAAACTTGGCTAGGTGGGGGAAGTGAACAGTCTTTCCTTTTGTGCAAATCCACCAAAAGTAGTGACTTTTTGACATCTTATAAAGGGTCTATGTTGACACTTTGGTTTATATGATGATGAAAACAGTAGGAGAAGCTGCATTTCTTCTCAAATTAGAGAAATAAGGACTATGCTATACTTTATAGGCACATCTATATGTACATAAGGGAAGAATAAGCACAAAACAAGCTTCTGGGACAGGTAGAAAAGGGAGTCAAGGGCGGCATCTTCCATGCGTTTCATTTCCCTGTCACCCCATGAAGTAGTTCCACATTCCAAGGCTTCCACTCCCAGCCTTCCTTCTCTCCAAAGGAGAACCCACTTATACCTTTTTGAATCCAGATTTCCTCTATCATTTATCTTTCATCTGCCAAATATGAAATGACGCTATTCAAATATATCTATTTTTTGTTCTCAGGGAAGTGTTGTTGAATTGCGAATGTATTATTGAGGCACAGTGATCCATGAAGCCAGTGATAGCATAACTCTGAACCCTGCAAATAATCTTGAGCCAAACTCTCCACTTCTATAACACTCCCAACTATTTGTATCCAGTCATTTTGAATCAGACGTATTATGGCCCAGCTATCCCTCATGTATCCAGTATTTTATCTTATAACAAGATGGCGAGCAATGCTATAAGGGTGACTTGCTTTATTTTAGCTCGATCAGCCCTTTCTTAAAAGGAGAATCAAAATACCCAGGAAGATGTTTGGCTTATCATCTAGACACAGACAGAGCTTTAGGTGGCCAGAAATTATCGTTACACATCAGGACTTCTCTTGAGAAACTTAGCCAGTCTGTAACTTTGCAATTCACCACGAGGCCCTGTACTGTTTGGTCATTGTGTGTGGCCATTGATCCTGTTTTTGTCTTGGTAGAGTTCCAAATATGTCTGGTTCTTCACAATCCACATATCTGATTCTTTACAATTCCATATGCCAACCTTTCTGAATGTAGAAAAACTAAGAAATAGGCTATGTTTTACTGATAGACCTATACATACCTAAGAGAAGAAAGAAGATAAATGAGGAATACGTTATAGGAACTCCTCAAATCCCATCCATCAGCAATGTTGTTGGCCGTATGCTCAAAATGTATGGAGACTCTGAACACAGCTCACAGCCTCTACTGCTACCACTGGGGTCCTAGGCAGTGGACTGCCAAATTCTTGGGCTTCTAGGGTCTGTTCGAAACACTTGTATGACACTGCAATATTCTTTGCTGCAACATTCTCAGCCAAGGTGTTATAATGGTCTACGCCAGTGGTCCCCAACCTTTCTGGCACCGGGACAGGTTTCATGGAAGACAATTTTTCCACAGACGGAGTTGGGGGTGGGATTGGTTTCGGGATGAAACTGTTCCACCTCAAATGATTAGGCATTAGATTCTCATAAGGAGCAGGCAACCTAGATCCCTAGGTTCACAATAGAGTTTACACTCCTATGAGAATCAGGAGGTGGAGCTCAGGCAGGAATGCTTGTTCACATCCTGCGGTGTAGCCTGGTCCCTAATAGGCTGTAGACCAGTACTGGTCCAGTACCCATCTGCTGCCCAGGGGTGAGGGTCCCTGGTCTATGCGATCACATGATTTGATTTCCTGCTGCCCTTTTAACCTCATCTCTGAGTCTCCTTAGTCCTACCTTCCTCTGCTCCAGGTGCCCTGGGCTCCTCTCTTTCCTTAGAAGATGCCAAGCACCTTTACACCTGCTCTTCCCTTTTCCTGGAATGTTCTCCCCCAGGTACCCACTGAGCTCACTCCCTTACTTTGTTCAGTGCATTGCTCCAATTGCTCCTCTAAGAGAGGCCATTTCTTGACTCCCTTGTTGAAAATAGAACCCACCTAGTCACTGCCTTCCACATCCCTCTTATTTCTCTTCTTAGGAGGCACCATAACATAACACACTTGCTTGGTTGTTTCCTATCGTCTTCCTCTTTCCCCCGCATAAAATAAGGTCTACAGAAACAGGGTTTTTGGGGGGATGGGAGACACGATTCACTATTAGTTCAGAATCTAACACATAGTGAACACTTTTAAAAGTATTGGCTGAAAAGCAAGAAATGTTATCAATAGAGGAAATGGAATACATACAGATGTCTATGTGTCATACTTTTATTTAGCTTACCAGAAGAAATCTGTACTTGAGGCATCTGAAACCAGAAAAAGGAATTTTGATTTGAAGAAAATAGGGTGGGCAGTGATGGAGGCAGAAAAAACCAGGATTTGGATGTTTTAGGAGGACAGAAAAATATAAAATCAAAATGGATGAAAAAGCTCTTGCTTGAATGTGCAATGAAGAAAGGGAAGTTGAGGACAAACTTGCTCTATTTCAGACTCTACCTGCTGGCTCTGGAATTTAATATGTAAATCTTTGGGGAACTTGGTAAGCCACATTCTCTTTCATCTATAATAATCATTAACCAAAGTTCAAAGCATTAGAACGGAAGAATTATCTACATTTAGCCTCCAAGCCCTTGATGAATTCCTGTAGCTGATTCATCCTCTACTCTTTTAGATCTGATACATTTAGTATTAATCTCTCGGGGCATATAAAAAGCTGGAGTAATTCTGAGATATGCATTTTTCATCTAAAAGCTGTGTAATTTATGAATCTTGATAATAAAATACTCAGGTTATAAGTAGCACACCGTGACCAAATTTTAGAGTTTATTCTAATATAAATAAAGCAATTTCCAAAAGAAATGAGGAAATGTACATCGTGCTATTTGATGAATACGGAGGTGGTGTGGTGCATACAGACATATCCCTCCTGGAGGAAATCTGTAGCATTGATAAGAGTGCAGTACTTCTCCCATTTTATTTTTAAAGATATTATTAAGAAGAAAATGCCAGTTTTGCATATCTGACTCTTTTTAGAAGTTTCAACACAAGAAAAAGACTGTGGAATTTTAAAATTTGGTGCCCCCTCACTGAAAATGTAGCTTGAGGTACACTCCTGCAAAAACTGGAAAATAAGTATATGAATAATGCACATATAGAACAATTCATTTTTCATTTCTTTACTTCCATCATGAAGCACCCCTCAAGCACCCATAGTTGTCAGAGATGGCTGTGAATTTGATTAACTGTAATTCCAACAATATTAAGACTCCAGTTACTTTAAATATAGTTCTTGACCTTCTTGTTAAACACCAGTTCCATGTTTTCATTCAGGAAATAATGTTGCTTACACTAATGAGAAGGGGATGAAAGTTTCTGTGCATAGTTTGACTTTTTCAAGATGAGTAACACTCGAGATGAAATAGAGTGGAAAGAAGACTATCGACCGCTTTTGAGACCAAGGCAAATGGTGTGGCGGGAAGTATGCCGGTCCTGGATTTAGGAAGTCTGAGTTCCAATCCCAGCTTTGCCACCGTGTATGTTTGACAAGTCACCCTCTTTCTGTGTAAAGGTGGCCTCCGAGGCAAGTTACACATTCACTTCCTCATCATCACACATGGCTGAGTCTGCAGGGATTCAGTTCACCTTGGACCAGAAGAACAAGTCCAGCAAATCCTTTGTTTAGTGTTTCCCAAAATGTGTATGACAGAGTGTGTCAAAAGAACCTTTCATGATTAAAGATTGTGTGGTCAAAGAAATTGGGAAATGCAACATTTATGGCCCCATCTTTGAGATTCATAGCCCACTGCAGCCCCTCACAGGCTCTGAAAAGTCCTGCAGTTAAGAAATTGGAGGGACTTTGAGTCAGCATTTCCATGGAACTATTTTTTTTTTTAAATTACATATTCCAGGGAACAAATAAATTTAATTCTAGGGAACACAGTCTGGGATATGCTGCTTTCATGTGTTACTTATTGTTGTTTCAACAGTAAACAACTAGGGACGATCGTTTCTACTTTATCAAAGTCAGGGTTAATGTGTGTATTAAATGAATGTGAATGTATTTGAAAAGGGAACAACTCTCTAATGTAGGGATTAATTGCCATTATTATTTTTATTCTGCCAAACACCTTTAGTCTTATTTGTTCTGTCATTCTATCCTTTATATAATGACTAGGTCACTTGTATCTCCTAAGCTCAATGTCCGACCTTATTCTTGGTTTCTGCAAAAATAGGATTCTAGGTTCCACACAATGAGCTAATGTACTAAAATTTATTTCTCTGGAATTTCATCCAACTTATCTGTGTGTGTGTGTGTGTGTGTGTGTATGTGTGTGTGAGAGAGAGAGAGAGAGAGAGAGAACTTTTTCTGTACTAATGATTCATTCTTTTTTTACTCAGTTTCTTCCTCATCTAAAACATTTCCTCTTCCGATACGGCTGTCTGTAATACGTCTTTTCAAAATCATAAAATGTTATAGCCCCCCCCCTTTCAATACTCAGATATTTACTTTGGAGCCATCCCCTCCTCATGTAGGAAACTACCCATCATGCCATGTTCTAGAAGTTTCCTAAGCTTATGCCAAAGAGGGCATGACTCTTTACATCTTCATAAATTAAACTATGGATTATTACTCTGATGTTTTTCCCAGGTGATAATTCCATTCCCATATTTCTAAGGAGTAGATAGATAGAAGAGGTTAACTGTAGTACAAAAAAACCCTATGTTTTCCAATTTAAGTACTTTTCCTAGTCAAGGAAGTATGAGTCTGCACCAGAGTGCCAAAGACTCCTGAAACACGTTCAAAACTGAATGAACTCTTTCCTACCCGAGCTTGGTTTCTTTTTTTTTGTTTTGCTCTTGTTGCCCAGGCTGGAGTGCAATGGTGGGATCTCAGCTCACTGCAACTTCCGTCTCCTGGGTTCAAGTGATTCTTCTGCCTCAGCCTCCTGAGTGGCTGGGATTACAGGCATCCACCACCACGCCCGGCTAATTTTTTGTATTTTTAGTAGAGATGGGGTTTCACCAAGTTGGGCAGGCTGGTCTTGAACTCCTGACCTCAGGTGATCCGCCCGCCTCGGCCTCCCAAAGTGCTGGGATTACAGGCCTGAGCCACTGCGCCCGGCCTGAGCTTGGTTTCTTTATGGGCTTCTGTGCCTCATTGTACAGCATCAAGATCCATTCTGTTATTCAAGGCAGAAGCCAGGGAGTTTTCTTTGACTTACTCTCTCCCGTATTCCCTCCCAAATCAATCCGTCACAAGGTTTGCATGCAGCCCTCCAGCTGTATAGACCCCTGTTCTTTCCTGGTCCATGTGCAAACATTTATCCATCCCTCAAAGTCTCTGCTCTGTCTTCACCTCCCCATGAGTCTTCTCGACTTTCCCTGAGGTGGTTCATCGGCTGGGCCCGCTCTGCCTGGATGCACTGGTCACAGTGAAAGCAGGGCTTTATTTTCACGGTGGTGGCAGGTTCTGTCCGGTTAGGGCCGATCCCTTCTTCTTTGGTAATGGATATCTGATTTCTAGTTGGAGACAAGGCAACCCATAGTAAAGACCCCTGTGCAGCGAGATATGTTCCTGCAACTGATTCCTGGCCTCAGGCGAATAAGCACGGAAGACACGTGCCCTTCTTTTTCTCTTGCTCTTTCCTACTGATTCGAAAATGGGCGTCAGCCATCTTGGCCCATGATACTCGAAAGCTTATGGATTGAGGGTAGCACAGCAACAGGTAGAAGCCTGGAATTGGGTGTTCAGGGCTGGTCTGTGCTCCCTGACACCGTAGAACACCAGGGCAGCCCAAGGCTACCTACCTCTGGATTTGTTTTATATGAGAGGAATAAACTTCTTTCTTGTTTAAGCCTTTATAATGTTGGATTTTCTCTCATGTGCACCAGAGCCCTAGCTATTAGAGATGTAGTAAAATTTCCTCATCATCCAATGCACTCTGGATAGGGAATCCTATTATTCACAGTCAGGAGTATCCTGACATGGTCGCTGTCCATTGGATTTGAATTTCTTGAAGATAGAAACCATGCTTTATTCATCTTTGTATCTATCTTTCCAGAATAGTGTCTCATGCAAAATAGGTGCTTTGGATTCCACAGACCCTTAGGGTTCCTAGGAAATGATTCTTGGCCTACTTATACTAGTATTGTGTAGTAGAAATGTTAGGGAACCCTGGTGTATTGAGAATTAAAAGGGTTGTGCGACTCACATGCCAAATTCTCTGTCATCTGAGCACATGCATAGTTTTGTCTTATGGAGAAGACCCTCTAATAACAGAGATAATGACATCATATTTTAAGTTTTACTTATTATTATTATTATTATTTGAGACAGGGTCTTGCTTTGCCATACAGGCTGGAGTGCAGTGGTGCTGTCTCAGCTCATTGCAACCTCTGCCTCCTGAGCTTAAGCAGTCCTCCCACATCAGCCTCCTGAGTTGCTGGAACTGTAGGCGTGCACCACCATACCCAGCTGATTTTTTATTATTTGTAGAGACAGGGTCTTGCTATGTTGTCCATGCTGGTCTCAAACTCATGGGCTCAAGTGATCCTCCCTCCTGGTCCTCCCAAAGTGCTGGGATTACAGGCACAAGCCACTGTGCCAGGCCTCATTTGTACACATATTTACATTTTTAAAAAATCAATCTAAAACATGCAGAAGGTTAAGAAAAATCAAATGGTATTGAAGAGCATATCATGAAAAGTAGTAATGCCTACTTTATTCCCACCCGTCTGTTGTGGGTTGAATTGCGACCTCCTAAAAATATATGCCTAAGGTGTAACTGCTGATACCTGTGGATGTGACTTTATTTGGAACTAGGATCTTTGTAGATGTATTCAGGTTGCAGTGGGATTATTGGATTAGGGTGGACCCCAGTCCCGTAGCTGGTACCCTTACAAGAAGAGACGCAGACCCACAGGGAGAAAGCCACGTGAAGACAGGCAGAGACTGGAGTGATGCAATTAAGAGCCAAAAGTGGCAAGGACTGCCAGCAGCCACCAGACCGTAGGAGAGATGCATGGAACAGGCTCTTCCTCACAGCTTCCAGTAGGAAGCAACCCACCAGTGCCTTGATTTTGGGCTCTGGCCTCCGGAACTGTGACAGCATACATTTCTGCTGTGCAAGAACCCAGTACTTTGTTACTACAACCCTATTCTAGGACATGAATTCACCTCCCGAGGCTTAATCACCATTGTCATTCCCTGGTGTTCATTTTCCTGGTGATTGCCTCTGTAACTCTCAACGATGTGTTTATAACTTTGCTTCTTGTTTTATTAACTTCCAGCATTACCAACAGATTCCTCCCCTTTAGAAAGTTAATGGTTTGGCTCATTTATGAAATCTCATCAACTCTTTCTTCTTACTTACAAATTGTGACCCTTACTTTACTTTTAATAAATATTCTACTGTATGTGGAACGTTCAGTAACATGCTTAAACCCCTGTGCCCTTCCCCATAAATGTTAGAAAGTGATTCTTATATCAGTCTCATTTGTTAACGATCTTATTGCCTGTCCCTGTTGCTTTTCTCTTCTCTATTTGTCAGGTTTTTTTTTTTTTTTTTTTTTTGCTTTCCTGTTATTCAGTACAAGGTTCTTGTCTTACAGCAATGTGGGCTCACTCTTGTCACATGTTCCATTGTTTCGAGAGAGACTGGAAGCAAAGATCTTTTAGTTGATACAAGAAAGGACAAATTGAATATCTCTCTGGGTGACTGGCCTGAAAGCTGCCTTTAAAATTTTTTAAAATCTCTTATTTACCCCTTGAATTAATGCTAGAAAGAGAAAGCAACGGTATTCCCAGGAGGCAACATGTGACACTATGCTTAGTAGGTCTACTATTTTAATATGTGTAAATTACAAATAAAACTATTATCATACTTTATTTGCAATGGACCTAGACTCCTATTTTCTTTCAGTTCTTTATAGTTTTTATATATATACATTCATTGTGATGGAAAACATTACAAATACTTCAGCTATAATAACATTTTTATTAGAGATACACATACACGTCACAAAATATTATTTTGGTCAATACCACCATTAAAATCATCAAGGACAAATTTGTGTCTATGCCTCCTCTGTAAGGATACCCTAATTGTGATTGGAAAGCTGAATGTTTTATATGCCAGAATGACAGGTTTCAAAGGAAACACAAAGAACAAAATCAGAGAGAGAGAGAAAATATACACATACCATGTAGTATGACCATGGTTGAAACAAGGTCAAAGGTGATGTCAACCCCATGTTGTAACATCTACCGGGGCAGGAGTCACAAACGTTGGGTCAGATATCACCTGTGAGTTGCAAGTACAAGATGGTTTCAAAGCTGTGCCTCTGCAAGATTTCTTTTTTTCTTTTTGAGGCTTCCCATCACCCTTAGAATTCTATCAAAGCTCACTGCCAATACCCTGGGCTCCAAGGCCCTGCATGATCCTGCTCCAGCACATTTCTCCGACCTGCCTTGCCACTTGTCACTTTGCTACAATGACCTCCCTTCACTTCTCCTGTCTCAAAGCCTTTGCAGTTTCTGTTCCTTTGGTCTATCGAGCTCTCCCCCATTTTTTTTTTCTCTTCCTCCAGGGATTAGCTCAATTTCAGTGCCTGAAAAGGGCCCTGTATGAATACTCTATGCTACTCAGAATCACATTTCTTTAGTACTGTACTCTCCCTTTCTGTGTGGGGGATATATTCCAAGACCCCCAGTGGATGGTTGAAACCGTGTATAGTTGTCAACCCTATATATTCTATGTTTTTTCCTATACATACATAACTATGACAAATTCATAAATTAGGCACAATAAGAGATTGACAATAACTAATAATAAAAGAGAACAATTATAACAATATACTGTAATAAAAGTTATATGAATGTGGCCTCTCTCTCTCAAAGTATCTATTGTACCATACTCACCTATTTTCAGAGCACAGCTGACCATAGGTAACCTGAAACCTCTGAAACGGAAACTGTGGACAAGAAAAACTACCATATATTAAGCACATAGCCTTTCTCACTGTTGGAATTATGTTGGCCAGGTGCAGTGGCTCATGCCTGTGATCTCAGTATTTTGGGAGGCTGAGGTGGGAGGATCACTTGAGCCCAGGAGTTTGAGAGCAGCCTGAGCAACATAGTCTCAACATGGTCTCTCTAACATTGTCTTTTTTAAAAAAAGCAATCTACTTGTATATTTGTTTACTGCTAGTATACTGTAAGCTCCAGGAAGCTTACTATGTGCGTGTTGTCACCTGCAGGTTCTTGTATTCCTCACCACATTAACATACTGAACATGGCCGGGCATGGTGGCTCATGCCTGTAATCCCAGCACTTTGGGAGGCCGAGGTGGGTGGATCACGAGGTCAGGAAACCATCTTGGCCAACAGGGTGAAACCACATCTCTACTAAAAAATACAAAAAAATTAGCCGGGCGTGGTGGCGTGTGCCTGTAGTCCCAGCTACTCAGGAGGCTGAGGCAGGAGAAGCACTTGAACCTGGGAGATGGAGGTTGCAGTGAGCCGAGATCACGCCACTGCACTCCAGCCTGGTGTGACAGGCGTGACTCCGTCTCAAAAAAACAAAACAAAACAAAAAAAACAAAAACCCTGAACATTTCCATCAGCAAAAGGACTTTTTGTGTTGCCCTTTCGTAATCACATCCTCCAGTCCTCCCACCCCACCACCCCAGCAGGCACTAATCTGTTTCCCATTTCTACAATTTTTTTTTCTTTTCAAGAATATGTAATCGTTTGAGATTGGCCTTCTTCACGCAACATAACTCCCTTGGGACTTATCCAAGTTGCTGTGCATAGCAATAGTCCATTCCCTTTTATTGCTAAGTAGTAATCCATAGGATGCATTACCAGAGTTTGCATACATTCATCCACTGAGGAACATCTGGGTCGTTTTTAGTTTCTCGTCATTACAAATAAAATTGGTATGAATATTCAAGTTCATGTTAAATGAACATAAGTTGTCCCCACCTCCTCTCCATTTCTGGGGTAAATTCTGAAGAATGCAATTGCTGGGTCATAATAGTAGTAGCAATAAATAGTTGCACGTTTAGTTTTGTGAAAAGCTGTCCAACTGTGTTCCAGAGGGACTCTGCCATTTTACGGTCCCATGAGCCATGTATGAGTAATCCAGTGTCTCTGCATTCTCACCAGCATTTGGCATTTGGTGGTGTCACTATTTTTATTTTCGTCAATTCTTTTCTTTTTGAGACAGGATCTTGCTCTGTCACCCAGGCTGGAGTGCAGTGGCATGATTATGGTTCACTGTAGCCTTGAAGGTCTGGCCTCAAGAGATCCTCTCACCTCAGCCTACCAAGTAGCTAGGACTACAGGCATGCACCACCATGCCTGGCTAATTTTTTAATGCTTTGTAGAGATGAGGTGCCCAAGCTGGACTTGAACTCCTGGCCTCAAGTGATACCCCCTCCTCAGCCTCCCAAAGCACTGGGATTTATTTTAGTCATTCTAATAGTGACATTTCATTGTGGTTTTAATTTGCATTCCCTAGTGGCTAATGATGTTGAACATGCCTCTGTATATCTTCTATGAAATGTCCCTTTGTGTATTTGACTTCTTTTCTATTTTTTTTTTTTACTATTGAGTATTGGGATTGTGTGCGTGTGTGTATGTGTATATATGTGTGTCAGATATGTGCTTCCAAATATGTTCTCCTAATGCATAGATTTTTCTTTCACCCTCTTAACAGGATCTTTTGCAGAAGAAAAGTATTAATTTTGATGAGATCCAATTTATGAATTTTTACTTTTATTGCTCATGCTTTTGGTGTCAAGTCTAAGAACTCGTTGCCTGAACTTAGATCCTAAAGATTTTCTTGGTTTTTTTCTTAAGAAAGAAGTTATAGTTTTAAGTTTTACATTGAAATATGATTCATTTTGAGTTTAATTTTTGTATTAGGAGTGAAATGTGGATTGAGTTTAATTCTTTTTCCCTGTGATTGTCCGATTATCCCACTACCATTTGTTGAAAAAAATTATTCTTTCCTCATTGAATTGCTTTTTTACTTTTGTCAAAAATTATTTGGGCATATTTATGTGAGTCTGTTCCTGGATTCTCTATTCTTTTCCATTGAGCTGTATATCTGTTTCTCTGCCAATATCATACTCTCTTGATTACTGTAGCTATATAGTAATCTTTAATATTGGGTAGAGTGATTCATTTCATTTTATTCTCTTTTTCAAAGTTATCTAGTGGCTGTGCTTTTCCATAAAACTTAAAAATAAGCCTGTCTATATCTACAGAAAATCCTTGGGATTTTAAGAATTATGTTAAACCTATAGATCAAATTGTAGGAGGGCTGATATCTTTTCTATGTTAAGTCCATTCATGAACATGGTATGATTCTCCATTTATTAGAGGATTTTAAAAGTGTGTTTCATCAGCATCTTCTAATGTCCAGCCTTCAAATCCTGTACATTTTATTACATTTATGCCTGATTATTTCATTTAATTTGTATTAAATTTTAAGGTTTTTAAAATTGAATATCTAATTTGTATAAGCCAGTCATTTTTGGCCTATGATATGACAAAACAATGATCTAGTTTTCTCTCCTACCCCACAATTATTTGATCTTAGAAATGATTAATTGTCTTTGCGTTTTGGGAGGAGCCTCAGGTTTTTATCAGTTTATGAAAGTTTAATTTGTTTAGTCTGTCATTGGACTATTTGTTTTTGGTTAGCTTAGTTATAGTCTTAAGAAACACACAATACACATAATGAAATAAGAAAAACGAGACAAAACCAAACTTTACTTATGAATTGATCGTAGATGTTTTTCCTCCATTCATATGTGTTTCTTACATGAATTTCTTAATAACGTGTATCTCTAGGATACAATCTTTCCAGTTGCACATTTGTATGCATATGTGCACAAACACCTAAAGCTAATCCAAGTACACATATAATCTCCTTGTAAATGATGCCAAAAGGAAAGGGTGGGTTTTCTCCAGTTGGTGAAAAGTTTGTCAGATAGTTTTTCTGTTTGGGAGAAATCACAGGCTATTATTAGCCAAGGCAGTCATTGTCCAAGAAATTCTGTTGACAAAAGATGGAAATCTACTAATCTGTTTAAATTTTTTTTGCAGATTTATTTTTTCTCTTTACACTTCTTATTCTGTATGTAACAAATATAAATGATTCTGAAATGTATGAACTAAAATGAAAAAAAATCTGATGTTGGACCCTAATCCCTGTCATCAGAAAAAAATGCTAATAGTTTAATGCACATTTTCCAAACTCTTTCCTCTGTCTACACACACAGAAACACATTCTCACATACATATAAATTAGTTTTAGAGCTAAAATGGAGTAATTCATTACATATTATACGTATTATATTTAAGTAGTCCATACATTCAGGTTTCCATAGGACACATTTGGTGAGCTTGTGGTTCTTGCATAAATTATAGTGGCAATTCCTTTCATATTCAAAATATTGTGGTTAATGAGATAAATTATATGATCACACGAATTACCCTACTCCCCTTTTCCTCATGTTTTGACTTTAATTCTAAGTCAGTAATTAATGGCTATACCTCCTTAATTTAACAGCTCTAGGGTACTGTTTAGTATCAATACACCATAATCTGTTTAAGCATACCCAAATTGGTGGGCAACAATATTTCCAATTTTCTGCTAATGCAAATTATATTACAGTAAAGAACGTGTGCATCTATTTTTATGTGCTCAGACTAATATTTGTGGACTAAACAGGCTTAGAAGTGAGGTTATCAGGTAATAGCCTGCACCTTTAAGTTTTTTCTAGTTACACCAGATGTCTCTAGAAAGGTTATATAAAATCATCCACCCACTGACAGCTTATGAAAGTCCTCCTCATGTCAGATTCCATTCTCTCTGTAAATTTCAGATGTAAACTTTTCAACTTAAGCATTTTTAAAGGAAGACACAATGCACAAATGGATATTTTAGTTATTTCACATGGACAAATAAAGATCCACTCTTCAAGGAGACGTCCACATTTATAACTCAGACAGGCGCTAGTCCCTATTTTAAGTGACCAGGGGCATGTAGATATTTTTGGAAAGAATGAAACCATATATATGAGGACTGGACTACGACTGTCTAGACTGGTTCTTTCTGAAGAAAATGTTAATAAAGTATTTGCTTAAACTGCCACGTTCAAGGGTCCTGGGAAGAGCTTGGATGAAATGTATTGTGGATAAAATTTCTGATGAGAACTAAGGGTGTTTCTCTTTGCTCGCTTTTCCCTGCTCACTGGCACTGTATATTTAAGTCACTGGTGTTTTTCTAGAAAAGATAATATGAAAAGGTTAAAAGTTTTGTAACACATTATACAAAATCTTTTGGAAATTTTTAATAGAAATGCTTATTAGAGTACTTTAGAGTATTCTGCCATTTTAAACATAATTATATAAAAATAATTGCTATAATTTAATTGGGTTATTTGTTAACACTTCAGAAACATTGTGGACTCAGAAATGGATGGTTTTCATGTTAGTTTTATTTTTGAAGACAACCTACAAAAGTTAAAGGGGCTTGTGCCTCTTTATTTTCCGTAGGATAATGACTTTACTTTTTTTTTTTTAAGAATGAAATAATTTGAAGCTTCTGCAGAGCTTTGCAATTTGCATATACAAAGTGAATTGCTCACTTAATTCATTCAGTCCCACAAGGGAAAAAATAATTAGGATACAACCTACAAAGCAGGGCGGAAAATTACCTTTTACGTAGCAGTCTTGTTTTTACTTGGTAAACATAAATAAATCATCATCTGTAAATGATCATCAGCAAAATAAAGGGAAAAATTGGAAATCAGGTCCTTTTTTTATAAAAATGGCTTTTGACTTTGCAGCACACCAGAAACACAGCTGATATTCCCACAAAATGCAGACTAATTGCATAATTCTGACAGGAGTATGCCAGTTCCTCAAGGGATTGTGCCTTTAAAAATCCCATTGTATGAATCTTTTTGAAATAGCAGAAGAAATTTCAACAGTTTCCCTGTCTAGTTACAAAATAATCCATTTGGAAAATTGAATTGTGTAATTTGCAATTGTTTTCCAATTTGTTAATGCAAAACTATATCGGTAGCAAATTAAACTTTTAAAGTATGACCACTTTGTTAATTGTTGGCTGTTAAACATTTATTTCAATGAATACTATCATTTATGATGAATAAGACATCTGGAGTATGGCTTTAAACAGACAAATTAATTTGGCAGTCCATTTTTGGAAATTCCTAATTGGATGGCATAAAGATTTATCTGTAATTTAGGAGAGTGTTGAGTATTTCTTTCCTTTGATGGAATCACAGTACTTTGTGTATTTGATACTCAGAAAGCTAGAAACCAAGAACTGTATAGTAATTAACTATTTCTTAAATATCTCCTTGCTTTTTTATTCCTCCTTATTCTTACCTAGGTGACAGTCTTAATCACTTTTTGCTGTTTTGTCTGCTGAGCTCTCAGGACCTCCTCTCCTGCCCTCAGGCCCGGTTCCCATCCTTCTCATGGTTAAAGGTCAAAATGTGTGGCCAAGCCAGCTGGACAAGGCTCAAATCCAGGAGGTGTCATTCCCAGAGATTCCATTTGAGTGGTGCTTCTTATAGTTGTATGATGCAGCTGCCTTGTTCATTGTCCACTTTTACTATATATAACGTCAGCACTGTTGACATTTTGGTTGTGAGAGTCTGTCCTGTGCATTGTAGGACCTT
Organism: Macaca mulatta; assembly: GCF_049350105.2. Classification (NCBI taxonomy): domain Eukaryota; kingdom Metazoa; phylum Chordata; class Mammalia; order Primates; family Cercopithecidae; genus Macaca; species Macaca mulatta. The sequence goes on from NC_133415.1 coordinate 107,396,526, forward strand.
TGGCAGCATCCTTGGCCTTGACCGACTGGATGCCAGCAGCATCTTCTTAATTCTGACAGCCAAAAATATCTTCAGACATTGCCAAATATCTCTGGGAAAGGGGAGTGGGCAAAATCTTCCCCAGACTGAGGACCACTGGCCTATGGAATCATCTTTCTAGTGAGTAAATATGACTGTTCCATTTGCCTGCTTAAGCCTCTTAATTTGTGCTTTTCAGATCTTATGATTCACCCTGAACTCCTGAGTGCAGCGCACCAGGCCCTTTAGGATCTAGCTCTGGTCCGGCTGCTCCAGCCTCATGCTCATCAGTTTCCTGTTGCCACCTTTCTCCCATCACTCTTCCTTACGTCATACCAAACTCTGCCGTCTTATGATTGCACACGTGTAGTTTCTTTTGCCTGGAAGCTTATCTTTGTTTTCTTTGCCTCATAAACCCATGCTCATCCTTCGAGACTTACCTTAGGACCAACAAGGCCTAACCCAGAAATGATAGCCTCTCTGATGTTTTTCTCTATATTCATTTGGTGGTTTAGTAAAGAGTTATTCAATTTTCTGTGTTCGAATTACTGTCTCAGTTATTCGCCATCTGTATGAACAAATTAACCTCTTTACGTCGCAACATTCTTATACGTACGATGGGAACACAATAGTGCCAGACAGTTAGAAGATTGGAAAAAAATTAAATGACGTGATTGATGTGAAGTGTTTAGAACTTAATACCTGGCATATAATTAAGAACCAAATGAATGTCAGCCACTGCCATTATTATTGTTATTATGCTATCATAATATCTTTTGTTTAAGGTTCTACAAATGGCCCACAAGCAAGGCAGGGAGCCCTGCCCACCCCCCCCGGCCTTTTTAGGTCTCGGGACCTTTGGGAACCCTATGGATCAGATTATTGGATCTTTTCCTTTGTGTGCTTCTGTTGCACTTGTGCAGACTTGGTCTAAATAATCATTCTCTGGAGTTCGCCTGCCTCTGCCACTGGTTGGGAATGGTCCAACCCTGGGTATGTTAATGACATCACTGTGCCTCTCAGCCTTCTTGCTTTCACAGTGGGGATGATGCCAATATTCACCTCTGGAAGTAGAACTTTAATTTAACAAATACTTACTGAGGGTCTACCCTGTACAAAGCATGGTTCTTGGCAATGTGGATATGGTGGCAAATACAGCAGATGAAACCCTGACCCTACTGCAGGATTTCAGTTGGGCTTTAAAGATAAAATGAAGTTGGGCTCTTAAGATAATAAAGTTAGACCGGGCGCTGTGACTTAAACCTGTAATCCCAGAACTTTGGGCTGACGCAATAGAGGAAATAGAGGGAGACAGAAAGGAATATATATAAGCAAAATATGTCGTGTACTGGTGTTACTGATAAATGCCAAAGAGAAAATTAAAGCAGGAATAGAGGATAGGAAGTACGGAAGGAAAGGGTTGCAGTTTTAAGCAGAATAATCAGGAATGGTCTCATTAAGAGGTAATATGCAAGTCACTGATGGTAGGGTGAGAGTGAGCCAATGGCATAGCTAGAGAAAGTGTTTCCAGGCAAAAGAAGAACAAGTGCAAAGCCCGGAGCAGGAATAATGCTTCTTGGGAGCAACAGAAAAAGACCACATAAATGAAATGGATTTCAGTTGGGCTTTAAAGATAAAATAAAGTTGGGCTCTTAAGTTAATAAAGTTAGGCCGGGCACGGTGGCTCAAACCTGTAATCCCAGAACTTTGGGCTGAGGCAAGTGGATCATGAGGTCAAGAGATCAAGACCATCCTGGCTAACACGGTGAAACCCCGTCTCTACTAAAAATACAAAAAACTAGCCAGGCGTGGTGGCGGGCGCCTGTAGTCCCAGCTACTCGGGAGGCTGAGGCAGGAGAATCGCTTGAAACCGGGAGGCAGGGGTTGCATTGAGCCAAGATCGCACCACTGCACTCCAGCCTGGGCGACAGAGGGAGACTCCATCTCAAAAAAAAAAAAAAAAAAAAAAAAAAGATAATAAAATTGGTTGTGCATTGACTTGATTTCAGTAGAGTGTCTTCCACATAATGACCTCTAGCATCATAGTAAGGCCATGCTTGCAGAGAGGTGTATGGGAGCTTTCTGAGAGTTCCAAAGGGCTGCCCACTAGACAAGCAGAACTTCAGTGTGCAGCTTTACTTCTTCCAACTATGCAAACAGAGCCATTTCTTTTAGAGGAACTCAGACTGTGTGGGAAGAACACATGCGGTTCGAATATATCTTGAGAAGAAGGAATCAAAGTTTGTTCAGACTGATTTTTCAGGCAGTGCCATCCAACATAATCACATGCTGGAGCCAAAAAACACATCACCAACAAGGTAGCCTTCTGTCATTTCCTGCACTGCTCCAGGAAAGGCGAGCCGGACCGCCTTCCCCATCTGCCACAAGTCTCTGTCGAAGGAAGGATGTTGTGCTGCCTGGGGAGGTTTTGAAGGCATGATGGAAGGAATGATGGAATGCAAATGCCGCCAAAAGACCTGAGAAGCAGAGCATCACCCATATCCCTTCTCCACAGGACTAGATGGACACCTGTATCCACCTCTGCTTGGCTTTCTTCATATCCTTAATAAGTACAGTTCGAACTTGTGGTTGTGATAACAGCCAGCTGGCTATTTCTGCTAAAATGCCCATGAAGAGGATCGATGATGATGTGATGTTTTAATGCCACTGTTCCTTTCTTGAGGAAGCTACCTGAGTGTGTATAGCAGCTCACCTATTGACATATCTAAGTTAAAAGCTGAGGATGAGGATGTCTGTGCCTACAAGGACTATGTGGTGGGCACTGATGTCAGCTAAACAGGCAGAGTAAATTCGAAAGAGTTGAACTTGCTTGTGTGACTAAATGCAGTAGTTACACATTTTTGAAATTTAAAAATTGAATAACAATAGTGACTCTAGTAATAATCGGGATCTCTGCAGATTATATTAGTGAAAAGCATTGTGGAGTAGAAACAGGAAAAATGTCTTCAGTCAATGTTTAGCTTGAACCTGGCAACCATAGACATGTAGGCTTAGGAGGACAAACTGGGGGATTAAAAAAAATAGTATTTTGATGCAGAGAACAGCCTTAGATGAATGCTAAGACTGTTTGATGAAATGGTTGGGAAACAGGATAGTAGGTGATGCCAAAACATCACCTGGCTCTAATGACAATTAGGAAAATTGCTATTTTACTATAAACAGAAATGGCAGCTACCTCCAAGTGATCAAGCTGCGCCTCATTCATGGAGGGATTTTCTAGCATTCTTTGCCTTATGATGTAATGCCGTGTGAAGTCCTCAGCATCACTTGCAAAGCATTCTTAACCAAAATGTTTACCTGAATCTCATCAAACTTTTAAGTGTAACTTCCATTTTAGAAGAAGCACAGGGAATAGAAAAATGAAGGGCACTGCGGGAAAACAGACAGATCTAGAATGTGGAACATTCTGCAAGAAAACTAACGTGATCTTTTCAACAGGCAGGAATCATTTAAAAAATATGGACTTTTCTAAATTAAAGAGACTCAGAGATACAAAGAGACTCAAGGCATGAATCCTCATGGGGTTCTGGATTGGAGTGACGGTGGAGAGGCATGGGTACAGCGCTAAAAATCGTTTTGGGGAGGTTTAGGGAACCTTGGATATGGGATGGAAGTTAAATATACGAGGAACTATTGCCTATTTTCTTAGTTGTGTAAATGGCTTTGAAGTAATGTGAGACAACCCTGTTATTTTATTTTATTTTATTTTTTTTTTATTTTTATTTTTTGGTCTTAATCACTGGTTTTTATTTATTTTTTATTTTTTTTTAAATTTATTTATTATTATTATACTTTAAGTTGTAGGGTACATGTGCATAACGTGCAGGTTTGTTACATATGTATACTTGTGCCATGTTGGTGTGCTGCACCCATCAACTCGTCATTTACATCAGGTATAACTCCCAATGCAATCCCTCCTCCCTCCCCCCTCCCCATGATAGGCCCCGGTGTGTGATGTTCCCCTTCCTGAGTCCAAGTGATCTCATTGTTCAGTTCCCATCTATGAGTGAGAACATGCGGTGATTGGTTTTCAGTTCTTGTGATAGCTTGCTAAGAATGATGGTTTCCAGCTGCATCCATGTCCCTACAAAGGACACAAACTCATCCTTTTTTATGGCTGCATAGTATTCCATGGTGTATATGTGCCACATTTTCTTAATCCAATCTGTCACTGATGGACATTTGGGTTGATTCCAAGTCTTTGCTATTGTAAATAGTGCTGCAATAAACATACGTGTGCATGTGTCTTTATAGCAGCATAATTTGTAATCCTTTGGGTATATACCCAGTAATGCGATGGCTGGGTCATATGGTACTTCTAGTTCTAGATCCTTGAGGAATCACCATACTGTTTTCCATAATGGTTGAACTAGTTTACAATCCCACCAACAGTGTAAAAGTGTTCCTATTTCTCCACATCCTCTCCAGCACCTGTTGTTTCCTGACTTTTTAATGATCGCCATTCTAACTGGTGTGAGATGGTATCTCATTGTGGTTTTGATTTGCATTTCTCTGATGGCCAGTGATGATGAGCATTTTTTCATGTGCCTGTTGGCTGTATGAATGTCTTCTTTTGAGAAATGTCTGTTCATATCCTTTGCCCACTTTTTGATGGGGTTGTTTGTTTTTTTCTTGTAAATTTGTTTGAGTTCTTTGTAGGTTCTGGATATTAGCCCTTTGTCAGATGAGTAGATTGCAAAAATGTTCTCCCATTCTGTAGGTTGCCTGTTCACTCTGATGGTAGTTTCTTTTGCTGTGCAGAAGCTCTTTAGTTTAATGAGATCCCATTTGTCAATTTTGGCTTTTGCTGCTGTTGCTTTTGGTGTTTTAGACATGAAGTCTTTGCCCATGCCTATGTCCTGAATGGTACTACCTAGGTTTTCCTCTAGGATTTTTATGGTATTAGGTCTAACATTTAAGTCTCTAATCCATCTTGAATTAATTTTCGTATAAGGAGTAAGGAAAGGATCCAGTTTCAGCTTTCTACTTATGGCTAGCCAATTTTCCCAGCACCATTTATTAAATAGGGAATCCTTTCCCCATTTCTTGTTTCTCTCAGGTTTGTCAAAGATCAGATGGCTGTAGATGTGTGGTATTATTTCTGAGGACTCTGTTCTGTTCCATTGGTCTATATCTCTGTTTTGGTACCAGTACCATGCTGTTTTGGTTACTGTAGCCTTGTAGTATAGTTTGAAGTCAGGTAGCGTGATGCCTCCAGCTTTGTTCTTTTGACTTAGGATTGTCTTGGAGATGTGGGCTCTTTTTTGGTTCCATATGAACTTTAAAGCAGTTTTTTCCAATTCTGTGAAGAAACTCATTGGTAGCTTGATGGGGATGGCATTGAATCTATAAATTACCTTGGGCAGTATGGCCATTTTCACGATATTGATTCTTCCTATCCATGAGCATGGTATGTTCTTCCATTTGTTTGTGTCCTCTTTTATTTCACTGAGCAGTGGTTTGTAGTTCTCCTTGAAGAGGTCCTTTATATCCCTTGTAAGTTGGATTCCTAGGTATTTTATTCTCTTTGAAGCAATTGTGAATGGAAGTTCATTCCTGATTTGGCTCTCTGTTTGTCTGTTACTGGTGTATAAGAATGCTTGTGATTTTTGCACATTAATTTTGTATCCTGAGACTTTGCTGAAGTTGCTTATCAGCTTAAGGAGATTTTGGGCTGAGACAATGGGGTTTTCTAAATATACAATCATGTTTATTTTTGAGACAGAGTCTTGCTCTGTCACCCAGGCTGGAGTGCAGTGGCGCTATCTCAGCTCACTGCAACCTCCACTTCCCAGGTTCAAGCGATTATCCTGCCTCAGCCTCCCGAGTAGCTGGGACTATAGGCGCCCGCCACCGTGCCCAGCTAATTTTTGCATTTTTAGTAGAGGTGGGGTTTCACCATGTTGGTCAAGCTGGTCTCAAACTCCTGACCTCAAATGATCCAACCACCTTGGCCTCCCAAGGTGCTGGGATTACAGGCCAACTGTGTTATTTGTAAGAAATATTTGCTGGAGTTGTAGAGATAAATTATATAATTTACTTTCAAATCATTTAACCAAAAGCAAGTATGTGCACGTGTGTACACATGCACATGCACGCAAACACTCATTACATTTATATATAAAGAGAGGATAAATCAAAAAATAAAAGTAGCAAATCTTAATAATTGTTCATCCTAAGGAGAGGATACATTGGTGTTTGTTGCATTATTCTTTTAGTTTTTCTGTATTTGAAAATCTTAAAAATAAAATTTTGAAAAAGAGAATCATGAACACAGAATTCCTGGAGAAAAGAACAGAGGCAGAAAACAAAGAATACCTTTAAAAAAATGAAGCATGAAAAGATTTAGAAAGAATGAAAGAGGACTGAAAAGATTCCTAAAATGTCAGTCATCATAATTAGTTTAAGTTGATTTAACATCTATATCAAAAGACAATGCCTTAGATTGGATAAAAGTATAGTAATCCGATTTTATATTTCTAAAAATCAGTTATATGTTTCTATAAGAGATACCTATAAAATGAAAGCAAATAAAAGTTTAAAATAAACTTTAAATAAATAAAACAGTCATCCACATAATGGACTACTGCTCAGAAGCCAAAACTTCTTACATTTTCAACTGCATGGATGAATCTCACAGACATGATACTGGATGAATGAATCCAGACACACACAAAAAATATGATATTCTATTTATATAAAAAGGTTTTAAAAGAAAGAACTAATCAATGGTGGTCGAGGTCAGAATGGTAGTTTTATATGTGGGCCGTAATGACCAGGAAGGGGTGGGATTGACTGAAATTGTTTTTATGTGTTGCTCTGTATGGTGACTACACAGTTGTATAACGAATAAAGATTCACTGAACTGCAGTCTTGAGATTTCTGTTTTTTACTATATGTGCTTTGCCACGGGACCTGGCATCCAGATTCCTATGCTGTGTGTCTTAAATTTCATTTGAGTGGTAGCCTGCGTGGGCTTTAAACCATGGTGCCATATGTATCCACATAAAACCAAGTGGTTTTAAGAAGCTGAGTTTGTCTTCCACATTTTAAAGTGCAAGTCGGAAAGATGAGTTCAGTTGAGACTGCCTTCTTTTGAACTGACAAATACTTTATTTTTACATAGAAATTAAGATTTGCATTCATTTTTTCCCACTTCCAACTGATGTACTTTTAAAGATGCAGTTTATGATTTTCAGAAATATCCTTTAACATATTTCTCTCTAAGACCATTTGCATCTTTAATTTTATTCATTTGCTGATTTTCTCAGCCTGTCATGGATTCATTCACATGTTATTATTTGATTTTTAAGGAACACTTGCTATGGAGAGTAGTATTAGGAAAAACATACCTGTTTTGGAAGCCAGAGGTTCTAGATTTGAGTGTGGCGGCATCCCTTCCTTTCTTTGAAATTATAATTAAGTTACTTCTTTGATTTTCACTTTACTGATCCTTATAATGGGTTTAATAATAGTTTACCAAGGATGTTGTATCATCCAGAGAATTTAGTATTACTTTAAAATCATTCAGTATTCTGTGTTTGATTAAAGTGAATGGGCTTCTTTCTTGAGAAGTAGATTTATAATTGTTACTACTGGAAAGAGGATTAGAGTGGAATTCATTTCTTTATTTCCTTATACTAGATCTGCATCCATATAATGGGACACTGTGTTAGGTTTCCTTTGAAAATTAAAAAGAAAACATGATTCAACTGCTAAAATAAAACTGATAGCCAATGTTCTAGTAGAGTTTCCTGATTATTAGGAATTTGGCTAGGAAATCTGGTCTTCTTCATACAAGAAGCAATATTATTACACAATAGGATTTGAGAGAAAACTCTATGAAAATCTTTGGCCAAAAGGAAATCAAACAGAGGGTGTATTAGCCAATGTCTGTGGCAATAATTCCAAAATCTTAACAGTTTACAGTAACACATCGTTATCTGTCACTCTTTCCCTAAGTGGCTGCACCTTTTTACATTTCCATCAAAAGTGCACAAAGGTTCCAGTGTCTCCACATCCTTGCTAACACTCCTTATCTTTTAGGTCTGTGGGGTTGTTTTTTACTGATAATAGCCATCCTAACAGATAGGAGGTTGTGGTTACGGTTTTCATTTGCCTTTTTCTGATGATTAGTGATGTTGAGAATCTTCTCATATATCCGTTGGTCAGTGTATATCTTCTTTGGAAAAATGTCTATCTTTGTATAGACATTTGCTCATTTTAAAATTGGCTTATTTATTTTTACTTTTATTATTTTTGCTATTGAGTTATACAAATTTCTTATGTATTTGGGCTATTAATCCTTTATCAAGGATATGGTTTGCAGATATTTTTCTCATGCTGTAGGTTGCCTTTTCACTCTGTTGATTTTTTCTTTGCTATGTATAAACATTTTAGTTTGATGTAGTCCTACTTGTCTATTTTTGCTTTCGTTGCCTGCGCTTTTGGTCTCATATCCAAGAAATCACTGTCAAGACTGCTGTCATAAAGCCTTTTCCCTCTGTTTTATTCTAGGAGTTTTATAGTTTCAGGCCTTACATTTAAGTCTCTAGTCCATTTTGAATTGATTTTTTGTTTATGGTGAAGTAAAGGGTAGAATTTCATTATTTTTCATATGGATATACAGATTTTGCAGCATCACTGGTTGAAAAGCCTATCATTTTCCCATTGTGTAAACTTGACACACTTGTGAAAGACCATTTTATTGTATAAGCATCAATTTATTTCCAGGTTCTCCTTCTGTTCCATGTATGTATACGTTTGCCTATGTACCAGCACCATATTATTTAGATTATTGTAGCTTTGTAGTATATTTTGAAGCAACTCTGGCTTTGTTCTTTTATGTTGATTGTTTTGACTATATAAGGTTCTTTGTGTTTTCATATGAATTTTAGCATTGCTTTTCCTATTTCTGAAAAATCCCCTGGGATTTTGATAGAGATTACACTGAATCTGTAGATCATTGTAGATAGTATGGAAATTTTAACAATGTTAAGTCTTTCAATCTATGAAAGCAGAATGCCTTCCCATTTATCTGTGTCTATTAAAATTAATTTCTTCAGTGTTTTCTAGCTTTCAGTGTACAAATATTTCACCCACCTGGTTATGTTTATTCCTAAATATTTTGGGTTTTCTTGATGCAATAATAAATGAGATCACTTTCTTAATTTTCCTTTGGGATTGTTTATTGCGAGTGTATATAAATACAACTGATTTTGTATGTTGATTTTGTATCATGCCATTTTACTGAATTTGTTTACTCTTTGTATGTTGATTTTGTATCATGCCATTTTACTGAATTTGTTTATTTGTTCTAACATTTTTTTGGTGTGTGGACAGAATCTTTAGGGTTTTCTACACATAAAATTATGTCATCAGCATATGGAGATAATTTTACTTCTTCCCTTCAGATATTGATGCCTTTTACTTCTCTTGTCTAATTGCTCTAGCTAGGAATTCTACTACCTTGTTGAATAAATGTGGTGACAGTGGGCACCTTTTGACTTGCTCCTGATCTTAGGAAAAAAAAATGTTTTTGTTTTTCACCATTGAGTATATGGTCTTCATCATGTTGAAGTAATTTTTTTCTATTCCCATTTTGTTGAGTGTTTTTATCATGAAATGTATTGAAATTTGTCAAATGCCTTTTCTGCATCTGTTGAGGTGATGATATACTTTTCATCCTTTCTTCTGTTAATGTGGTGTCTCCATCTTGCTATGTAGAACCCTTGCATCTAAGAGACAAACCCCACTAGATCATGATATATTATCCATTTAATATGCTGCTGAATTCAGTTTGCTAGTATTTTGTTGAGAAATTTGCATCTATATTCATCAATGATATTGGCCTGCACTTTTCTTTACTTGTAGTGTCTTTGACTGGCTTTGGTATCGCAGTAATTTTGGCCTCACAAAATGAATTTGGAAGTGTTCCTTCCTCTTTAATTTTTTTGAAGAGGTTGAGAAGAATTTGCATTAATTCTTCTTTAAATGTTTCATGGAATACACCAACATTTCTTCCAACAAAGAAATACACAAAAAGCCATCTGATCATGTGTATTTCTTTGTTGGCAGATTTATGATTAATTATTGAATCCCTTAATAGTTACAGGTTTGTTCCAAGTTTCTATTTCTTCATGATTCAGTCTACATAGGTTGTATGTTTCCAGAAATTTATCTGCCTTTTCTAGGTTATCCAAGCTGTTGACTTTTTCTTGGTGTATCATCGTTCATTGTAGTCTCATAATCCTTTTCATTTCTGTGGCATCAGCAGTAGTATCTCCTTTCATTTCTGATTAGACTCCACTTATTTTCCTTAACCTAGCTGTTTGTCAATTTCATTGATCTTTCAAAAAACAATTCTTGGTTTCACTGTTTTTTCCTAGTGCTTTTCTATTCTCCATTTCATTTAGTTCTAATCTAATTTTTATTATTTCTTTTCTTCTCCTTACTTTGGGCATAGTTTGCTGTGTTTCTAGTTCCTTGGGGTGTAAATTTAGGTTGTTTATTTGAGGTCTCTCTTCTTTTTTAATGTAGGCATTTACCATTATAATCTTCTTTCTTAGTATTGATTTTGCTACTTCACACAAATTTTGGTATGCTGTGTATTTGTTTTCATTCAGCTAAGGATATTTTCCAAATTCCCTTTTGGCTCTTTCTTTGATCTATTGGTTGTTTAAGATTGTGCTGTTTAATTTCCACATGCTGTGATTGTTTTTCAGTTTTCCTTCTGTTATTGTTTTTTAGTTTTATTCCATGGTGGTTGGGAAAGATACTTAATTCTGTTACGGTTTTTTGGTTTTATTATGTTGTGGTTGGGAAAGATACTTAAATTCGTCAAGACTCGTTTTGTTACCTAACACATGATCTATCTTATGTGCACTTAAAAAAGTGTATTCTGCTGCTATTGACTGTATTTGTCTGTTAAGTATAATTGGTCTTCAGTGTTGTTCAAGCACTCTGTTTTCTTACTTATATTCTCTTTGGATGTCCTATCTGTTATTGAAAGTGGGGTATTGAAATCTCCTACTATTATGGTGTTGCTTTCTCTTTCTCACTTCATTTCTATCAATCAATGTTTACTTCATATATTTGGTTGCTCTGGTACAGGATACATATATATTATAATTGCTATATCTTACTGGTGAATTCACCTTTTTATGATTATAGTGTCCTTCTTTGTCTCTTACTTAAAGCCTATTTAATCTGATATAAGTATTGCCACCCCTACTCTTCTTTTGATTGCTGTTTATATGGGTAATCTTTTTCCATGTTTTCACTCTCAGGCTATGTGTGTCCTTAAATCTAAGTGAGTCTCTTGTAGACAGCATATCATTGGACCTGGTTTTTAATTTATCTTTTGATAGGGCAGTTTAATCTATTTCTATTTAAAGTAATTACTACGCCAGGCATGGTGGCTCATACCTGTAATCCTAGCACTTTGGGAGGCTGAGGCAGATGGGTCACTTGAGGTCAGGAGTTTGAGACTAGCCTGGCCAACATGGCAAAACCCTGTCTCTACAAAAAATACAAAAAAAAAAAAAATTAGTCAGGCATGTTGGTGCACACCTATAGTCCCAGCTGCTCAGAAGGCTGAGGCAGGAGAATCGCTTGAACCCGGGAGGCAGAGGTTAGCTGAGATCACACCACTGTGCTCTAGCCTGGGTGACAGAGTGAACCTCTGTTTAAAAATAATAATAATAAATAAATAATAAAAATACATAAGTATTGATGGGAAATGACTTACTTTATCATTTTATTATCTTCTATATTCCTTGTAACTCTTTTGTCCTTATCTTTTTCTCTTGCTGTCTTATTTGTGATTTAAAAAATTATTTAGGATCATATTTTGATTCCTTCCTCATTTTCTTTTGTGTGTTTCCTATAGGTATTTCTTTTCTGGTTGCTGTGGGGCTTATATAATACATTTTATAGTTATGATAATCTATTTTAAGATGATAACAACTTGACTTCAATCACATACAAAAACTGTACTATTCCACTAGACTCCTTTATGTTATTGTTGTAACAAATTTCATGTTTTTATATTATGTATCCATTAACATAATTTTATAGTTTTTATACTTTTATCTTTTCACTTCTATATCAAAATTAAAAGCTGTTTATACGATATTTGTAATGTTACATGTAATGCAATGTTATAGTACTATAATATGTATTTGTGTGTGTGTGTATATATATATGTGTGTATATATATGTATACATATATATACACACACACACACACACACACACCCCTTTTCCAGTAAATTATATGCGTTCATTTGCTTTCATGTTACTATCTTCATGTTACTTTCATTTCAACTTGAAGGACTTCCTTTAGCATTTCTTATAAGGCAGATTTCTTTGTAAGAGGACTATTATGTCTTGCCTTGGTTTTCTCATTTGCAAAATGGAATGATAGTGGAAATAAATACATCTTTGAAAAGTTTTATGTGACTTGTAAATATATCTGCAAAATTTAGTTATCATAATTATTACTTTAGCATGTATATTGAGGAAGTTTCCATTATGACATTATGAATTAGTGTAGATTGCAAGGCTTGTGTGTGTTGTGTGTGTGCATGTGTGTATGTGTTGTGTGTGTGTGTGCACATGCCCACTAGGTGTAGTTCTGAGGTAGAGACAGAGACTGTTGCCTTAAAATCTGATTGTCCTTTGACCCATAAAATTATGACTCTGCCTGCTCTGGGAACAGTCACTTGCTTCTCCTGAGCGGGGGTGTTCAGTTGCTGATTTCCTAAACCAATTTCCTAAATGGGTAATCGTGTTCTGACTCATACAATTCCCCCTACATTTCCTGACTATTTCAGGTGACTATCTTTTCCTCTTTGCCCTTAATGGAGATGTAATGAAGTCACATGTTTCAAAGTCGTTGCTGTGTGTCTGGCTGGGGCGGACTACTCTTACATAATGTCTCACTAGAGGGTCGGAATACAGTTGGCATACGTATTCTACTTCCACCTCAATTTCTAACCACGTTGAAAAGAAGGAGATCTTAAAATGAGAGGTGGCTTTCAGGGTCTAAAGATCCTCTGGCTGAAAGTGTTTAGTTAGTCATTAGTGTTTCAGATGTGTTAAAAGCACAGGCTTTAGGGTCAGTTTGCTTCATTTTTTAAGCTGTGAACGTGGTTGTATGACTTTAACCTTTTGCAGTCTAGTTTCCTCATCTGTGAAAAGGTGATAATAATAATATTTACTTCACAGAGCTTTTATGAAGATCAAATGAGATATTATCTATAAAAATGCTGGCCGGGCGCAGTGGCTCACACCTCTAATCCCAGCACTTTGGGAGGCTGAGGCGGGCAGATCACCTAAGGTCAGGAGTTTGAGACCAACCTGGCCAAAACAGTGAAACCCTGTCTTTACTAAAAATACAAAAAAAATTAGCTGAATGTGGTGGTGGGTGCCTGTAATTCCAGCTACTCAGAAGGTTGAGGCAGGAGAATAGCTTGAACCTGGCAGGTGGAGGTTCCAGTGAGCTGAGATCAGCATGGGCAACAGAGTGAGACTCCATCTCGAAAAAAACAAAACAAAACAAAACAAAACAAAACAAAACAAAACAAAACAGCTAAGCACGTTATGTGGCATATGTGTGGGGACCAATGCATGTTGGCATCAGTATGATTATTTTCATTGGTTTGGCCCTTCAGTAAGTCATTGCTGGGCAACTCAAGTCTAGCTGGGTGCTGGAGAGAGAAACATTAAGTATAACAACAGATGATGCAGTAGAACCTCATGCAGCATATATGAGAACAGAGAGAAGAGAAATGTTAGTTGACACTAAGGTCAGTGCATGTTTCCTAGAGGAAGTAGATCTTGAGGGAAAAGTGAAATTTCCCTGGAGAAAAGAGGCAGGAGAGAGAGAGGCATTTGCCTTCCAGAAGCACCATGCAAGTAAATGTATGGGTGAGTTGGGTCTTTCATTCATATAGTCCACTTATAATTATTGAGTTCTCGCTATGTGAGGGGTTCTGTGTTTGACTCAGGGAACACAATGATGAGCAGAGCAGAGCAAAACAAAACAAAACAAAAACAAAAACAAAACCTATTCCTGCCCTATGTAGTATGTAACTCTCACTTTTCAGGCAAGACGAGCATGAAACCAATAACCCATAGGAAAGGTGTAGGACATCATTGGATGGTGTAGCCTTGAGACTGACTAGGTGTTAGGATGGGAGGTGTCCAATAGGGCCTCTGTGGGTAACTGAGATTTAAACTGAGACCCATGTGGGAATGGGAGTGAGGTAAGGAGAGACAGAGAAGGTCCTGTGCCAGGAGAACTATGGTGTCTTCTGGGAACTGAACAAAGTCCACTGTGGCTGAGACATAGAGCACATGGGAAAGGTATAGAGAGGACACTGGTGAGATAGTGTGGACAAGACCACAGGGGGTCTTGGTGGTCATTCTAAGGATGCAGGCTTTTGTCCCAAGTGCAATGGGAAGTCACTGAAGTGTTCTGTTTATGCAGAGTAATATTTCAACACTTATGTTTTGAAAAAAAATTCTGCTATGTGCAGCATGCATTAATGGGGATTAAAATGGAAGTGGAAAGACCAGTAAGTAGTTGCCACAAGATGATAGTGACTTGAATTGGAGTAGTGGCAAGAAAATAAACAAATAAATAAACAAACAAATCAACAGTTGTATCTGGTGAGTCCTGAGGCACTTGGTGTAGTTGCAGAATAAGATACATGGTGCTGAGTCACTAACATGATATGTTTGGGCAGTTTTTGAGGAGCAGGGGTATGACATTTCATGCTAAGAAATTTGCATTTATACTATAAAAAGGGCTGATGGAGATGAAGAAGCAGAGAAATGAAATAATCAGATTAGTGTTGTGCATGGAGGGTATTTATTTCTCTTCCCACCTGCTTCTTGAGCTAAGCACTTATTGAATTTAGAGTAATAGATGGGAGAAACAGCACAACATCATTGCAAGCAAAGATTGATGGAAAGCGGATGCTTTTGTGTAACAGCACAAAAGAGATATGTGAAAGAGAGGTTAAACTTGTCAGTGCGAAAAGCTATTGATCTTGTAAATACTTACCCTGAAGCCACGTAAGCCTTCTCTCAGGCATGACCCAAATATTCCAAACCTCCAATGCAGCCGAGGATGCGGATGTAACTGGATAAGGGATGACCACTGTGGAAACACAATGAGCCAAGACACTTTGTGGAAAGGGAGGGGTTTACAAAAGTGTTAAAGGAGCCAAGGGATCATAAGATAGAGGAAGGAGAGAGAGAATGTCTAGTGGAGATGGCTTTCCTCCCTGCTAGGAAGAAGGTGCCACTGGGTAGTGTTCTCAGAGCGTAAAACAGAGGCCCCATAACCATTGAGGAGCTAGGAGTAAGTCAGAGACAGAGGGAAAATATTTGGAAAACCAAATTCATTATGTACTTTCTATAATTTGGACCTCAAGTCAAGGGTCATTTTTAAGACTCTTGACACTCAACCTCTGACTGGTCAAGAGTAAAATAATCTAGTTATGAATTGGAACACTCTTCCTTCCCTTCCCTTCCCTTCCTTGGGTTGATGTGTTTAAGACACTTAACGTGGGGAGTACTCAGAAGGGATGGAATATTTGGAGGCTTTTGCAGTCGGCTGAGAAAGAAGGCTGTCTGTCCACAGAGACCAAAACAGACATAAGAACTGTTGATCAAGTGGGAGTCTTTGGGAGGATTTAAAAAACTAAAGAAAAAAGAAAAACCAAAATGTTCTTCCTCTATAAAGTTTTAAGCCTGTTCCACTTAATACGTTTCAGAAAATTTAGTAAGGAAAGATAATTTGTTAACCATTCTTGCTGTGTGTTACAGATAACACTAAATTCACTTAAATACATCTTAGCTTTCAGATAGTAGACACTTTTTCAACAGGTTATGCTCAGCTGTGCTGTGCCATACTGATTTCTGGGCCTCACTTTTGGTGTTGTACACTGGAGACATTCATTCAGGGAGTGTGTCAAACTTTTAATTGTTCATTTTCAGGTTACAGAACTCAACAATGTGAAGAACATAGCTCGATTGCCAAAGAGCACCAAGAAACATGCCATAGGGATTTATTTCAATGACGATACCTCCAAGACTTTTGCTTGCGAATCAGGTTTGTCTCAGGCAGGGCAGGGGGGCTTTTGCTTTTAGATTTTGAATGGATGCTGGGCACACAGTTTAATCTTTTGGACATTTCCACAGATCTCGAGGCCGATGAGTGGTGCAAAGTACTCCAGATGGAGTGTGTAGGAACACGGATCAATGACATCAGCCTTGGAGAGCCCGACTTACTGGCCACTGGGGTTGAGAGAGAACAGAGTGGTATGTAAAGAAAATTCTCTCCTCTCTTTTTCAAAACTGCTTCTGTCTCCATATAATAAAACATGAGACATCTTCATTATGTAAAGTTTTTGGGGTATAAAAATGCATAAAGAAATTAATAAAATAACCTTTTATCTAATCCACAACCTGTGTTAACATTTCAGTGTATCTTTTTCTTATTTTCTTTTTCCAATTCGTAACATGAATGTATCCACATTAATAATATCAATTAGAAATTTTGGGGAACCTGCTATGTGCCAGTTTGTTGGAAGATGCTTTACTCATCTCAGATTATTTATTATACGTTTCATAGCAACCCTATGGTATAGGTATAATTACATACAGCCCTATGATATAGGTATAAATACATTTCATAGCAGCCCTATGGTATAGGTATAATTCATTTTGCACATGAGGAAACTAAAATTTAGAGGAAGTAAAGACCTTGCTTCAATTCCATTAGCTCACTAGTGTTTGATTCTAGACAATACTGTTGGGCCTATATTTACAGTGTACAGATTTTAAAATGTCATGGGCATTTTTTGGTCTTGCCTTTTTCACTTAAAATGTTATCAACAGCTTTGCAATGCTTTCAATGTAATTCAAACTTTATGAATATTTCACCAAATTTAAACCCATCTAAAATCTGTAATTAAAAAAGTATATATTTTGTTGAAACACTTGAGCCAACTCTGAGCTCAGCACTCAATCTGGGAATAAATAATTTAAAATAATAATGACCAAAATATTCATGAACACTTCAGCAAAAATCAACGTTGATTTACAGAACAAACCTGAATGTGAGGAATCGTTTCTTTGTCTCCTAACAGCTGAGCCTGGGGACAGGGTAGATCAGATCACAGAGCTCTGCTTTAGCTGGTTGACTTGATCTATGAGGGCATGTCACCATGGAAAGGTCTGTGGGTCATCTGGTTTGATTACGGACATGGCAGAGATGGAATTGTACTGACTCTTTCTGTAGGTGCACACTCCAATGTCAGTAAAAAAAGTGCTGTCCCTCCCAGTTGGAACTCTGTCTTCATGACACATTTACGATCTGTGACTGTTTTGGATGCAACATATCTACCATAACCCATCTCCATGGAAGTGTTATTGACTGAGACCTAGAAGCGCTGGGTAATTCAGAGGAGCCTCTTTGTAGGTTGGAAAATTGAGTTACAGAGAAGTTGAGTCATTGATGGGATTACACAACCAATCCCCAGGCTCCTCCTTCTCTGGTTCACTAAATCAGGATGCCCCAGGCAGAGAGGATACATAGGAGCCAAGCATAAAGAAAACCTGGCAGGTTTTGATTATGATTCATTTTTTCACCTAGAGTGCTCAGATCAGCACTTTTCACAAATTTGTATTTGGGAAGCAGTATCCTGACTGCACTACAGTCTGAATTTAAAAATTGCTGGGGCCTAGGGGATACCTTTCCCACAGCAGCTTTCTGTGCCTCCGTTTCCTCTTCTGTTAAATGGAAATCATAGCTCTGGTCTACAAGTATCAGGGATTATTATAAATTCAACTAAGTCCTCTCAGGCCCTTTACAATGTTAGTATGACGTCAAGTGATTGTAAATAAAATGGTTACTCTACCACTATTGCTGTTATTCTTTTTAAAATTTTATTATTTTTTCCTACCTCTCCCCTGTTGTTATTCTTGAGTGAGATAGGACTTAGAGAACGTCTAAGCAAATAGATTGATAATGATCTCTCTTACCTTTTACTTTATATAGATAGTCTTTCTTACTTGGAAGTTTCAAGGGGGGAATATGCTCAATTAGAATACATTTTTTTCAAATAATTACTAGAAATCAATGAATATTTGCTTATTGGGAGCATGAAATAATTTAAAATTTTTGAATAGTAGATAATGGAACACATTTCATGAACACAATCTTGGCATTACTATTTACTAAATTCAACTAAAATCTATGAAAATTCAAATGACTATCTTATTATAAAACAATGTATTTAAAATACCACTAATATAAAATTGTTAATGCCACAATGTCATATGTAGGCAATCTATCATAATGATGCATAGTTGGAAATATATTGGCTATGGTAATATTTTTGTTCATATTTCACTGAAAGATTTTGACTCAAAAACTTCTTAATGAAGTTTCCAGAAATATGGTGACTGTAACTGCAGGGATGAAAATTAGGTTGCAGTAATCAGCCAAGCAGTTTATGTAGAATAATTTTAGTTGCATTTTAGTAATCATCCAAATATGCAATGAACATTTCTTTCCAGTATTTTGCTAAAGAAAGTTCTTTGTTAAAACTAGTTCAAATATATGCATTAGCATTTTCCCAAATTGTTGGCCAGTGAAGTGCATAGTATTACTGTGGAGTTTTGTTTAAATGATTTGGGATACAGTTTTATTCATTTAGTTATAGAAATTACAAGTTGATCAATATAACTTTAATAACATTAAACCATGACATAGTTGTTTTGCACCTGCATCTTTTGTGAGCACAAAAGTGTGGATCTAGTTAATGTGTTCTTGGCAGGAAAAAAAAAATTGCTTTTAATGGTTTTATTGCTTTAGACTTTTATTGGCATACACATTTTTATGATGCAAATTAAAAATTCTAAAAATGGTCTTTGCTCATGTAAATAGTGCTTAGTGTATGCTGACAGTCAGGCTGTATCATTATTATGTTATTTAATAGGATCTGCTTTTCAGAAATTATTTTCTGGGACTGTTAATTAATGGGAAAGATTTATCTTTCTGAATATGCAACCAAAATGTAGAATGTGAACTTGAAATGTTTTTAAATGCCTCTGTGTTCCTACAATGTCTTTGATGTTTTATTCCTGGGGATTTTAGACTAACCTTTTGTTTTTCTCCCAGAGAGATTCAATGTGTATTTGATGCCATCTCCTAACTTAGATGTACATGGCGAATGTGCCTTGCAGATTACATATGAGTATATCTGTCTTTGGGACGTCCAGAATCCCAGAGTCAAACTCATCTCTTGGCCGCTAAGCGCCCTGCGGCGGTATGGACGTGATACTACATGGTTCACTTTTGAGGCAGGGAGGTGAGTTTAATGACTTTTAATGACTATTTTTCTGTTTTGTGTGTGTGTGTGTGTGTGTATGTGTTCATTTTTACCAGGCTTGCATCATATGAGACAGTAGGTTTACATATGAGACCCAACTGAAGTCACTTGAGGAAATTCATAGAGTTGCAATTACATAATATGAGGGGTCTTGTAAAATATTTATATATTCAACATGGCTTTTCTCCCCTGTGGAAGATTCTAATGTTTCACATGCGTGATACAAATTTTCATTACACAGTTTGTTTCCATACCACAAACTGAAGTTGATCCAGGTAAAAACGTTAACAAGGTACCATTTCCTGGGTCAAGCTGAACAGAGGCCAGCTTCTTGATTTTGAGAAACTTTCATATTATTGTTTCACTTATGTTTCCTCATCTGAGCTAACCGTGGTAGATTATTAATATGAGGGGCCATGGAGTTTTTACCAGCTGCAATTTATTGAGTTCCATCTATTTGGCTTACAGTGTAAGGATTCCCATGAATACTGGAAGAGATTCATGCTCAAACTTGCTCTTTGTGATACCTACTAAGCACTTTCTGGGTTTTCTCTTTTTCCTCTTAGGGTTAATCTGGGAGAGATAAAATAGTGCCAATAATATATGGATTGGTTGCTACCTACAAAAAGACTCCTCTAGTCAGAATCCTATTTTCCTTGTCCTTAACTTTTCCCTCAGAATTTAGGATTCATTTGGAAACACTGCAGATTTTTTTTTGTTTTTGTTTTTTGTTTGTTTTGTTTTGTTTTTGTTTTGTTTTGTTTTGTGACATGGAGTCTTGCTCTGTCGCCCAGGCTGGAGTGCAGTGGTGCGATCTTGGCTCACGCAAGCTCCGCCTCCCGGGTTCACGCCATTCTCCTGCCTCAGCCTCCTGAGTAGCCGGGACTACAGGTGCCCGCCACCACGCCCGGCTAATTTTTTGTATTTTTACTAGAGACGGGGTTTTTCACTGTGTTAGCCAGGATGGTCTCGATCTCCTGACCTTGCGCCTTGGCCTCCCAAAGTGCTGGGATTACAGGCATGAGCCACCACTCCCAGCCAGATAAATTTTCTATTTTAGAATTTTAAATGCCTAAATTTTAAGAAGTATAAGTTCTTCTGTATATGGCCTGACATTACACTGAAATTGAAAACCATCAACTTGTGATGTTAAATAACAATTGCTTGTAAAAGCAGACAGTTATTCCTGACAGGAATATGACTCTTGATATAAGGAAAGTAAACACAGAAGTTCTAAACACCCCAATCCATGTGAATGGGTAACAGTAGTGGTCCCCTCTAACTAATTTGTTCATTCCATTTTAATGAACAAAGCCCAATTATTTAAAATTTACGTTTTACCTGTAGTCTCAGCTACTCAGGAAGCTGAGGCATGAGAATGGTGTGAACCTGGGAGACGGAGCTTGTAGTGAGCCGAGATCGCGCCACTGCACTCCAGGCTGGGTGACAGAGTGAGACTCCATCTCAAAAAAAAAAAAAAAAAAAAAAATTACATTTTAAATAATCAAAGCCCAATTATTTAAAATTTACATTTTAGAAATATGATCAATTTGATGTTCTTACAACTGTCTGGAAAGTTTTTTACTTTATATTTTTCATACAGCTCTTTTCTGGTCTATTTTATTTTTAAGTACCTAGAAACAAGTTGGTGAATCTTTCAAAGACTATAAAAGTTATCACAAAAAGTAAACCTTTAATGTTTAGAGCAATGTTTTTGTTTTGTGAGAATTACTTATTTATTCTTCTTATAAGAAAATCCCAGTCCAGGCTGGTGGCTTATGCCTGTAATCCAAGCACTTCGGGAGGCCAACACAGGAGGATTGCTTGAGCCCAGGAGTTTCAGACCAGGCTGGGCAACATAGGGAGACCCCATCTCTCCAAAATTGTTCTGTTATAAAAACAATCGCACATGTATGTTCATCACAGCACTATTCACAATAACAAAGACATGGAATCAACCCAAATGCTCATCAATGATAGGCTGGATAAAGAAAATGTAGTACATATATACCATAGAACACTATGCAGCCATAAAATGAATGAATCATGTCCTTTGCCAGGACAAGGATGGAGCTGGAGGCCTAATTCCTTAGCAAACCAATATAGGAACAGAAAACCAAATACTGCATGTTTTCACTTATAAGTGGGAGTTAAATCATGAGAACACATGGATACATAGAAGGGAACAACACATACTGGGGCCTATCTGAGGGTGGAGGATGGGGAAGGGAGAGGATCAGGAAAAATAAGTAATGGATACTGAACTTAATACCTGCATGATGAAATAATCTGTACGATAAGTCACCATGACACAAATTTACCTATGTAACAAACCTGTACATTCTGCACATGTACCATGAACTTAAAAGTTAAAAAAAGGAAAATAAGAATACTTATTCATTACTGGATATATTGTAGAAAAAAATAAAAGCTAATTAAATGAAAAAAAAATTAGCCAGGCATATAGTGCCACACACCTGTGGTCTCAGCTGCTCCAGACACTGAGGTGGGAGGATCACTTGAGCCTCGGAGGTCGAGGCTGCAGTGAGCTATGATCGTGCCACTACAGTCCAGCCTTGGGCGACAGAGTGAGACCTTGTCTCAAAAAAAGAAAAAAACAACAACAAAAGAAAATCCCTATAGAAAATTAATAATTTTTTTGGTAAGGTTGGTGTATTTTTTCCTTTAGGTCTCAGAAATTATGTATGCATTAACTATAACCAGTGAAATCTAAGTATTGAAAATGTTTTATAATATAAATAGACTTTTCTATGACTATATATCTCAAAACACCTCCATTCATATTTCATATTGATGTGTAAGAGAATTCTGCATCGATCAAGACTCTTTGGATCTGTTTTGGACAGTACTTATTCAATTATTAATATTTTAAAATCATTTTTTATTTGCTATTTCTAATAGTAGTAGAAAAAGTGTATAGCTTTTTATGGCAGTGTTTGAATACCAAAACCTTAGTAAATTTTATTAGTATCTCATGTCTATTTTAAACTTAAAAACATATTATCTTATTAATTTTCCAGGTTTAGGATGAACACTATACATATCCTGCAAACATTTAGTTTATTCATATTGAAATCCAATAGAACTGCTAAGGACTTAGGTGATTACTTAAAAGATGTTGATATTTCTCCTAAGTGCAGTAGGAAACCATAGAGACTTGGAGGCTGGTATGTTTGAGTCTCTGTGTGTGTATGAGATGTGTGTATATGGGTTGTGTGAGTATGTGATGTAATTGTGTTAATAGTTTATAAAGGGCCGGACGCGGTGGCTCACACCTGTAATCCCAGCACTTTGGGAGGCTGAGGCAGGCGGATCACGAGGTCAGGAGATCGAGACCATCCTGGCTCGAAAACCCGTCTCTACTAAAAATATAAAAAGTTAGCTGGGCGTGGTGGCGGGCGCCTGTAGTCCCAGCTACTCGGGAGGCTGAGGCAGGAGAAAGGCGTGAACCCGGGAGGCGGAGCTTGCAGTGAGCCAAGATTGCACCACTGCACTCCAGCCTGGGCGACAGAGCAAGACTCCACCTCAAAAAAAAAAAAAAAAAAAAAAGTATATAAAGGTCACTTTGACCACATTGTGTGGACAGTAGGATAGAGGAGATAGGTATGGATGTGGGGGATATTGAACCGGCTCAAGTGAAACAATGGTGGATGAAAAGATATATTGGTGACATAAATTCCAGAACTATTTCAATGGTGTTTACCAACATGCTGACTTGGAAGATACAAGTGTTTTATTCCATGACTTTGATGACCCCTTTATAGTCCATCCATTTGCTTATTTAATCCAAGAACTCCATTGGTTAGATGATTATAATATTCACAACCCAGGCCACTCAATGTTATATCTCCAATATTGTGGGGACATAGAATATTTATTGATTTTGAATAGCATTATTCTTATGCATTGGCCATGTTTTGCAGGCCTGGTGCAAACTTGAGATTGAATGGTCAGAAAGGAAAGTGTGGGAGTTGTATGCTTAGGATCTTACTTCTCAAACAGCATGGTATAGTATACGAAGTACTGATTCAGAATTTAGAGAAACCCTGGGTAATCTCTACTTTTGCTAGCTGCTAACCTTGGACAAAGTTCTTAACTTTCCTTGTAAATTTATTGGAGTAATAACTTTCTTGCAGATTTGTTGTAGGTAAAGGCAGAAATGCATGTAGATGACCTGGAAGGATGCTGAGCTTCTCCTAAATAGTATCTTTGGTATTCTATTATGATTACTTTTGGAGCAGAACATGGGCTTGCAGGCTAGTGTTAAATGCAAGGTAAAATTACTATTTTATATTTTGCCTGAAACTCAAATAAAGATAAATTTTTATAGTTACCATCAAGATGCTCAGGATAATAAGATCATTCATGTTCCACCAAGCATGAAAGTTTCATGTCTGCCTTGCTTTATTAGTGAAGATAATTTTTTCCTTGGCTATTTTTGGATGCGTTGAAACAAGGCAGTTTTATATTAACCAATGTAATTTTCCCCATCTCTCACATCAAGAAGTGAGCAGAAGTTGTCTGTCTAAGCATATAGTTTTCACATATCCCACATGCATCTGCAAAAACTTAACAATATCCTCTAGAACACAGGAAATCTTTCTTGGACAAAGTTCTGCTCATATTCAACCTCTCTTAGAACTAGAACTGAGTGTTACTCCTGCTCAGTGGCCCCGTTTCACTCCACCAAAGCTGACAGTGGGACATGTGTAATAGACTGAACTGGAAGTTGGAGGAAATGAAGTAAAATTACAGTTCTATCACATACTAGCTGTGGGAACATGGATATGTCACTTAACTCACCGAGCTTTATTTCATTGCAACCTGTAAATTGGGAACATATATATTACTTTGTCTCACAAGATTGCTATGAAGATTAAATAAAGGCACATGTAAAGACACCTGGAATAGTGCCCGGATGTGGTAGGCAGCTGTATCAACCCAAACTGGTACAGAAAAGAAACTCACTGACTTCCATAAACTGAAAGTCTGAGGAGTAAAGATGGCTTCAAGCTTGGCTTAGCTCAGTGTCCAAATGATATTCCCAGGTTTTATTTGACAGTTCTGTTTCTTCTAAAATAGTTTCATTCTACCTCCATATGGTGACTTTCAGGAGCTTTGAGATCTCCCCACACTATCTCAGTAGAAGAGAGATATGTTACTACTCTCTGCTGTCATTATATATACTATGTGTCAAGCACTGCACTTTACACAAAGCTCACAGGGTACAAACGCAATGAGGGTGGTTCTCTGAAGGCATGAAGAGGGTACTGTTGCCATCAGAGGAGGAGTAGAGGTGAGGTTTTTAAAAACTAACAAAATATGTACAATATAACATTTAATAATTGCTCAAAACAAATTAGGTCAAGAGGCTGTTTGACTGTAATTAACATTTGCACTCTCAATGGTGCTGATTTCCAGGGCAGTGGTTCTTAGCCAGAGGTGATTTTGCTCCCAGGGGACATTTGATAATGTTTGGAGACATTTTTGATTGTGACAACCTAGGCAGGGGATGTTACTGGCATCTAGTGCATAAAGGGGCCAGAGATGCTGCTAAACATCCTACGCTGCACAGAACAGTCCTCGACAACAGAGGATTATCAGGTCTAATCATGTGGTTGAGAAACCCTACTCTAGCAGGTGTATGAGCCATTGAAAATAATCACTGCCATTTATTGAGCCCTTACTATAAGAAAGCCTCTGTGCTAAGAGGCTCATTACCCCATTTAAACTATTCATTATCATAGAAACTAGGGGATACAGTTATTTCCATCTTAAAATGAAACTTGGGCAATGGCAAGAGGTCCAAAGACACAAGGCTGATAAATTCAGGACTCACGCTCAGATCTTTTACTTCCAAACTCTATAGATTTCTAAGAAGGCTCACCTTCTACTGGAGGTTAGCCTAGTTCTTAGTTAACTTCTGCAGAGGTGAGGAAGAGCAAGCATGCTTACATAACCAAAGCTTGCTAAATCCATTTTGGATGATGTTGTGAGCATATTATCCTTTCCCACTGAAGCAGCCTCAATATGAGTAAGGCATCTGTCAATAAGCCACAGACTTGCAAAGATGCTGGTGATGTAAATATTCCTCCTGAGCTGTGCACTGGGGTATAAATGTCCTTAGTTTGAGTTGACTTTTTGGAACCCCCTATATGTTCTCTTAGTTTGGAGTGTAGGCACATACAGCCAGGATTGTTCATCTTTCCGGGGTGGCACTCTGCGGATCACAGGTCATTAGTGTCTTCTGCACATGTTTTTCTCCTTCTCCTCCTGGTATCAGAAAATCTGACCACAGTCTCTAATTCTTGAGGAAATTCAAAATTGGAATATAACATTTTTGATAAGATGAATTGCACAATTAATGACCCTTGGAGACAGAGAATAATTAGTTTATCTTGGGGGCTAAGGGATATATTACTTATTTTGTTTGAAGTTTTCTTAGTCTTTTGTTTCTTTCTTTCCACTTCAAAGCCCTGAAACCTCACTGAGGCACATCAGACTGTCAGGGGCACTAATTTTTTTATGGGAAGATGCAATTGACATGAAGTTCTCAGGGAAGATCCAATTGACATGAAGTTCTAACTGCAGCATCACCCCCCTGGGAACCATTCTTGCAATGTGATTGTGTAGAGAAGGGTGGCAGGTGTCCAGTGCCTTTCTCTGTTAACTGTATAGCTCGCTGCTGAGTTAGTATGCTTCAATGTCAGACTTCGCCTTACCTCCTGACTGATTTAAATTAATACCCTGGGCTTTGCACCTGCAGGAGCTAGAGAAGCTCAGGTGACATTTGGCAGAACGTACTAAATAATTACTGCACATGAGTGCCTTTCTTCACGAGCCAGAGAGAGTCTCTCTTGTGCTTTTGACATGGTTTTAAGAGAAACTTTTAGGTATGCCAAAAATATGTGAAAATCCAAATTGCAAATACAAATACTTTTCCTTAAATGGAGTTCATAAGTGGTTTTTGAAATAGATTTTTATTTATTTGGATATAAAGGCATCTGAACAGCTTTACAAAATAATTAGTTTCTTGCATATTTTACCCTAAAACCAGCCTAATTGGGGAAATAATTTTTTATTCAAGAAAAAAATTGTTTTCTCCTTTAATTGGTGAGTTTACATGTAAAATGACAATTATTTTGATAGCTTATGAATATTTTCTATTTATCTCTTTGAATATCTGAAATATATGTCTATTTGAATATTTGAAAGCTACATGTTCCCAATTTATCTTCTTAGTAGCTTCTTAGTAATCTCCCACTTCTGAATGTTTTACAGAGCATACACTTATCCTTATTGAAGAATTTAAAGCAGGTAAGCAATCCAGTATACTCAACTCCCCCAACTATGTTGAGTATAACGATTAAAATACAAATGTGCTGGATCTAACACAAGTTTGCTCTGGAGAAGTAAAATCCTCTTCTTTTATAAGAAAAAGGGAACAAACATTGTGTCATTTAAATGGCCACTTGTTATTCATTAGCATTTTCCTAAAAAATAATTTTAATTACAAAGATAATGCACATATTATAAATATTCCAATAGTAGAGGCATGTATGAAATCAGAAGGAAGCATTTTCTACTCCACAGAGTAACCTCTTTAATAATCATCTTAATGGATGTTCCATTATTGCATGTCTACTGTCTACCACACACTGTGCTAAGTGAGAGGTATGAGGACAAGCAAGACAAGGCCACAATTGTAAGAGGCTTAGCTAGATCCTATCCACCTCTGAGCTTCTGTGATTTTATTAAATAGCATGTGCAATTCTTGAAAGAAAGGATGACTTTTTTCTGACCTTTGAGGCAAAATTAGGCACTCAGCAACATCTGTGGCTATCTTTAATGTAGGTGATGGCCCACTGGCATTTGTGATTACTTTATCTGAGATGGTATTTTGGAATTCTAGAAAGGACTAGTAAAAATGAATCATTCCTTCATGCAATATTCACCTAGTGAACCCTAATGCCTGGTGTGGTTTTAAGCACTGCAGATATAGCAGTGAAAACAACATACAACTTACTCAATAGAGGAGAGAGATATAGACAATGACAAGCATTTTAAAAGGTAAAATAGATGTCAGATTGAAAAATAAAGTTGGGAAGGACAATAGACAGTGCCAAAGAATGGGTGCAGTTTTAAAGAGAGTGAGCAGGACTGGCTTTACTGAGTAAGTAATGTTAAGAGGTGAGAGTGTGAGCCATGTAGGAATCTGGGGGAAGAGCATTTCTTCCAGAAGGAAGATGGAAGAAGATGCTGAAGAGGAAGTATTCAAAGAAGAACCAGGAGGTTAGTGTGTCTGAGCAGAATCAATGGATGGGAAGCCACATGACACAGGTGGAGATGCAGCAGGGTCAGGCCATGTGGAGCTTGAAGGTGGTTGTAAGGAATTTGGCATTTAGTCTTAGTCTTATGGGGAGCCATCAGGGGCTGTGTAGAGTTGGAAAACTACAGAGTTTGAGCAAGTCCCCAAGATGGCTCTCACTTCTGACACCAACTGCAAGTTCACGGGTTTCTAAAACTACCCTAAGATTTAGTAAGTCACTCAAATGACTCCCAGAACTCACCAAAAGCTGTTAAACAGAGTTATGGTTTATCACAGTAGGGCATATAGAGTGAAATCAAGTAAGCAAAGAAGCACATGGGAGGGAGTCCAGAGAAGCACCAAGTGTGGAGCTTCTGTTATCTTCTCCCTGTGGAATCTAGGCATGCTGCTTTCTTCCTACCAACATGTGACATTACACATGGAGCATTGTCCACCTAGACGCCCCTGAGCCACCACGCACAAAGATTTTACTGGGCTCCGTTATGTACGTGTGATTGATTGGTGGCCCACGTGGTGGATCTCAGTCTCCAGGCTGACTGACACCACATGACCTGAAGCCCTTATCTTGAGTCATATTGTTCCTATATGTCTAGCTAAGTTTCCAGGCAGGCAAACATTACCTTGCAGGAGATCCTAGCAAAGAGCTATTTTTAGACAAGGTTAAATTATTCTCTATGCTAGAGGTGTTAAGCAAAGAAGTGACATAATCTTTTTTTTTCTTTAAGACTTTCTCAGGCTAAAACCAGTTACAGGGTATTGTAGTACTCATGTGAGGGACAAGAATGGCTGTAGGCATGTGGGTAACAGTGAATATGGTCTTAAGTGTTGGATAATGATAGGTTTTTAAGCTAAAGCCAGAAGGATTTACTGACAGATTGGATGTGGACTAAGAGGGAAAGGGAAGTGCTAGGCACCCTCCAGGAGCAGCTAAGACTGCAGAGAAAGGGTGCAGAGTGGGCACTGGGGCTGAGGATTTTCCAGAGGTCAGTTTTGGAAAGGCTAACTTCAAGGCTCATTCAGCAGTTTACCCCACTTACTAAGCCGCCATTTCATCCTGTCAGGGATTAGTAAAGCTACACATTGTGTTTGAGTTTAGAAGTGTTAAAAGCACTGCTAATTCCAACCCATTTTTTATAACTGCTACTGCAGGAAGAATGTGTGAAAATGCTTTCTTCACACAAGGAGTTAGATCACATCATAAAGCAAAATGGAACAAAGTGATTTCCTTTGACTTTATGCATATCATAAGTGATAAAGAACAGACACAATTAATAAACAACCACTGTCTGTTATACTAGCTTTGTTCTATGACTACAGATAGTAGTTAATTTATTCTTTTGTTTGTTTGTTTTTCCACAAACCTTCAAGTCCAGACAGTAAGTATTAAAATTCACATCTAAAAGTGATAGCGAAGGTCTCTGTGCACATTTGAGGGGACTCTGGCTGTTAGGAAAACTGTGCTAGTGACGATGAAATGGCAGGAGGAGGGCCACAGTGTGGCCCTGCACAGTCTGCACTGGGGTCTTTCTCTTCACCCTGCACTCCAGCTAATAAGCTTTATATCTCATAAGGTGTGCTAATCCTCCAGCACAGACACTGTACTTCACTGGAGCTGGAGAAACAAAACACCCAATTTTTGCATCCTAGGTTTCTTTAGTTAAAGCTGATCCTTTTCTTAGAGGGCGATTCTTATTTCTGAATTCATATTTTCATTCTCAAAGAAGAGGTTTATTTTATTCTGTTTTCAGCCACCCATGAGCCTCCACATCACTCTTTCTCCCAGCCACACACATTCCATTCCCATACATCTTCGTCATTATTGCTTCCCCACTGCTGTTCTGGGTTGCAAGCCGCCCCCATTTCCTTCAAGGCAAGTTTGTGGTTGTGCCTCTCTCATGAGGTTTTTCCAGAGAGTCATGTTCTCTTTGGCTTTGACATTTTAAAGGGTTAAGATAGCAACAACAACAGATTCTAATTCAATGCTTATTTGATGCCAGATCCTTTGCTAAATACAAAACGCAATCTCTCACCATCCTGTGTGGTTTGGGAGACCTTGTTATTCACATTTGAAATATGAAGTCATGGAGACTTTGAGAAGTCAAGGAACTTGTCCAGGATTGCAATTGCATCATGGGAGGGAGCTGGGATTGAGACTTCTTATCTTCCAGACGTTGCTCCACATCACCTGGAGCAGGGCTCTAGGAACTAGACCTGTGTTTCCAAAATGTGGCATGAATTTGGGCAGTACAGGTGATGTTAAATAAATGTGAGTCTCACAGTGATAAGGTCATTTTCTTTTCTGTTTAGTTTTTGATCCTTTTGGTTGAATAATGGAGAAACCATTTAGTTGGATGCTGCATGCTTGACATACATCTGTAAAACTTTCTAATATACTTGTGTTACTAAGAAGTGAGCAAACTTCTAGCTCAGATCTTTGACAGCAAGAGGATGTAGCAGAGTTTTATAACAATTTTTTATTTAAATATGTATTTTTTTTTTTGAGATGGAGTCTTGCTGTATTGCCTAGGCTGGAGTGCAGTGGCATGATCTCGGCTCACTGCAACCTCCACCTCCTGGGTTCAAGCAATTCCTTGCCTCAGCCTCCCAAGTAGCTAGGATTATAGGCACACGCCGCCACGCCTGGCTAATTTTTGTATTTTTAGTAGAGACAGGGTTTCACCATCTTGGCCAGGCAGTCTTGAACTCCTGACCTTGTGATCCACGGGCCTCGGCCTCCCAGAGTGCTGGAATTACAGGTGTGAGCCACCACGCCCAGCCTTTTAATGTAGTTTTTAAGTCTGCTTTCAACTTACAACAGGGGATACTGATTTGATATTGATGTGATGATTCCAACTTACAAAAATTTATTCATTTAAGGAAAATGAAGCAAGTTGATTAAAAACGAATCACATAGTGGCACAAAGATTTGACAACCATCATAAAAGTTGTATATGAATGATGGATGTCGACAACTGTCCCATGCTCAGAAGCCTGAGTGGCAAGTGATACATGATGTAATATCTTACATCAATTCCCATTTCTCACCCGACCAGTCATAGAAAGGGCTAGGAAAACTATTGCAGCAGCAAGTGGGCCAGATTGCCCTTATCTCCAGTGAGCACACACACGGGGCACTAGGAGAATAGACTGCTGCTTTGTCTTAAGCTGAGATCAACCAGGCAGCAATGTCAGTGATTGGAACAGGAAAGACAACAAAGATAGTCAACCGCAGAATGTCCATGTCATCTCAGTCTGTACTGAAGCAACAATTCCCTAAACTCAGACGCTGCCCTGTATAAAAAACCTCTTACCACCTACTCATTACTTGGGTTGTCCCTTGTCCTTATTTTAGTCTATTTCAATGATTTTCAACTGGGGATATTTGTCAATGTCTGGAGACACTTTTGGTTGTCAAACTGTGGGGTACCACTGGCATCTAGTGAGTAGAGGCCAGGGATGCTGCTCAATATCCTACAACGCCCAGGACAGCCCTAATAGCAAAGCATGATTGGACGACGTCAGTGTTGCTGACTTTAGTAGAGCTGAGATCAAGTCCATATTACAAGCTCCTTCGAAATTCCTCCTGAATTTATTCCTCAAAATGAAGCTCTTAGAGCCTACATGGCTAAGCCTCTTGCTTCTTCATCTCATGTCTGTGCAAGTATGTTTTCTTGTCATAGTGTTGTTGGCCTTGGTATAGCCCCAGGGATGGAGGGAGGGGATTGTACTCCGCTTGTTCAACCTGTTTTTTTTTTTTTTTTTTTTTTGAGGCGGAGTCTTGCTCTCTTGCCCAGACATGAGTGCAGTGGCGTGATCTCGGCTCACTGCAAACTCCGCATTCCTGAGTTCACGCCATTCTCCTTCCTTAGCCTCCCGAGTAGCTGGGACTACAGGTGCCCGCCACCACGCCCAGCTATTTTTTTTTTTTTTTGTATTTTTAGTAGAGACGGGGTTTCACCATGTTAGCCAGGATGGTCTCAATCTCCTGACCTCGTGATCCACCCTCCTTGACCTCCCAAAGTGCTGGGATTACAGGCGTGAGCCACTGCACCCAGCTTCAAACTGTATTTTCAGTTTGCCTCACTTTCACAGACAAAAGTAAACATTGTGCTTTTTTTCCCCTTTTAATTTTATATCCCTCTCTGTCAGGTGCTTCAGATCTGTTTTTCTCAGGTTTTTGAATACCAGATTTTCATTTTCCCAACGCTGACACCCACCCCTCTTCTCAACTGTACATTTCCTTTTTTAATTACTGCATCAGTATGGCTCATGCAACCATGATATTATTCTCAAACGTTTTGCATATGTAGATCTTGTCTCTCCAAATTAGTTCTCAGCTCCTCAAAGAAAAAGCTTATGTTTACATCCTTCACAACGGCTGTTATGCTTTGTCTCTGGTAGGTGTAACGAGTACCTTATTCTTTCAATTATAACGTAATTGTAAATGTAAAATACAACATTGATTTAATAGCTGCCTTGGCAGGGGTGGAGAAAAAGAAAAGCCTACCTTAAATGTACATGTTGGCTGGGCGTGGTGGCTCATGCCTGTAATCCCAGCACTTTGGGAGGCTGAGGAGGGTGGATCACCCAAGGTAAGTTCGAGACCAGCCTGGCCAAGATGGTGGAACTCTGTCTCGACTAAAAGTATAACAATTACCCAGGCGTGGTGGCAGGCACCTGTAATCCCAGCTACTTAGGAGGCTGAGGCAGAGAATTTCTTGAACCCAGAAGGCAGAAAGGTTGCAGTGTGCCGAGATGGTGCCACTGCATTCCAGTCTGGGCAACAGAGCAAGACTCTCTCTCTCTCTCTCTATATATATATATATACACATACACACACACACATGCACACGCACACACACACACACACGTTGAGGTCAAAATGTGTTCTGCTTTTGGCAATGTCCATATATTCTAAACACACACACACACACACACACACGCACACACACACAGAAACAGAGAGAGAGAGAGAGAGCCATGTGCACAGCATACATCTTGGAAGCAAGAAAATATGAAACTAGTTGGCTTACTGATTTCAAATGTTTACTTATTCATTCTGTCTACCATGAGATAATTTATTTTAGTTTTCATAATTTCAGCCCCATTAGTATTTTTCTAATAAGATATGTTAATGTGCAATGTTTTGGGCAAAAGGAGAGAACAGAGTTTCTGAAGTTGGGCAGTCCGTGTGTATGAACCATAGTGTCTGGGTCTTGAATCTTCACAGTACCCGGGACCACAGTCCCAGGACATGCACACTTGTGCTCTGTCCACTAGGCTCAGCCCCACAGGCTGCCCCTCTTCCCACCATCTCCCCAACGTGTTGGCTTCACTTACCTGTGTCCCACCTAAAAGCTTTATATGTGCAGTTCTGTCTGTCAAGACTGCTTTTCCTGCCTTCTTTCTCAAACCACTCCCCTCCCCAGGGTAACTCAATGAATTCTCAGTGTCAGTAAAAGTTGCTCAAGGAATCCTAGGTCAGGTTCCCAGCTATGCCTTTCCTAGCACTGCCTTCTGCTTCACAATTCATTCTACAGTTATTTATTGAGCACCAAATGTAAACCCAGCCATGCTCTAGGCATTAGTGGAAAAGCTGTGAATATATCACAATAAAATCCCTGTCTACAGGGAGTTCACATTCTGGTAGAGTAATAGAAGCTCTCTTTAGTCGAAGATATAATTGTGTACTCTACATATTCTATTTAATACTTGCAGTAAGTCCAGGTGAGAGTTCTTAGCATTACGTTTGTTTACATATGAAAATGCAGATTTAGACAGGTTAGATAGCTGGTGGTAGGTCACAAAGCTGGTGAGATGCCAGGTCAGCCAGGTGAACCCTGGTCAAACTCCTGCATTCTATTATGTTGCCTTGACATGTATTTGGTATGTGGAAGAATGAATGGTTCCCAACATTTTCTGAGCTATTGGTTCCCTCTGGACTTTTGAATAATGGAATAATCCATGATTTGGAGTGACAGGCATTTCATTTAGGCAATTATTGGGAAACTCAAAACTATACCTGCATCTGTATGGCAGCAATATTATTATATTTGAATGCTTATCTTCATAGAGGAAATTAGAAAGACCTAACTTAAACTTATTTTTTAACCTTCTCTGGGTTTCCAATCCACTGGTTTCCGTTAATGTAAGGAGTGTCGGGTCACTTGGGACTACTTTGGATACAGGAAGAGCATCCAGGGTAAAAATCAATGGGTAAAGAGAAAGGAGGAATCAGGAGCATCAGAAGTCAAAGCAGGTGGCTTTGCTATTCTGCTAAAGGGTAAACCCATTAGAACATCTTTGTTCTGTGTTGAATTTTCTCTGGAGACGAGAAGCAGACATGGCTGTATGAGGTTATGTAAGACCATTAGCCTATTTGATGTACCTTTCTTTTCACTTCCCTTTTTTGGTTTGTTTATTTTCTTCTCACTGCCCTGGGGAGTTAGCCCATCATGTGGTTTTGATGGAGGCATGTAGTAACATTTTAAAGTGTTATAAAGCTGCTTATGAAACAGTTCCAAACACATCAAGTAGGAGGGGTAGATACGATAAAAGGACTTGTGGGTAGAGTATAGCAGAGACCCGATGGAAGAGCATCTGAAGGTCAGTT
The DNA here is from genome assembly GCF_049350105.2 of Macaca mulatta. Classification (NCBI taxonomy): domain Eukaryota; kingdom Metazoa; phylum Chordata; class Mammalia; order Primates; family Cercopithecidae; genus Macaca; species Macaca mulatta. The sequence goes on from NC_133415.1 coordinate 107,430,940, forward strand.
TGTGGTCATTAGCATCTTCGTGGGTCAGGTTGTCCAATGAAGGACACATGCCTTCAAGCAATAGGAGCAAAAGCCCTAACAATTTACACCAAAGACCTCATTTCTGTTCTATTTAGAGCTCTTAATGCATTTTGTGTCTTTACTGCACAGTGGTGATTTCTTGGCCAGATCTGGTTGATTAAGGCCTTTTGACTCTCACAACTTAGAAAGAAAATGAAACAAGTTGCTGACATATAAAATTCAGGTGTCTTCACATAAAAGTCAAGAAGTCTTGCTTCTCTTAAACTATCAGAAACTATGAGTACCTTGGACGCGTATTTCCCCATTCCCCCACGTAGACACCTGACTAGGGCTGACTTCTGGCTCCTATGCTTAGACGGGACCTGTGCTCTCGGCTAGCTGTGCTCCCTGTACCCTTGGTCATAGTGGGTTTGAGCATTCATGTTCTCTGCCTGAACTCTAATGGAATTTGAGGTTGTGTCTCCTGTTCTTTTCTGTTAGTGGTAAGTGGTGTGTGTGTGTGTGTGTGTGTGTGTGTTCCAGATCTTCAGGTGGAGGAGAGGGAAGTCTATGTACATTAAAGAAGAATGTTTGGTACTATAGTTGTTTTGGTTTCATTTGTTTTTGATAACAATATTATTTTAGCGATTTAAATGTCATTAAAGGAAGGTTGTAGATTTATTACATTTCTTAAAAGTGGGCATTGGGGGCCGGGTGCGGTGACTCACGCCTGTAATCCCAGCACTTTGGGAGGCAGACGCGGGCAGATCACGAGCTCAGGAGTTGGAGACCAGCCTGGCCAAAATGGTGAAACCCCATCTCTACTAAAAACACAAAAATTAGCTGGGCATGGTGGCACATGCCTGTAATCCCAGCTACTCAGGAGGCTGAGGCAGAAGAATTGCTTGAACCTGGGAAGCGGAGGTTGCAGTGAGCCAAGATTGCACCACTGCATTACAGCCTGGGCGACAGAGCAAGACTCCATCTAAACAAACAAACAAACAAAAAACACGTGGGCATTGGGTAAGAGTGATTTTCCAAGAGTAAAATGAATGGGTTATGATATAGATTAAGCATTCCACCACTAGTATTAAAAATAAGATAGAATAGAAAATAATAGCATGTTATAGATTGATGATAGATTGATAGGTATACTGGCTAAAAATCTAAACTTTATTTCCTACGGTGCGTTGCAGTTAACAAAGACTTTGAAAGCAACTAGATTGTCCAAGCTGGAGAAACATAGCTGCAAGGTTTGGTATTAATCTGTCACACTACAAGTGTTTCTGAGTAACAGGTACTTTCATTACTTCTGGAACCAAGGTTGGCATTTAAGGAAGTAAATAAATATACAGTGACCTCTGCCCCAGGGGAAACCAGTGGCCACTTTTTCCTCTGAAAGAACTGATTAGGATTACTTCCTTCTCTTAACAAATTAATATTTCCGTGTTTGATGGAAAAAAGATGTATGAAAAACAAAACCTTACAGAATTGGATGCCAAGCAATAGAGTCAAGTTTGTATGATGGCTTAAATAAGGACAAGGTAGCAGAAAGGGTTTAAGTATTTTGAGATGTCTTCAGGGAAGAAATGAGACTTTATTGAAAATGCCTTGAATTTCAGTTTCAGATCTTCTTTGGATTAAAATGACTTAATAATTAAAATCACATGATCAACCTCATGAGCTAGTTCTTTAGATTAGCTTATTGAAAGAGCCATCATTTTTTTCCCTCTGTTTCTTCTTCTTTTTTTTCTTTTAGTGGCGGGTGAAGGGGGATGGTGCCTCTGTCTATCACCCAGGCTGGAGTGCAGTGGCATGATCTCAGCTCCCTGCAACCTCCACCTCCCAGGTTCAAGCTATTCTCCCTGCCTCAGCCTCCGGAATAGCTGGGATTACCGGTGCCTCCTGCACCATGCCTGGCTAATTTTTGTATTTTTTAGTAGAGATGGAGTTTCACCATGTTGGCCAGGCTGGTCTTGAACTTCTGACCTCAGATCATCTGCCTACCTTGGCCTCCCAAAGTGCTGGGATTACAGGTGTGAGCCACCGCACCCAAACTCCCTCTGTTTCTTCATACATGGCTCATATTCATAAAATTCATGAAATTTAATTCAAATTTAATGGGTTTTGGCCCATTACTTAGGCCATGCCTTATATATAGAAAGCTGTCATTTGACTGCAGTACTGGACCAACTGCAAAACATTAGATACCTCTTCCTCGTTTTATTGCATTAATTGCATAGACTGGGCTAGACTAAAAAAAAATAACAGTGGTTTAGGCTGAAAATTTGCTTTGTTTCTATGTTGTGCTAAACAGTTCTTTAGATGGGAGCAAAATTCAGGCACTGAAGCTACCGTTCAGTTTTTCAGCAAGAAATTCTGAAATGGAAGGAGTGGCATTGTGTCTTAGAATAATCGGGCCTTTAAAAACAAGCAAGCAAACAAAACAACCTCTTAGTTTACTGTTGGCATATGGATGTATCAAATTCAGAGCTTCTTTTAATATCCCTGTGTATGATTTTGTCCAAGTTCTTTAAAAATATTTATAATAATTAAATATATTTTAGTGTAGTTTTATATATATACACACACACGCTAAAATATGTGTATGGCATATATATACACACACATATATACTAAAATGTATTTAAGTAAAAAACATTTATTTGTTTCTTGCCTAATTGTGTGTACCAGTCTTCCTTTATTAATGAAATTTATTTCTCTTTGTTTACCTTTACCATCTGAGGTACAGATACCCTTCTTTTTAATGCTTGATGTTAATTATCAAAACCATACAGCTTTCCGTGAAGAACTTTTCTAATGTTCCAAATATTAGTTCAGCAGAGTCATACTCATGGCAAAAAAAATTAACGGCATTTGATCCATCCCGTTGAATGAAAGCTGGAGTAATATTTAATCTAGGATTTTAGGAAGGAAAGAATCCTTAAAGCCATGGTCTGTAGGGAAAGTGAGAACAGAAGCTAAGAGATATAGAATCTTCCTCTCCTCTGCACTGGCAGTTTCTGATGAGGAGCTATTCACAGGCTGCACAAAGGAATGTGCTTGCACAGGTATTTCTCTTTGAGGGTGGTAAGGTGAAAGATAGGGAAGGTGAAGTGTTTATTATACTGAAAATCAAGAAACAGCTTTTTTATTAAATTTCTCTTTTACTTTGTGATAGAAAGTATTCAGCACAGGTTAGCCTGGAGTCCCTTGGTCCCCTGCCCTTGTTAATTACAATTAATTGAACACTTTGAACATTTCGATTCTAGTTAACTTTGTTTAGCAAATGTGAACAAGAATCTTAATCTCATAAAAAATAATAAACGGGCACAGCCTAGTGGAGTATTCCAGGATTTTAGTGCATTGAACTTCTAGGCGCTGGATTTTCAGAAGCTATTTTTTTTTTTTTTTTTCACAGGATGTGTGAGACTGGTGAAGGGCTGTTTATCTTTCAGACCCGAGACGGGGAGGCCATCTATCAGAAAGTCCACTCTGCTGCCTTGGCCATAGCCGAGCAGCACGAGCGCTTGCTACAGAGCGTGAAAAACTCAATGGTATGTTTGGAATTTCTTGCTCGTGTCCCAGTGCCTATCACTGCAGAAAGCAATTGGCTCGTTTTTGTGCTGGAAAATATGGTCAGCATTATTTGAGCAGATGATTGATTCCTCTTCTCAATAGTGTATCACTTGGATTAAATGCCATTCCGGAATGCCTGATGTAGGCCGTGGGTAACCCCTTAACCATGCATCCCCATTATCTACTTTGCAACTCAATCGCAAGGGTGTGTAAAATTAATTTGCATGTGTATAGACATCTGTAGACACAACCATGTGGATCATCTACCTATGGAGATATGTCTTGCTATATCAGAAGTTATTTCAAATGTCAACAGAGGCCAGAGAGAAAAATGTAAATGAAAGAAGAGGGCTGAGGGAAACTGGAGTGAAATGTCAAAAGCCCAAGACCAGACAACTGTTGACGTGAGAACATGAGATTGTGATACCCATGTGGGTAGATCACTTGATTTTTCAAGGGAAGCCAAAGATTTGAGTCTGTGTGTAATACCTGCCAGTTGGTAACTGTTGGAAATTAATTCTAGTAAGACTCCAACACTGCGGGTGGGTCAAAGAGAACCTGTCTGTGGGTGAACTGCTACCCACAGTCATGCATGTGCCGTGTCTTATAGTCATTGGTATATAAAGATGCCCAAACACACAGCATACATAAACATGCCCTCAGAACATTTACTCTTTGCTTTACATTGTGCTAGGGACTTGGATTACATAAAGAATTATGTTCATGAGGCCAGGCGCGGTGGCTGACTCTTGTAATCCCAGAGCTTTAAGAGGCTGAGGCAGACTGATCGCTTGATCCCAGAAGTTTGAGACCAGCCTGGACAACATGGGGAGACCCTGTCTTGATAAAAATACAAAAATTAGCCAGCCACGATGGTATATGACTGTAGTTCCGGCTACTCAAGAGGCTGAGGTAGGAGGATCACTTGAGCCCAGGAGGTAAAGGCTACAGTGAGCCGAGTTTGTGCCACTGCACTTAAGCCTGAGTGACAGAGCGAGACCCTGCCTCAAAAAAGAAAAAAAGAATTATGTTCATGAGTTTATTCTTTAAGGAGAGTAAATTCATGAAATCATAAATCATAAATGAATGCACAACAGTTAAATAATGCACATCATGCATTGTGGCTGCAAACACATACATAGAGCTTCACATCTGGAAGGAAATATACAAAACAAAGAGGAATTGGGTTGGCATGGTAAGATTTGGGTAGTTTGAAACTTTACGATTGAAACATGTGGGGTGTTTGGATTTAAAGAGTGGAGGGGCAAAGCATGCCAGTAACGTGATCTGTTCCAACACAGCCTCGGGTTATTTCCAAATGACGTCTATAGGCAGCACTCCAGGATTTTAGAGCAGGGGTCAGCAAAGCTTCCTGTAAATGTTTTATGCTTTGTGGACCAATATGGCCTGCAAGTACTTAACTGCCATTGTAGCACAACTGCAGCTATGGGAAAGATATAATCAAATGAGCATAGCCATGTCTCAAAACAAACTTAATGGACATTGAAATACAAATTTCATATAATTTTCACATGTCATGAAATATTACTCTTCTTTTCATTTTCTCTCAACCATTAATAAGTGTACTTTATTTATTTATTTATTTATTTGCATATGGGTCATTCAGAAACAGTCAGGAGGCTGGATTTGGGCCACAGGACAGAGCTTATTGTTGGAAAAGAGCAAGTGCCCCCGTGAACCACTGCTGACATAAGCATTTGTGAGAAACCAGGCTTGAAGACTTGTGTATGATCTCAGAGGTGGCGGAGGTGGGCATGCTGAGGAGGAGGCATGGAATGAATTAAGGGGTTTTGATGGTGGTTTTCATATGTCAACTTGACTGGGACACAGGGTGCCTGGATATTTGGTTAAACTTTCTTTTGAGTGTGTCTCTGAAGGTGTTTCTGAATGACAGTAGCATTTGAATTGATAGATTGAGTAAAGCAAATTGCCCTCTGCTATGTGAGTGGGTCTCATCTAATCTGATGGAGGCCAGAATAGAACAAAAGGGAGGGTAAGAGAGAATTAGCTCTCTTTGTGGTCTTGAGTTGCGACATTGGTCTCCTTTGGCCTTCAAATCCAGACCAGAAATCATCAGCATTGGCTTTCAGGCCTTAAGACTGCAGATCTTGGTGTATATATCGTACTTACTCTGTTTCTGGAAAACTGTGACTAATATAACTAATTTAGGGGTAGACATAGATAAAACAAGAGATAAATTTCAGTACCATCATACTGTGTTCAAGATCATGACCCACGAAGCCAGACTTAGTTCCAACACCAGTTCTGAAACATTCCAGCTTTGTGGAGGAGAACAAAGTTCTTGATATCCCTGAGCTCCAGTTTTATCCTTTGTAAAATGGGAGCAGTAATAGTATTTATCTTAAAGTCCTCTCTCTCTCTCTCTCGCCATCTCTCTCCATCTCTCGCCATCTCTCTCTCTTTCTCTCTAAATGTCTAAGTAGAGCAAATGTAAAATTAGATTGAGAAGGAATGGGGAATGATATAATTTAATAGATTTTAGAGAATTAGAAACTACTATAAGAAACTCTAAGAAATAATTATATTTATTATTTTCTTATTTCAAAAGGAATCTACACATTATTGAAACATTGTAGACAACACAGCAGAATAAAAAGAACATAGTAAGTCATCCCTCTGCCTGCCACACAAGAATACACCTGTTACTCACTTTGGAATGTGTAGCTTTCCAGTATTTTAACTAGGTGGATGTAGGAAATACAATTATATTGAATACATTGCTTGTGCTAGCTTTTTGCAAGAAAATAATACATATTGTCTCATTAAATATCATCTTCAACATCATATTTTATGGTCTTATTATATGGATATTTCATAGATTTATAAAACTATGCATCAAGGTTGAGCACAGTGGCTCACACCTGTAATCCCAATATTTTAGGAGGCCTAGGCAAGGAGGATCACTTGAGACCAGAAGTTTGAGACCAGCCTGGGAAAAATGGTAAGTTTTGGTCTCTATAAAAAATTTAGAAACTAGCCAGGTACAGTGGCTTGCACCTGTACTCCCAGCTACTCAGGAGACTGAGGCAGGAGGATCCTTTGGACCCAGGAATTCAAGGCAGCAGTGAGCTAGGTTCCTGCCACTGCACTCCTGCCTGGGTGACAAAGGGAGACCCTATCTCTAATATATATACACATATGTATATGGTTATATATATATTTATTTATATATATGGTTATATATATTTATATATGAGGTTTTATATATATATGAATATATAACAACAACAAAAAACCTGTGCGTCAGCTTGATGTTCAATCTGTATGCATCAGTGACTATCTGTTTAAGATAAATTCTTAAAACTTGATTGCTGAATCAAAGTCTCAGAATGCTTTTAAGGATTTGCTTTTCTTTCCAAGTAGCCTTCCAGGAAGACTTTCTTTTTGAACTAATACAATGTTGGTATTTATTTTCCCACGTACTTAGGAATTCTGGATATTTCAATAAAGAGACATCAGTGGATGGATGGAGAGAGACAGAGGGAGGGGAATGCGAGAGAGAGCGAGAGTGAGCTGTGAAGTTGAATTCAGGTCACTTAAAACTTACAGGGCGACATGTCATTGCATTAGGGTTGTGTGGCTATTCCATCAGCTCCCTTTAGGCACCTCAAGAAGTTTGTCTAAGATTGTCTTGTTCGTAGAGCCATCAATTAGCATAAATTGTTTTGTACTTGAAAGGCGGGTTCCGCCTGCTCACGCACATGTTTTTCCATTTACAACCTCATTATTTCCGCTAAAAATTAATCAGGAATATGAGTAAATCGTTTGGATTATCCCTTTGCAAATTTAACTAGAAAATAATGTCACCTGCTCTTAATTTGCTGTGTGCTTAATGGGTTCTATAAAATAAATGTGATTTTTAAAGCCACGGCATCCTGTTATAGATGGAAATGAGTAAGCTTCAATGTGGGATCTGAATCTTAAGGAGTTAAACGAGGGATTGTGAAAACTTAAATCAATGTACTGTAATCAATCTCTGATTAGGGGATACCATGCTAAAATAAAGCAAATGAAGGCAACATTACTGGGTCACCCTGCCTAGGTTATTGTTTTGCCTTTTCTGGTTATTGAGAGTGGATCCACATAGACCTGGCTGCATTCCCTACTAGGAATTGCTTTTATATGACTGCTGACTTGCTTCTATGAGATGGCCAAGATCATAACTGGAGAAAGATGGCAAAACTCATATCTGGCCTTAGCCTCACGATTAGGAAGACCTAACTCACTGCTAACTGTCCCTGTTGTAAAATTCCCGAGTGTGTCTACAGACAGAATACTGCAATGTGGGGCCCATATCAGGCAGAAATTACGTCCTGGAGTGAATTGATCAGAGTCACCCTTATGACCCTCAATCCCAAAACTCATAAAGAAGGGGCCTGTGGGTCAGATAATAATAGTAACAGTTGTAGGAGGCTGAATAATGGCTCCCCAAATATGTCCACATTCAAGTCTATGCAGTCTGTGAATGTTACCTTACAAGGCAAAAGGGACTTTGCAGGTGTGATCGAGTTAAGGATCCTGAGATGGTGACAGTATCCTGGTCTATCCAGGTGGGTCGAATATAATCACAAGTGTCTTCAGAAGAGGGAAACAAGAGGAGTCAAACAGAGGGCAAGGCAATGGTGGAAGCAGAGAGACAGAGAGAGAGAAGGGGTGGAGAGGGAGATTTTAAAATGCCACGCAGCTGGCTTTGAAGGTGGAAGAAGGGACTGTGAGCCAAAAGATGTTTGTGGCCTTGAGAAGTTAGAAAACGCGTAAAAACAGCCTGGCACGGTGTCTCACGCCTGTTATCCCAACACTTTGGGAGGCCGAGGCAGGTGGATCATGAGGTCGAGAGATCGAGACCAGCCTGGCCAACAGAGTGAAACCCTATCTCTACTAAAAATACAAAAATTAGCTGGGCGTGGTGGCGTGTGCCTGTAGTCCAGCTATTCGGGAGGCTCAGGCAGGAGAATTGCTTGAACCTGGGAGGTAGAAGTTGCAGTGAGCCAAGATTGCACCACTGCACTCCAGCCTGGTGACAGAGTGAGACTCCATCTCAAAACAAAACAAAACAAAACAAAAAGGCATAAAAACAGGTTCTCCCCTAGAACGTCCAGAAGGAACCAGCCCTGTTGATGCCTTGACTACAGTCAAGTGAGACTGATTTGGGACTTCTGGCCACTAGAACTGTAAGACAATAAATTTGTGTGGTTTTATGCCACCAATTGGTGGTAATTGGTTTCGACAGCCATAGAAAACTAATATGAGAACAGTAACAAAACAAGAATGTGTTATATATCTTCTCTGTAACAGATAATATTTTAAGGACGTTTTGTGTAATTTCTAAACCTCATGAAAACTCTTGCATTGAAGACCCCAAACCACCAGCTTAGAAAGTAGTGGGGCTCAAATTTGGAACAGGTGTGCTGGCATAACCCCCGCCTTATACTGTGTCTTTGAATCAAGCCCTTAGACATGTCTTATTTACCCTGCATGAGATTAACTCACTGTTATTTTGAAAACTCCAAATTAGTGACCAACATTTAAAAATTAAGAGCTTACACATGAATCTCTGATTTTTATATTTTCTTGAAAAGTGCAAAGCTCTGGCAGTGCTGATCTTGCATCCTGACATGGCAATGCTTAGACACGTCCAGTAGTGTCTGGCCTCACACGTCTTTCTCTAGGATCTCGCTGCTGATGTTGTGGCTAATTGATGTCTATATTACTACATAAATTAATTTTCTATTGCCATGTAACAAAGTACCACAAACTATGCACCTTTAAAACAACATCCATTTATTATTTCACAGTTTCTCTGAGTCAGGAGTTTTGGCATAGCATACTGGGCCTTCCTCTTAAGTTTTTCACAAGCCTGTAATGCAGGTTTCTGTTGGGGCTGCAGTCTCATCTCGAGGTAAAAGTGGGGAAGGATCCACTTTCAAGCTCACGTGGTTATTGGTGGAATTTAGCTACTTGCGGTTGTGGGACGGAGGGCTACAATTTCTTGCTGGCTGTTGGACAGAGGCCATTCTCAGCTCCTGGCCACATGAACCTTGCCAGCACGGCCACATACTTCATCATAGGTAGCAAGAGGCCACAATCCTATGTATCCCAATCATGGAAGGATTATTTTATTCATCTTCTCACTCTGTCATACTCTATCAATATGTTTTTCTTTTTTTTTTTTTTTTTGGAGACAGAGTCTTGCTCTGTTACCCAGACTGAACTGCAGTGGCGAGATCACAGCTCACTGCAGCCTTGACCTCCTTGTACCTCAGCCTCCTGAGTATGTAGGACTACTGGCATGCATCACCATGCCTGGCTCCTTTTATTTATTATTTATTTTTTTGTAGACATGAGGTCTCCCTATGATGTTGCTCAGGCTGGTCTCAAATTCTGGGTTTAAGCAAACCTTTTTCCTCTGCCTCTCAAAGTGCTGAGATTACAGGTATGAGCCACTGCACCCAGCCAGTCTGTTGACTAAAAGCAAGTCATAAGCCCTGTACATGCAAAGGAAGGGCACTGCACAAGGATATGTCCACCAGGAGGAGGAGATCATGGGGCCACCTCAGTGTCTGTCCCCTGCACCATGAAAATTTCTGGAATAATATTTACTTAGTGGTTTGATTTTTCACTTTTAAATATTTTTCCTACTTTATGGCATTTGCTAATAACACTATGTGTTTATTGAACATCTACGATATGCCCAACTCTTTAGTAATAACAGCCACTGTTATTTTTCAGGCCTCCTACATCTTTACTTGCGTTTTCTCTAATAACCACAATAACTCTGTGAGGTAGATTCATTTGTTCACTCTCATTCATTTGACCATTTAAACATGTTTATTGAGAACCTACTATGTTCTGTTTTGTGTGGCAGGATACAGTGGCAAGTAGACACTTGAGGCCCATGCTCCTACAGGGCTTACAATGGCAGAGAATATTCATGATCCCTGACCTGGAAGGAATCACTGTCCTATGATGTAGATGAGAAAAGAGATGTTCAGCATGGTGAAGTCATTTGTCTGCAGCTATACAGCTAATTACTCCTGAAGCCAGGAATGCAGGATGGTTTTATCTGGTTCCAAAACTCTACCTCTGGCCATGATGTCTCACTCCTTCGAAGGGTTTTAAACCTCTTATGTCTCCACTCAGCATGGTCTTAGCATTTTCCTTTTTTTTTTTTTTTTTTTTTTGAGACAGGCTCTCACTCTATAACCCAGGCTGAAGTACAATGGCACAATCTTGGCTCACTGTATCCTCTGCCTCCGGGTTCAAGCCATTCTCCTGCCTCAGCCACCCAAGTAGCTGGGATTATAGGCACCTGCCACCACGCCTGGCTAATTTTTTGTATTTTTAGTAGAGACGGTGTTTCACTATGTTGGCCAGGCTGGTCTCAAACTCCTGAGCTCGTGATGTGCCCGCCTCAGCCTCCCAAAGTGCTGGGACCACAGCTGTGAGTCACCACACCCGGCTGGTCTTAGCATTTTCAAATGACCTTGATAGACAGAGCACCTTTCAGAAACGTCTATCAATTTGTAATATATCTTTTAAAAAAATCACTGTTAGGGTTGAGCACAGTGACTCATGCCTATAATCGTAGCACTTTGAGAGGCCCAGGCAGGAGGATTGTCTGAGGCCAGGAGTTAGAGACCAACCTGGGAAACATAGGGAGACCCCATCTCTAGAAAATATTTAAAAATTAACCTAGCATGATGGCGCATGCCTGTAGTTCTAGCTCCTGGGAAGGCAGAGGCAGGAGGATGGTTTGAATCCAGGAGATCCAGGCTGCAGTGAGCCATGACAGTGCTACTGCCCTCCAGCCTGGGCAGCAGAGCAAGACCTTGTTTCAATAAATTTTACATATATATGAAAAATCACTGTTAAATGAAATCTCATTTATTTGTGTAGTTTTGGCTTTAGAGAGCAGTCTTGCCACCTTATTATTTCTCCTCTACATTTCCACTTTAAAAATTCAATGCATTGTTATTATTCACTCTAAAGGGGGTGCTGGGAGAAGGAAGGGTGGGCCTGGAGTATGAAGTGCAGAACTAACTGTGAATGAGGCGGGGAGGCGAGGACTGTCTTGCACCAGCTGCCAGCTGCCTTGCTGGAGAAGCTGCAGCAAAACTTCAGGACAGCTCAGGCACTCCCTAGAGCGGCTATAGCTATTTTTGCCACCTTTGAGATCAGTGTCTATGACAAAGTCTAATTTTGGAACGAGGAGTGGCAGTGTGTGGGATATTCCTCATTCCACGACTGGGCTTGTCATTTTTAGACTTTCCTTCAAGGCGAGAGCCTCAAGGTGAAGAATGCCTGCTTTTAACAGGTTTTCCCAGGGGCTCTGGGTGGGGTGGGGGAGCTCCACTGAGGGGGACATTCGGACCCCCGGGTGACTTCTGCCCCATACTCTGGAGTCCTGATTATACACAGGCTTGAGAGTTCAATCTGAACTTTCTTTTTTTTTTGGTCACTTCTTTGTGTTTCTTTGTTTAAGAGATTGATTTACTTCCGAGCTGGGATTTGCAAATACAATTTGCTAATGAATTAGTAGAATTCAAGTGGCATTCTTCCACAATTTTTGAAACCAGATTAATTTATAGTCAATCTAATTTTAAAAGCAATATGCTACACATTTTGTTTCCTTAGATATAGAGGGCATCAAAGAAATCATAGAGTCAATTTCATTACTATATAGACACTAAAGTAGACCCTTGCATGGTGGGGTTTTATGTGTGTAAATGCTCTTCTCACAACTCAGCATCTCCTACGCTCCTTGCCCCTCCCCCCGCAAGAAAATCTGTCTTTCCCTCTTCTATTTATGGGCTCTGGTTAATTGGGTTAACTTATGGATTTTTAAAAATGTACTGCTTAAAGCATTTATCGTTTTCCCCCTCCTGAATTAAACCCTTTTTATATCCTGGCATATTAATTATCCTTCAAAAAACTTTTATGAAATACCTATTTACTACTTGCAAAGCAATGTGTTAGATCTTATGGAGAATATCTAATAAAGCATAAAGTGTTTCCATCTTTTATTTATTTATTGTTTTACTGAGACAGAGTCTTGCTCTGTCGCCCAGTCTGGAGTGCAGTGGTGCGATCTTGGCTCACTGCAACCCCTGCCTCCCGGATTCAAGTGACTCTCCTGTCTCAGCCTCCCAAGTACCTGGAATTACCGGCACCTGCCACCACGCCCAGCTAATTTTTGTATTTTTAGTAGAGACAGGGTTTCACCATGTTGGCCAGGCTGGTCTCAAACTCCTGACCTTAAGTGATCCGCCCACCTCAGCCTCCCAAAGTGCTGGGATTACAGGTGTGAGCCACCACGCCTGGCATTTGTTTTCATCTTTAAAGTAGCTTACCATTTAAATAAGGAGTTCTAAATATACCCCTCATGCAACAGTGTAATTCTGTGGGTTTAATTTGCTATGGTCGCTTTGGAGGACAGTGTGTTCTTATTTGCTGAAATTAAATTCACACATCTTTTTATTCAGCAGTAGTACTTCTAGGAATTTACTCTGAAGTATACTAGCAGAAGTGAAGATGATGTGTACACAAATGTTCACGGGAGGACTCGTTCCTTTATTCTTAGATTCCTCTTTTTAACAAGTATTTGCTGAGCCCTGCTATCCACTAGATAATATACGAGGTACTGGGGACATGGCTCTGAAGAAGATGAAGTTCCCATTCTTGGGGAGCTTATTTGTAAGAGCAGAAATAACTAGAAAGAGGTTAAGTGTCCACCACAGGGGGACAGATTATGGCACATGATAGGACAGGAATTACATGAGGCAGTCAACTAGAAATAGAGGAAATTCATGTGTACTAATGACTACATGAAGAGAGTCGTATTATAGTCATATCAAGGTGTATAAAGGAAATGAATGACTATGAGGCAGAACTCAAGGTGGATTCTGACACCTCACTAATGCTCTTCTAAGTGCAGAAAATTAACTTATGGCAGGGTACAAATGGATGTGCTAGTGTTGGTTACCCTTTGGGAGCAAGACTATGATTTGGAGAGTGTGGGAAGGGGCTTTCATATATTACTTTATGTCTTTCTCTTATATTTAACTGTTTTAAACCATGGCTATGTAATGTATTTTTGGAAAAAGAAACAGTGGTTGAGTTTCTGGCACAAGGCAAATGTAATTGATTCAACTGGTAAGAGAGAGGGAGGGTTCTTTCACTTCGAGTACATAAAAATGCATGATTGGCTGGGCGCGGTGGCTCACCCCTATAATCCCAGCACTTTGGAAGGCTGAAGCGGGCAGATCATTTGAGGTCAGGAGGTTGAGACCAGCCTGGCCAACACGGTGAAACCTTGTCTCTACTAAAACTACAAAAATTAGCCAGGCATGGTGGTGGGTGCCTGTAATCCCAGCTATTTGGGAGGCTGAGGCAGGAGAATCGCTTGAACCCAGGAGGTGGAGATTGCAGTGAGCTGAGATTACACCACTGCACTCTAGCCTGGGCGATAGAGTGAGACTCAGTCTCAAAAGAAAAAAAAAATCGCGATTAAAGATGATAACACCTTAAAGAAAAATATGTGGTAGAGTTTAGAAGCTTGATAGGAAAATTCTCAGGGCTATAGAGTATCTGTGAAGGATCAAGAACATCTTCTTGGAGAAGGTTATGCCTGGGCTGAATTTTAGAATAAACAAGAGTTAGCTACATGCTGCTACTGATGGTATTGATGATACGTCTGATATTTCTTGAGAACTTATTATGTGCCAGGCACTTTCCAAGTACTAGATGTATTAACATTTCATCTTCAACATGGTGTATCAAAGGGTACTACCATCTCATTTTTATGGCTTAGGAGTTGGAAGTGTGGATGCTCAGATAGGAAGTGATAAAGCCAAGATTTAAACCCAGGCAGCCACTGGCTCCGGTGCCCACACTTGTACCACCATGCTGTACTTACTTATGAATTCTGTAGAAATTAAAAGAAACTAAATAGGCTGGGCGCGGTGGCTCACGCCTGTAATCTCAGCACTTTGGGAGGCTGAGGTGGGCGGATCATGAGGTTGGCAGATCAAGACCATCTTGACCAACATCCTGAAACCCCATCTCTTCTACAAATACAAAAATTAGCTGGGCGTGGTGGCGTGCGCCTGTAGTCCCAGCTACTCGGGAGGTTGAGGCAGAAGAATCGCTGGAACCCAGGAGGCAGAGGTTGCAGGTGAGCCGAGATCGCGCTATGAACTCCAGCCTGGTGACAGAGTGACACTCCATCTCAAAAAAAAAAAAAAAAAAAAGCTAAATGAGATTAACTTACATTTACTAATAGACATTTAACACAGAACAAACTGCTTATTCAGACAGGATAGATGCAGATGAAATTCAGGCTTCTTCCTTAAATTTGCGATGGCTTTGTTCTTGTGTATTAGGGGAAACAAATCTCATTTTCTGAGTACTTCTGTTTCAGTCTCTTGTAACAACATAATAATTTGCAATGTGCAGGGGTGTGTTTTAATAGTGCTTTCACCTGATTATTAAATGCTGCCTTAGCTTACACAGCTCCTCCCCAGAGCTGGGAGCTCATATCATGGTGCCAGGGATGTTGTTTGGCTCATGGCTCTGCCTCTATAGGAAAAGGAGACAACTTGTTTTGCTAACAGATTGTGGCTCTGTTTATAAACTCGAAAACAAGTATTAATATTTGAGATGGGGGCTCCGTCAGTAGGCAGTACATTGCGAGCTTGATGGTGGCAAGGCAGCCTGTCATGCCACAACCCTTCCCTCATTTGGAGGTGTTCACTTCAGAGCGTAAAATCACACGTGCATCTGCTTGACCGTGTGGGTGGTGGTGAGCAATCCTATTTCCCCGTGTCAAGCATGGCAAAGAAGATAGAGGTAGAAGTGATGAGGATTGAGAGAAGAAAGAAATCAATTCAGTGCAGTTTCCAATCTGTTTTGGGAAGTCAGAGAGTGAGTTCAAAAACTCTTAAGATTTTCAAAATGGTCATAACAGGGCATGAAATCAAGTACAGGACCCTTCTAAGCACGGAGCCCTGTATGACTGCACACACTGTACTCCTGGGAAGTCAGCCTCAGTGAAGAGTTATGCCTGGGGAACATACCTAAACAGGATGTGATCAAGCAAACTGGAACGTGTAGTCACCCTAAAACAGTGGTTCTCAATTAGTGGCAGTTTTATTTCCCAGGGGACATTTGGTAGGATCTGGAGTCATTTTTGGCTGCCAACAATGGTGTCCCATTGGCATCTAGTGGGTAGAGGCTAGGAGTGCTGTAAGTACCACGCAATACATAGGACAGCCCCCCTCCACACTACAGAGAATGAGCTGGCCCCAAATGTCAGTAGGGCCAAGGTTGAGAACCCTTGCTCTTCTGATAGACAAGTTCTGCTTGAAGCTGGGCCAGAATTTGATGGGTCTGTGTGTTGGAGGTTGAATATCCTTTCTGAGCTGTGCAACTCAGCCTCTGTTTGCCTTGTTCACATCATATGTAATAAATGGGTGACACTAGAGCCTATCTATGCCTTGGTGTTTTGGTTCATATGAGCTAGTACATGTAAGGCACCGCGACAGGGCATAGTAAGATTCAACACATGTGGGCTATTACAGTGATTTCTTCTTCTTTTTTCTTTCTTTTTGTTTTCGAGATGGAGTATTGCTTTGCCACCCAGGCTGGAGTGCAGTGGCACTTTCTTGGCCCACTGCAAGCTCCGCCTCCCGGGTTCAAGCGATTCTCTGGCCTCAGCCTCCCGAGTAGCTGGGAGTACAGGCGTGTGCCACCATGTCCGGCTAATTTTTTTGTATTTTTAGTAAAGATGGCATTTCACTGTGCTAACACAGGTTGGTCTCGGTCTCCTGACCTTGTGATCCACCTGCCTTGGCCTCCCAAAGTACTGGGATTACAGGTGTGAGCTGCTGTGCCCGGCAGGTGATTTCCTTTTTACTTAAACCAATGTGAGTTGGGCCAGGAGAAAGAGACTCACCTTGAAGCAATGGGGACATAAACAGGCAACACCAGGAGTTTGAATGATGGAGCCGAGAGTTCTTGTTTCCTCAAGACCCTGATGATGTTTGTGCAGTATCAAAGAACAGAGCAAGCACAACCACATGTGACTATGAGGCCCCTGTCCTCTGTACGGCTCATAGCCTAGTACTCAGCAGGAATTCCAGTAATACGCATAGTTATACTTGCTTTGTAAAGCAAAGTGCAACAAGAAAACAATGTATGAATACATGGTGCGGGTGATTCTGTCCAGCAGCCCACCCCTTCACTCTGGCATGTGCTTGGCATCTTGTCACAAAAGCACCTGCTTCCACTGAGTGTGAGCCCTAGTCTTTAAAGGGACAATCTGATTAGATGGGATTTTTATTTTATGCATTAACTTTAAAAGCTGACCTCTGAATAAGTGGCAGCTCCATTCGAGCCTGTCTGGAAGGCAGGGACAAGGCCCCATGGGTGTGTAATAAGCTCAGGGTCTGGCACAGGGCTTAAAGGTTTGTTGAATGAACAAAATAGGGATCAAATAAATTATTATGTGAGCCAAGAGGAAAAGAAAAATCGAAGCCAAAATACCAAGTCCAGTTCTCTGCTAATGCCCAAACAGGGCACAGGTGCCAGGCAAGTCTGCTTTAAAAGGCCACAGAAAACTCAGTCCCTGAGGACATCTATTTCAATGTACAGGTGGGGGACAGGATTTTTTTAGTAAGGAGGCAGAAAAAGTTACCGGAGGCAAAGGGAGCAGTGAATTTGTTTTGTGCATGTGGCTGAGAATTCAGATGGCTCTGAATAAATGGATGCAAATCACTTGCATTCCCCGTGAAAATAACCATTTGAGTGCATCTGGTGCTCGGCAACATGCTGCACTTGGAAATTTGGCCCCAAATGGTTGATTTCACTAACAGTCTGCTTTGTGAAAGCTGTAAGCGACGATGGAGGCATTGTTTCCACCAGCGTTCTGCTCACTGTCTAGCGTCTTTGCTGCATGGTTTTCTTTCCCTTAGCAGGAAAGCGGTCTTTCTTTCTTACCCACAATTTTTTTTTTTTTTTTTTATTTTCTAACATCAAGGAAGTAAGCCTCTACTCCCTCTATTTTCTTGACAGCTCCATAATATTCTGTGATAACTTGGTAACATTTGGATGATAGGAGTACCCATCACTTTTCCTCCAAATGTCAGAACAAAAGAGAGGAGTTGGAGAAGGTAAAGACGGCTCTTTGGGTGGTTCCTGCCAAACATCTGTCAGAGCTGGAATCAGAATTAGGTGGCCCTTGAGGACCGGTTCATTAAATGTCGGGGAAGACCACATGTTTGGCAGATCGTTAATTTCCACTTGAAAGGAGACCCCTGGGACAGTGGGGGTCCAAGGGCCTCATAGAGGTTCTAATATCCTGTTTTTCAAGATGGTGGTGGGGGTAGCCTCATCTCCTTGCAGCCTAGACGTTTGGCTAGTTGCCATTTCTTTAAGCTTTGGAAACACAATTAAGGTGCCTTTTAGCATTTGGAACAGAGTAGATTTGAGTCCATCCTTTAGGATCTGGAGAATACTCTCAGTACTTTCTATGAGAAATACGTAGGATTGTGTTATGAACCGTAGCTCTGGAGTAAGAGGCCAGGTCCTATATCCTGGCTGGACATCTTTACCAGCTCAGGGTCCTGGGGCTACTCACTTTACCACCCTTAGGACTGGTTCTCCCTTCTACAAAGTGTGGACTATATTAGTTCACACCTTGCCAGGTGAGATAAGGCAGGTGGCTTCTTGGCACAGCGCCTGGTACCTATTAAATACAGCAGCAACCTGAGCTGTTACTATTACTGACTTGTAGTGGGAGAAACAAGGGAAGGCAGATTATAGGGAATTCCCATTCACACAAATGATTCATTCATTTCTTCAATCAATTCGTCCATCCATAATTCAATTATCCAATCCCTTTTTATTAAATGCCTACTGTATGCCAGGAATCCTGGTGGGCACGACGTATATGAGCATATCCAAGAAACCTCTGCCTTCAGGAAGGAGAACTCTGTTGCGAGGACGGTCTTCTCTTAGGGGAAGGAGCACCGTTGTGGAGGCAGACAACGATATATCCAAAACCTGGCTTTCAGCGAGCTCTCTGACCAGACACTCTAAAATCCTGGGGGACGGAGAAAGTGTGAACGTTTTATTTATTTTAAGTTTCCAGTCCCTAGCACAGTGTGTGGCTTATAAATGGTGCCCAGAGTATATAAATGGATGGAATGAGGGAATGAATGAGCCGAAGAATACTGAGTGCAGAATTGAAAGGGGTGAGGGAAAGGGTGGAGGTTTTTAGGTAGGAAGCATGTGAGCAGAAAACCCAGTTAGGAGGCTTCTTCTAATTGAGGGATAATTAGAGTTGGAATGAGCGGCTCCATCTGGCTCTTTGCTGAGAGTCTGCATGCTTTATTTCGTTCAATTTTCACAACTATCCTTGGAGATAGGGACTGGTTTTTGAATCTTATTTAATTTATTTTTACATAAACACATGTCTGTAAAATTTAACTAACTGCAAAATTATGATCATATAGATGATGATTAGTGCTCTATTTTTTCTTTTTATAATTTGTTTACGTGCATCTTTTTCCCCTCCTGTCTCTTTATTAGCAATTCCTAAACCTAGTTAAGAAGTTCACACGGAAGTACCTTTCCGTGTTTTCCTGTGTACCCATATAATCCTGTACAGATATGCACATCTACATATATACATAGACACTTACACACACAGATACATACAAAAGATGGGTGTCGTGATGCAATTGTTTTTTGTACAAAATTGTGATCACATCACACAACTAACCCCTAGTTTTTCCATTCAACAGTAAACATCTAATGGAAATAGTTTGAAGTCTTCTAGTACAGTTGTAATTCAGAGGTTGACAAAATACGGCCCAGGGGCGAAGTCTGGCCTGTGACTGTTTTTGTAATTTAAATTTTATTGGAACACAGCTATATCCTCCCTGTTCATTTATGAGTTGTTGTTCACAGTGAAACAGCAGAGTTGAGCAGTTGGTGATGATGTGGCCTGCAAAGCCATTTACTATCTGGTCCAAAACAGAAAAGTTTGCCAACTTTGTTCTTATTCATTCTTTTTGATGGCTGCATGATATTTCAGAGTTTTGATGTAACATAATTTATTAAACCTATTTATAAGAATATCAGATTTTTTGCCATTAAAACAATACTCTTTGGCTGTGAAGTGGGTCCCTGAAAATAAAAAACAAAACAAAACAACAACATCAAAACCAGTACTACATCAATTATCCTTGTACGCAGTTCTTATAGATTGTTAACCTAATTGAACCGAGTTTGTGAACTTTAGTTAACTGAGTTTTCTAAACTCGGGAGTAGGATTGCTGAATTAAAGGATATAAGTAGCTTTTTAAAATATTTAAATCAGTGTTGCTGCTGGAGTATCTTGCATTTTATTGGATCTATTAGTAGATCCATTTCATAATGGCAGAAACTGAGGCTCGGTGGGTCACCCTGTAGTTAAGGAGAGAGTCAGGACGGAAACCAAAAGCCCTAGATGGATACTCACTGGGAACTGAAAGGAAGAAACAGGTTTGGGAGACTCATCAGAGGTTGAAAGCAGAGAGAGGCTCTGGGGTCTGAGTGTAAATGTGTCTGTGGTGTGGGTAAAGGTGACAGGGTGAGGGTAAGGGAAAGAAAGACGCAGTGGATCTCCAACTTAGTTGTGCGTCACAGTCGTCTACAAGGCTTGTAAAGCCACAGATTTCTGGGCTCCACCTTGAGTGTTTTAACAGGCCTGGGGCAGGGCATTGAAGTGCACATTTCTGGTTAAGTACTCAGGTGATGTTGAGGTGGCTAGACCAGGTAACATGCTTTCAGCACTGATGCTCTGAAGTGGATTTTAGGATCTGGCCCCTTAGTCCTGAAAAGAACAAAAGGATGTATATTCTCAAGAAGTGTAACTGTATCAAGAAAAAACGAGGGATGAAACAGGAGCTAGAGAAATCATAGCATGCACCTTATGCTTCTCCACCCTTCATGATACAACGGTTCACAGTGAGACATACTCACTGATCAGTAATCATATCCTGTGCTGAGAACAGAGTCAATTCAGGCATAATTTTCTACTTGTCTCATCACACCGGACGCTCACCAGCCTTTAGTGTGTGTTAACCCTATATGTTCACAAGGTTGCGAGTGTTCAGGGAAACAAGAACAAGTTATAAGTGATTACGTTTTCTCATTGAAGAAAATGGGATCCTTTTAAGGATTCATTCTTCCTGTAACACAAAGGGGAATGCACCGAATCCAGCAGATGGAGGAAAGAGGAGGAACCAGAACTGATGTGCAGGTCTCTGTATGCCCTAAGAATGACTTCCTCGTCAGCCACGTGGTTGCCTCATGATTATTACAAAACTTGTTCAATAACATCTGCATCTCTGTTCCAGAGGAATTGGTTACTGCCACTTAGCGTAGCAATTAGCATATTAAGCAGTGTGTATTGATTAAACGAACCTGCTTCATCAAGCAGAACGAGCCCCCCAAAATGCCGCTGATGTATTTTTCTCAATAAATTATGCCCCACACCAAGCCATACAAGATACATTTGTGAGAACTTTAGGAAGGTATTTTATAAACCTCAGAAATACTGACTTTTCAGACTTGGTAAATAGATGACACATGGCACAAACACATTTTTTATTTTTAATGTCTTTTAGAAAATGGATTGTCTATGATCATCATTCTTTTTTAAGGGAGACCATTTGGTCTGAATCTTGTGTAAATACAGGGACCATTTTAAGATTCAGTTAAAAACTTACTTGTTATTCATGAAATATTTTGAATATTTCTTTCTAGTTAGAGACTCAAAATTATGTTTGGTTTCTTTGAGGACTGTTTGCTGTTCTCCTTTGAATTTCCCCTGGTTTTCATTTTCTAGTGTCATTTGGAGAAAACCAAAAGGGTTAGGGATGGTGCTGGGGGGAGGACTTATAAAACCACAGTGTATGAAGTAGGAAGATATTTCCTCTTGATAAGACTGCGTTTAGAGGAGTAATGCACTTAACATATCCCTCAGTGCCTCATCCACAGATACAGAGTCCTTGAAACTGGTGAATAGAATACTGTGCAAGTGAGCGAAGAAGCTGTGATTTATTTTGAGTTGCATTGATTTCAAAATAAAGCATTTGGATTAAAAGATTCTGTTGGCAACATGATATTAAGTGCAGATAGTGCAAAAGAACATACACTATAAAACAAGTCCCATCATCCCAGACCCCCAATTTACATTCTCAGAAGCCAACACTTTACCAGATTCCTTTGAATCTTTCCAGAATATAAATTGTTTAATAGATATAAAACATTTATTAATGCACTCATTCATTTACACATACAAGTACCTATGCTCTGTATGGCCTTGTTCCAACAAGCAGGAGTACAACAGAGAACAAGAACTCAGGGAGTTCTTGTCTCAAGGAGTTGGAGTTCTTGTCTCAAGGAGTCTGTCCTCAAGGAGTTTACTACACTGCTGTGGGTGGAGAAGCCAATCAACAATCAATATATAAATATATATCAAGAATTGATGGATGCTATTAAGAAGACATCAGTGTAAGGCAGAGCGAATGACCAGGAATGGTCACTCTGGTAAAGTGATACCCAGGCACACAGCTGAGGCAAATGAAGGAGGAGCACTAAAAATTCCTAAGGGCAAGGTGCTTTGGGCAGAGGGGCCCTTAAGTGCCAAAGCCCTGAAGCGGTCTGTGCTTTCCATGTGCATGTGCAAAGAGGTTGGTGATTTTGGAGCAGATGAAATGAGAAGAGCATAGTAGGTGAATTCTGAAGGAAACTGTGAGCCAGGTCCTGTCTGACCCTGTAGCTACGAGCTATGGATTTTCCTTGGGGAGAGTTGCGTAGTCATTGGAGGGTTTTGAGAAAGGGGTGATATGCTAACTTTGCTTTCGAATTGATCACCTTGGAAGCTGTTTGGAAAAGACTGGGGGTGCCCAGAGCAAGGATACAAGCAAGAAGATGAGTTAAATGCTACTGCAGTCATCTGAGTATCTAGGTGAGCATCAGGGTATGGACCAAGATGGTGGTGATGGAGGTGAGGGAAAGTGGTGGATTCTGGAGATATTTTTGAAGATTGGACCAACAGGATTTGCTGATACATAAGAACTCTTATAGAATAGAGGAGACAGTCAATATCAAGACTGTAGTTTTTTTGTGTATGTTTTAACCAGAACAACATGTAGAATGGAGGAAACCTTTACTTGGAAGGGGAAGAGGTTGAGGGGAGAGGAGCATGAGAAACAACAGTTCAGGATATGTTAAATGGGAGATACCTACCAGTCATCTGGGTGGGAGTGGGAAATAGTCTGTTAAATACACAACTCTGAGATTTGGGGGAGAGATAAGGGTTGCTGATTTCCAGATGGGAATTGTCAGGTTGTCGATAGACAGTATTTAAACCCATCTGAATGACAAGCTCTCTCTGTGAATCGGTTTGATTAATAATTGCCTTCCTTTGTTTTTACGATCATTTCGTATCACTGCACAAAGATTTACCTTTTCTCTTCTTATTGGCTACAGATTAGTCTGTTGCACAATAATGTGAAGGTAAGACTCCTCTGTGTAAGAATAAAAATGAAATTACCATCTCATCTACTTTTTTGATATAGCAGTAACATAAGTAATTTTTGAGTCCGTCTAAAAATCCATTTTAACATGCAAATTAAAATGAAATTCTAATATTCATTTAAAAACTGGTTATCAGAACAGTCCTCAATATAGTAGGTCCCAGGAGGAAAATTGTGGTCAGCAGGAAAAAAAAAATGTTACAAAGGAGATTGTGTCAGAATTTAATTTTACCGTCTCATCTGGTAAATTAAAAAGTGGTTACGGAGATGAACAAACAAAGTATGATACAGCCAAAGGATGGACTGAGATCCAGACATTAAAATGATGCTGTAGAAGACAGTAATTAGGAATGTTAGGATATGTTCATAATATACTAAATGAAAAACCAGAATGGCATAAGAATATGTCCAGTTTGTGTTAAATATACATTATGTATGTACCTTTTTAAAAATATTGGCCCTGGCAAAGAAAGAAAGAAAAAAACAGAGAGAGAGAGAGAGAGAGAGAGGAGAGAGGAAGGAGGGTAGAAGAAAATATACTAATATGTTCAAAAATGGTTTTTATTTCTTTGTTTTGTTTTTCTGGGTAATGGATATGGGGTGATTTAAAATCTACCTTATATGTTTTTCTGTATTTTCTGAACATAATAAAAAATACAGCAAAAGGAAGAATAATATAATTTATTACGTGTAAAAAAACGGGTAATAGGCTGGGCGCAGTGGCTCACACCTGTAATCCCAGCACTTTGGGAGGCTGAGGTGGGTGGATCACAAGGTCAAGAGATCGAGAGCATCCTGGCCAACATGGTGAAACCCCATCTCTACTAAAAATACAAAAGTTAGCTGGATGTGGTGGCACACACCTGTAGTCCCAGCCACTTGGCAGGCTGAGGCAAGAGAATCACTTGAACCCGGAAGGTGGAGGTTGCAGTGAGCCAAGATCACACCATTGCACTCCACCCTGGAGACAGAGTGAGACTCCGTCTCAAAAAAAAAAAAAAAAAAAAAAAAAAAGGAAAAGAAAAGAAAAGGTAGTATCACAAAATATGGACATCCCCACTTTTTGGTGCCAGGCAAAATACTACCAGACCCAACGACAGAGCTATCTTGGAGACTGTAAACTCCCTGCAGGGGTCATGACTGAATGTGAGGGTTTAGAGCTTTTTTGCTTTTTTCCTGTTCCTGCAATGGTTCCATGCCTATAGCAACATCTTAACTCAAGCCTGTTCTTTGGATTCATTGCACATTCACTGAAACCAGGTGATTCAATGTATTCTCTAAGCATATTATTTGGTGGTTTTATGTATGGCTTTTTGTCGTTGTTGCCTAAAAATATTTTAAGGCTTCTGCCCTCAAGCTAGAAATACAGTCCAATATCAGATATTTAGATTTGAAAAGAAAATGTGACTACTTCTATTATGACTTTTTTCAGAAAGTCTTGCTAAAGACAATATCATGATATAGAGCTAATTATAAATATTGGTAATAACTATGGAACTCCACAATGAATTATGCAGGGCCTAAGAATTGGCTGCAAAGCGAGAACTATTTTCTCTCTTTTTTATTGGCAAGATATTAAGGGCTAAGGGAGACTAAGTAATGAGCCTAGGGTCATGCAGTTATTCGTGGCAGATTCCAGACTTTAACTCAGATTTTCTGACTTTCATGTGGGCTCTTACCACAGTGGAAAATTTCCCAGAATGATTGGTCTAGAGGTAATAAATAGCACAGAACAGTAATTCTCAAAGCATGGGTCCTAAATCATTTAAGATCAAAACCATCTGGGAACTTGTTACAAAATACAAATTCTTGGCCGGGAGTGGTGGCTCACGCCTGTAATCCCAGCACTTTGGGAGGCCAAGGCGGGTGGATCACCTGAGGTCAGGAGTTTGAGACCAGCCTGGCCAACATGGTGAAACCTCATCTCTACTAAAAATACAAAAATTAGCTAGGTGTGCTGGCGTGTCCCTGTAATCCCAGCTTCTCTGGAGGCTGAGGCAGGAGAATCACTTGAACCCGGGTGGTACAGGTTGCAGTGAGCCAAGAGCGCACCATTGCACTCTAGCCTCAGTGACAAGAGCAAAACTCCATCTCAAAAAAAAAAAAAAAAAAAAATTCCTGGACTCTACCCCTGGAAACCCTAGGAGTGGGGCCAGGAATCTGCATTCAAACAAGCCCTCCAGGTAATGCTTCTGCTTGCAGTTGGATAACTGAACTGCTGACCCAGGACCCAGAAAGCATAGGGAGATCATGTTTCAAATATTATTTTCACAGAAGAATAAGTAGGCAGAACCCAAAGGTGTTGTTCAGGAAGCTACCTGGAGAATGTCAGTGAATGTAGAGGGCAGTGTAGATGAGAGCTGAGATTTCAGCAGAGTGAGAAAAGCAGGTATTCAGAGGCTGGCTTCATTTGGAACGTGGTTTTACTCTTTCTCTCTCGGACTGAGATGGCCCTTCTGACTCAACTTTGCCCATATTTTGTGCTTGAAATACTGATGGAAAATTAGTTGAGTTTTGTATACGAAACAGAAGATACGATTAGAATTGGAAGTTTCTCAGGTTGAGAATGTGTTCAGGCGTGGATGTGGCTTCCAAATCAGCTGAATCTTTTCAAGACAGTGTCTTTATTCAGTAGCTTTAGGGCCCAGGTTGAATGAAAGGAAAATTACAATGCAATTTGCATATGCAGAGTTGGTATTGGCAAAGACCCCACTTGAGTTATTCATACTTCAAGGAGCAACCTGATGAAAATTTGGTTGCCAGCTTGATGACGATGGCATTAAGTATTGAGGTGCTGATCTTTTTGCCATGTGAAGATTTGTGCTCCTTTCTGAATGAATCCAGACTGGTGTCACAAAGACGGCATATGGTACTCATGACTGACTGAAGCAGAAAACAATTACATCCTGTTGTGCTGTTCAATTTTGCAAAACACAGTGCTCTACCGTAAAAACAGTTGGATTCCAGAGAAGGACAATATGGTACAGTATTGAGGCTAAGACCTGCCACTGCTCTGTTCTCCTGGTCTCAGACTCATGAAAGAAGTGCGCTAGCAACAAGTAAGTGTCAGTGAAACCAAATGAGGAACCGGGAAACCAGAAATGCATTTGGCAGATGTGGGAGACAGTTGTTTTTCTTTTCTCAGTGACAAGCTATGCACAGTGGTCCAGTCATTAGAATCTTTTTGTCTCCCAAGAGGGCTGATAGAATTTTCTCACCATTATGAGGAAAGGGCCTTGGCAATCAGCCCTTCACTCACTGTGAGTAGTGAGAAGTTTTTACAAGGCTTTTACTGTGCTGTTAACAACAATAATGACGGGGGACCGTGCTTCAGCCAGTTGTCAGTCATGTCTTCCTTCAATGGTACTTTCCCCGGGGCTGCTTGACCAGAAGTAGCCACTCACTAATTCATCATATCATGCTATTTTTTGTTTTTCTTTTTAGACAGAGTCTCGCTGTGTTGCCCAGGCTGGAGTGCAGTGGTGTATCTCGGCTCACTGCAAGCTCCGCCTCCCAGGTTCACGCCATTATCCTGCCTCAGCCTCCCAAGTAGCTGGGACTACAGGCACCTGCCACCATGCTGTGCTAATTTTTTGTATTTTTGCTATTTTTTTTTTTTTTTGTATTTTTAGTAGAGATGGGGTTTCACCATGTTAGCCAGGATGGTCTCAATCTCCTAACTTCGTGATCTGCCTGCCTCGGCTTCCCAAAGTGCTGGGATTATTATCATGTTTTTAAAATAATTTTCAAGGCATATACTACTATCTGCTTTTTTTTTGGTAACAGGTTTATTGAGATATGAACATACCACATGTACCGTAGCATACACATGTACCCTTTCAAACTGTACAATTTAATGGTTTTAATGTAGTCAGATTTGTGAAACTATCACAACTGATTCGAAAACATTTTCTTTTTTTTTTTTTTGAAGTCAAAGAAACCACACCTTCTTCAGCTATCACCTCTGCATATCAAAAATAAAATTCTAAGCTCCTCAGCCAACTGGAAGGACATCTGTTCTCTGCTAAGGGCATTCAAAAGTTAACCTGAAAAACTAGTTCAGCCCATGATGGGAAGTGAGGGTCAGACATGCCTCATGATATCCTCCTCCCTTTGGAGTTCAGGCAAAACTGACCAGCATTAACATTAAAACACAGACCTTAAGACTGACAAAACAGACTCTTTGTAGGAGTAAGATACCAACATGAGAGATAGCAGGCCCTGAAAGAAATTGAAGTATTTTACCCCAAAATATATTTATTTGACATGTTTTGAAATGACCCTGCAAAGCTGTCTCTTGCGGGGAATATCTACATTCTGTAGAGAATCTTCTTCCCTTTCCAGGTTTTTTCTCTGATCCAGGAGAGAATTAACTAAGAGTCTGGTGCCCTTTTAATTCTGATAAGATACATTTACCATCTATTCTCTCTGAGGCCTGGCACCTGAAGGCTTCATCTGCTTCATAAAAACCTTGGTCTCCACCACCCCTTATCTTAACTCAGATACTCCTTTCCGTTAATTCCAGGCCTTTAGATAAATTCCTCCAACCAATTGCCAATCAGAAAATTTTTGAATCTACCTATGACCTGGAAGCCCCCATTTGGGGTTGTCTCACCTATTCTGGATCAAACCAATGTACATCTTATTTGTATTGATTGATGTCTTATATCTCCCTAAAATATGTGAAACCACGCTGTAGCCCAACCACCTTGGGCAGATGTTCACAGGGTCTAGTGGGGCTGTGTCATGGGCCATGGTCAGTCATATTTGGCTCAGAATAAATCTTCTCAAATATTTTTGACAGCACCCTCTAGGCCTCAGCAACCACTGTTCTATGTTCTCTCTAGGGATTTGTTTATTTGGGACATTTCATATAAATGGAATATCTTAGTTTATTTTTACTGCTATAACAGAATACCAAAGACTGGGTAATTTATAATGAACAGAAATTTACTTCTCACAGTTCTAGAGACTGGGAAGTCCAAGATCAAGGTGCTGGCATCTTGGAAAAGGCCTTCCTGTTGTGTTGTAACATGTTGGAAAGTATCACATGGTGAAAGAGTAGAGAGGACAGGAAGAGAGACCAAGAGGGGATGAACATACTCCTGCAGTAATAAACCTGAAACCGCCTTTGAAAAATTATGACAGTAAGAGAAATCTGACATGGCTGACTCCATCTTGATTCTAGCCTCACAAGCCGGCTGCCTTCATTTATTCCGGAGCATGGGCCAAGCTCACTTTGAGAGAAATTTAGTTTTTAGTTTAAGTGGTAATAGCCCTTCCCCGAAACTAAACTGCCCTTGTAAAATTAATGAAAGGCCAAGTTAGGAGGATAAAAGGGGTCTGAATTCTTCTAAGATGTAGATGTAGTTTAAAAATAACCAGACATTATACTAGAGGCCACAAGATTTGCAACTTCCCTGATTATTCCTGCAAATAACATCACTATTGCAGAACCTGAGATTGGCCTTTTGAGATGGCTTTTCAGATTTCTGCATTTCTGACAACCAGATGGCCCCACCCAGACCTGTAACTCAACTAGTCCTGTGGTCCTACCCAGAAGTGGGCTCAACACATGAGGACCATTTTCCACACCCTTATGATCGCATCTCCAACCAATCAGCAACACCAACACGCTAACCCCTGCCTGCCAAACTATCTTTAAAAAGCTCCTGACCTCTGAGCCTTCGGTGAGATTGATTTGACTAATAACTCCATTTCCCACGTGGTGTGTCTGACTTCATGTCAATCAAGCTCTTTCTTTAGTGCAATGCCATGATCTCCATGAGTTGATTTTATTTGCGCAATGGGCAGGAAGCACTCGTCAGATGGTTACAAATGAACTCCTGAGATAATGGCAGCACCTTTGAAAGGTTCCGCCTCCCAAAATAGTCGCAAGACAATTAAATTTCAACAGGACTTTTGGAGGGGACAAACATTCAAGCCATAGCATGGAATAATACAATCCCTGCACTTTCGTGACTAGCACAATGTTTTCAGAATCATACGTGTTGTAGCATGTATCAGAACTTCATTCTTCTTTTTCTATCCATCTGAATATTTTTGTTAATTTCTATACAGTTTCATCATGTGTCTCTAATAACTAAGAGAAAAGAGACCTGTAATCCCAAACAACTTGCATTAAGCAAAGCGTCTTCTGCTTCTGCATTATAACATGGGTCTCTTGTTCCATGGTTAGCTTCTCTCCCCAGCAGCATGATACTTTTTGGGCATTCAAAACCCAGTTGATGACATAAGTTGATTGATTGCTTTATGACTCACTTAGGCCAGGTTAGGCAGACACCTGCATGCATTCCTACTGTTTAGAGGGAAAGTTCTAGTGTTGAAGCACAAGAAGGCATTTGTTTGACTTTCACAAAGACTTGTCTTTCTACTCTGGTGGGATCTTGAGCTAACACCGCTAATAGAATTAATAAATGTGCAGTGCTAAACTTCCCTGCTGTTGGATGGTCCTAAATGATTGTGCATATACACATAAGAAAGATCTTTCCCCAAGGCCCTGCCTCTGCTCATCACTTGAATGGCAAAGACGAGTGAAGTAGTCTTATTGCCACGTTCCCCACAGTCAGTCACAGCCATGTTAATTTAACCAGGACCTAAACCCACAATCAATCACAGCCATGTTAATTTAACCTGGACCTAAAGTTTCAGCATGAATTCAGCCTTGGGCTAACAGTGCTTCTAACTTGATAGCTTGGTTGGGATTTATTTTGAAGACTATTTTCTGCTACTTAGGCAAAGCCTGGGTTCATTCATTCATTCATTACACATTTGTTAAGTCTCTGAAGGCTGTAGTTAGGTGCTGGGGATAGGATACAGAGATAAAAGATAATCCCTACTTTTCAGCAGTTCATGGTCTAGAGCAGGAGCTAGGTTAGTGACTATCACAAAACAGTGAAATGATGAGATATCTGGTAGAAGCACCTGATCCTGTTAAGGGAGGAGAAGAGATATCAGGAGAGTATGTAAAGGAGGTGACTCCTGAGCTGACTCCTGAAGGGAAGGTTGAAGTTAGCCATGTAAGTCATGGGGAGAACCTTTGGGCTTAGGAGCAGATGTGCAATGGATTTCCTGGTGGTTGGAACTGGCTGGGCTGAGTGGTGTGGTTTAGGCTGTGTTAAGGCCTGAGATGGGAAGGGTATCAAGATCAGAGCCCCCCAGTCTAAGAAGTTTGGCCATTAGCATGAGGATATATAGTCCCTTGACCAGTTAACTCAGGAGACTGGGCTGGATATCCCCCATGGTTCTTCCAACTCTAATGTTCCACGATTCTTTTAAATTTTTCTGACACAGGAATAGTGGATTATTTGTAATTTTTGTGGTTGTTTTTTATAGAGTCCAGGGACATGATTTTAGTAGGTTATACGAGGTCAGGAGTGTGGGTTACGTATAGTATACAGTTTGTTCCACTATAACACCGTTTCTTTTTTCTTTTTTTTTTTTTTTTTGGATATCAAGTCTCTTTCTTTCGCCCAGGCTGGAGTACAGTGGCATGATCTCAGCTCACTGCCACCATGTCTAACTTTTGTATTTTTAGTCGAGACAGGGTTTCAACCATGTTGGCCAGGCTGGTTTTGAACTCCTGACCTCATGATCCACCCATCTCGGCCTCCCAAAGTGCTAGGATTACAGGCATGAGTCACCGCACCCGGCCACACCATTTCTATATCGCCACTGACCTCAGATATATTTGAAAAATTGGAAATTGATTACAATATTAAGGTTGTGTTGGTTCCTAAGCAATTTTTCCTGAGAAAAGGAAGCATAGATTAGCAGGAATGAAATTGTAACCTTAAGCTGGAAAGGAAAAGGTACTTAATAGACTGGTGCACAGGCAGGGCCTCTTCCAGAAGATGAGCCATGAGCACAGGTCCCTGGACTCCCTCCCTGTTAGGGGGTGTGCCCAGCCTTTGCAGCCGTGCTCAGCTCCTGCTCATGTGGCTGCACAGCCACCATTGCCAGCTTTCTGCAAGAGCCTCTTCTCCACGTCTATCACCTGGACTTCCTCAAGCCAGCACTTCCAATCAAGTGTTTTCTACATTTTTGTATAACCCCAAATCAACCTCCAGTCTAGCTGGGCTGTGCAAGCTATCCTCCAAAGTAACAATGACTTTGGTTGTAAATAGGCATACATTTGAATGGTCAACCCACTCCCTGAATTTTCCCACAATTTTGTGAATGGGAGGTTTTTCAAGAATGTCTGTGTCACCTTACAGGGGAAATCCCCATACTTTACAATTCTATGGCTTGGGGTAATTTTTATTTTTACTTGTTAATGTGAGGATATTATATTTATTGTAAAAAAAACCTATATAAAATATATAGGTTTTTAGGTAGGAAGACTGTATGTAATCCTTCTCTCCAAATACAGTAAGCCCTCATTTAACGTTGTTGATAGATTCTGTGACTTTAGCGGAAGGACATATAACAAAACCAATTTTCCCGTAGGCTGACTGATATAAAGAAGAGTTAAATTCCTGTAGCATATTTCTGGTTACAAAAACCTTACCAAACTTCTAGATAAAGACAAAAACACTTCTAATATTACACATTGAAATAAGTTTGAGCTATACGTACATTTAAGAAAGATTAATAAAAACAAGATGATTATTTACCCAGTGATTCCAGTTCAGGATCACGGGTGGCCAGAGCCCATCTCTGCAGCTCTGGGTGCCAGATGGGACCCAGCCTGGACAGGATGCCCTCCCATCCCAGGACACACTCACCGATACCCACACCCACTGAGACAGGGACCATTGAGACACACCAATGAAGCCAACAGGCAGTTTTGGGCTATGAAAGGAAAGCAGAGGACCCAGAGAAAACCCAAGCAGGCATGGGGAGAACATGCCAAAGCTACACAGACAGTGACCCTGCCAGGAAGAGATTTTTATGTTCACATCAAAGTCGTAATGAAACAAAGCTGAGTGACTTGACGTTATTTGAGGACCTGCGGCACTCCAGGTAACCCAATTTTAACTCCTCCAAAAATGAGTGCTAACTGCTATTTCCACCAGGGTGGTACATCAGTGCCACTTGCAGCCCTCCACTGGTGGTTGATATCAAGGATAGAGGGACTTGGAGCGTCACAGAAGCGGGAGCAGAAATCTGCCTGCTGGATTCTCGCCAAACGACTTCCTAAGTCTTTTCTCCCTTACACAATTATGCAGACATTTCTGCATTGTTAAAAGGCTTTTCTTTTTGTCCAAAGACAATTAAAATGCTCCTTTCATAAAATTAGATATTTTCCCAAAGGGTTGAGAAAGAACTAGAGAGCCAGGCTTTGTACTGTTCTCCTCTTCAAAATGTGGCATTGCTGTCATTTCACTCTCGATCCCGAATCAGCTTTCTAAAAATACAGTCAAATCATGCTGGGCTGCCTAAATATATTTGCAGTGAAGCAGTGAATAATTTGAAGTGACTAGTATTCCACAAATGTTTTCTTTATATAAATTTTCTGTTAAATTAAATAGAATCTCTTTATATTAAGAAAATCAAATAACCAGTACCTCTCAATTGAGTTCTTTTCCTTCTTTTATTTTTTGAATTCCATGCACATGAAATACAGTGTTACTAAGAGTCACTGGTAAATCATTTTGGATTTTTTTAGACTTTCGTGTATACAGAAACAACCACTAAGAGAAGTTGATGAGGTGAGGGATATGTTAATTAGCTCAAGTGAATCTTTTTATTGTATATACATAGATAAAAACGTCACATTGTACTCTATAAATATGCATACTTATTATTTGTCCATTAAAAATACATTTTAAAAATTAAAAACAGGAAACAGCTGCAGAATTTTTCTACTAGCTTAGTACTTAGGTTTTGGACCTTTTAATCTAAGAGTTTATTTTTAGGAAAAGTTGTCCTCATGGAACCTAATGCTTTATGATTCCACTTGGGGACATGTTTTGGTAATTGTGGAATTATTATAGGGACAGGGAATTCGATTCAGCAAATGTAAATTCAATGACTATAAATTAAATTATATTTTGAGTGAGTATATAATCTTTATTTCAAGTTGAATCTCATCAACTACAAGGAGTTTTGGTCTTCAACATAGGAAACCTCCTATTATTTTGGCTTTACTGAATGAATTATGCCTGAAACTACCATGCTGATGAGATGTGTACAGTGGAGACTTTTTTTTCTTTAAGAGATTGAAAATATTTTTTAAAAAATCCTAAAATATTCATTGCAATTTCTAATCATCATCATCATCATCATCATCATCATCATCATCGTCATCATCGTCATCATCATCGTCTTCATTTTTCCTCTTTACCTATTTGCTGCTAGGTAAGGCTAAGTACGTATCATCTCACCAAACTCTCATACTTCCCAAATGGACAGATGTTTAATGCCAACAATTTTCATATGAGTAACTAAAATGACATTGCACCAGGTCTGTAACCCCCTGTGTTTCCTTCATGGTACAATATAAAAATGTTTCATTCCCAATTCATGTAAATCTTCCCTCTTTGCCAGGTATTACATTGTGCCTACTTTTAGATAACCAGGCCTTGAATGAGGGGATACTTAAATAGCTGTCAGCTTTTGCCAATGTCCAATTACCTCCCAATGAACATCTTGCATAAGTCTTTGTGGGTGAATTTTTTTAAAGATGGGAATGGATTATTTGATATTCAAGTATCCAGGAAATCCAACTTTGCAAATAGTGACTTCTTACACAATGGCATAATCAACCTGCATCATGATTGTGTCTAAGACCAGGGCTCAGATATGGGGGTGCCTGGAGGGCTGCTTCCACTTGCATCCCCATTCTTCTTGCATGCATTGACCCCGTTCACCTTTCCTTTTATTCTACCCATCCTACAGGCTCTTTTCTCTCTGAAACTTTCCTTCTTTTGTACAATTATTTCCCCGATGTGGTTGGTCAGGCCATTGACTGCTCTCTGATAATCTGGGGGACCAGAACTGTGTCTTTAGAGTTGCCTGCTGCCAAAAGCCATTTCATCTTTTTTCCTCCCTCAATGTCTGGAACAATAATTTGTCAAAAAAAGTTACTTGTTCAAGCAGACTTTTTTCCCTCTCTTTCTGATGCTAGAACACCCAACACAAGCCAGTTTAAACTGACAAGAATTAGGCCAGGTGTGGTGGCTCACACCTGTAATCCTAGCATTCTGGGGGGCTAAGGCGGGTGGTCAGGAGTTTGAAACCAGCCTGGCCAACATGGAGAAACCCCATCTCTACTAAAAATAAAAAACAAAAATAGCCAGGCGTGGTGGCGTGCGCCTGTAGTTCCAGCTACACGGGAGACTGAGGCAGGAGAATTGTTTGAGCCCAGAGGCGGAGGTTGCAGTGAACTGAGATTGTGCCACCGCACTCCAGCCTTGGTGACAGAGCAAGACTCTGTCTCAAAAACAAACAAACCTACAAACAACAACAAACAAACAAACAAACAAACAAAAAACCAAAACTGAAAAGAATGAAATGGTTAATACAATTGAAAAGTCTGGGGCCAGCCTCTGGATTCAGTGGGATCCAAGGTCTCAGTGGAGCTTGTCAAGATTTCTCTCCTTTTCTTGGCTGTCTTCTTCTGAACGGTGTCTACTCACTGTCACCTGGTCCCTTCATAGTTCCAAGATAGCCTCCAGTCCCATCTCCAACCTCTTATCAACTCCACAAGAAGGTTCATTTATTCAACATATGTTACTTGTATATCTCCTCTGTGCAAGGCAATATTCTAGACTCTGGGGATAGAGCAATGAACAAAGCAGTCACAAATCTTTAGCTCACTTCTGCTGATTCTCTCTTCCACAAAAATTCTAATAATGTCTCAATGAATTCTTTCTGACTGGTCTGGTGTGGCTCACCAGCCCAACCCTAAAGTGAATGGGGGAGTCAGCCCCACCAGGACTGGAGGGACTGAGCTGAGTTGGAGGGAAGCTCCCCAGAGGAACATCATCAATGCACTGTTGCAAGCAGGGTAAAGAATGGATGCTGCTAAGTAAGCAAAAACAGTAGCTGGCCACCGTGCCCACTGCCATCAGTCAATGCCCATTGATTTGCAGCCTGGCCAGCTCTGTGGTTCTTGTACTCCATGCTCTCCTGTTTCCTCAGTCAGGCCTCTTTCAGCCCCAGTGTTCCTGACACACAACTTTCTTCCCTTTGGCTGCAGCTCCAGATGAAGATGAGTGAGCGGGCCGCCTCACTGAGCACCATGGTGCCCCTGCCTCGCAGCGCCTACTGGCAGCACATCACAAGGCAGCACAGCACGGGGCAGCTCTACCGCCTGCAAGGTAAGCGCGGTGCTGCCTGTGTCCAGGGTGTGGGCCAGGCCTGGCAGTTCTGGGGAGAGGGCTCAGCTCAACTCCCAGCTGTTGCATGCCAGCTGGTCAGTGCCCTTCCTCCAAAGGTAGGACCCCCACCAAGGCCTCACAACATGAGGCACTTAATCTTTGTAGAGCCATACTTCTCAGATATTTGCATTTATCACAGTGTCCTGGGGGAAGTCACTTAAAATGCAGATTCTTGGGTTTCATCCCCAGAGACTCTAGATCTTAAGGCACAGGATGTGGC
Organism: Macaca mulatta; assembly: GCF_049350105.2. Taxonomy (NCBI): domain Eukaryota; kingdom Metazoa; phylum Chordata; class Mammalia; order Primates; family Cercopithecidae; genus Macaca; species Macaca mulatta. The sequence goes on from NC_133415.1 coordinate 107,466,717, forward strand.
TGAGCAATCTGCACTTTTAACAGACCGTACGCAGGGTCTGGGCGAGGGGCCAGGGACCAGGCTTCAAGAAATGATGTAGCGGACTGATGAATCACAGCATCAGCATTACTTGAGGTCTTGCTGGAAATGCAAATTTCCATGCCCTTCCCCACACCTACTGAATCAGGAGCTCTGAGGGTGGGGCCAGGCTGTGTGTGTTTGAACAAGCCCTCCGGGTGATTCTCCCGAGACCTCAGGTCTAGGAGCCAATGTTTGACTGGATGGGGCCCTGGACTGAGGCCAGAAGCCATGGCTTCAGGTTTGCTGAATGACTTTAGGCAAATCCTAGTAAGCTCTTCTTTCAGAGGAGTGGTCTCTGAAGCATGAGACCCAATGGCCCATAGTGCAGACAGTGTGAACAATTACAAATTCTATTTAAACTGGCTGGGCACGGTGGCTCACACCTGTAATCCCAGCACTTTGGGAGGCTGAGGCAGGCAGATCACCTGAGGTCAGGAGTTGTAGGCCAGCCTAGTCAACGTGGTGAAGCCCTGTCTCTACTAAAAACAAATACAAAATTTAGCTGGGCACGGTGGCGTGTGCCTGTAATCCCAGCTGAGTCAGGGGAATCGCTTGAACCTGGGAGGCATAGGTTGCAGTGAGCCGAATCATGCTACTGCACTCCAGCCTGGACAACAAGAACAAAACTCTGTCTGAAAAAAATTATATTTAAACCTTCTCCTGTCCCTTCAAACATGTTTTTTTTTGTTTTTTTTTTTTTTGTTTTTTTTTTACATTTCATATTACATAAGAATATCTTACGTACATATAATTTATAAACAAGCAAACAAACCTGTGTGGAGTATACTTGCAAACTCGAAATAGCAGGCACTAGACCACACGTAGTTTACATGCAGAAATTTGCTGAATAAATGAATGCAAGAATGAATTAATGACCAGGAAGACTGCAACCTCAGTCCTCCATGCCCGCTCTGAACCCTGGTCACAACAGCCTTTTTCTCAGTCCTTGCTGTTGGTCCTTTCTCCCCCCAGGCAGCTTTTCCTGTAGGCTGCGCTGGTCCCTCATCCTAGTTGACTCCTGCTCACCTCCAGGTCTCACCTCCAGCGCCCCTCAGACTCCAAGGAAGCCCTCCAGACTTTCTTGTAGATTGCGTGGACACCTCTGATGATGCGCACTCATAAGATGCAGATGATGACTAGTGTTCATTTCATATTTAACTATGTGGCCACTTGACTCATGGTCAGCTCTCCTAGGAAGCAATAATGTCCAGGAGGGCAGGAGAGCTGCGCCTCTGTCTGTCTTTATCATTTGATCCCCCGGTGCCTTGCGTGCCTTCCATTAGTATTTGTTGAAAGAATGCATAATGTTAAGAAGGCACTGGGGGTATTTACATTTTAGTTTTTATGTCTCTGTGCTCTGTTCACTAGCAGAGAGCATGGCATGCCACTGATCCCCTTTAAACTTCAAAAATTTTTTGCAATATTTGAGTTATCACAGTTTTTGTCATATACATACCAGACTGTTACTCAATTTTACTCTCTTCTATTTGGATACACTTTTTTTTTTTTTTTAAAAGCATATTTTACTACCTTAATACTGCTATATCCACTGGTTATACTTTTTTTGTTGTTGAGACAGGGTCTGGCTCTTCGTCTAGGCTGGAGTGCAGTGGTGCGATCATGGCTCACTGCAGTCTCAATCTCCTGGGCACCAGTGATCCTCCTGCCTCAGCCTACCAAATAGCTGGGACTACAGGTGTGTGCCACCAAGCCCAGCTAATTTATTGTTTTTTGTTTTTAGTAGAGAGGGGGTCTTACTGTGTTGCACAGACTGGTCTCAAACTTCTGAGCTCAAGCAATCTTCCTGCCTCGGCCTCCCAAAGTGCTGGAATTATAGGTATCAGCCACTGCACCCAGCTAGTTATGCTTTTTAATAGACAATAAAATAATAAGTATTGAAGATTTAAAATATGTTCACAGAGCACCTAAAATTATCTTGCTTATTACAAGTGGCTATTTAAACAACAAGTAAATTTTTTTAAAAAAATTTTATTCTGCTACCTATACTGCCTACCTTCCCTCTCCCCTCCTTTTCATGCCTCTTAGAAAAAGAAAATAAGATTGGGTAAAGTTAATGACTTGGTGGCCTGGTGTGCCATGTGATGAAGTTACAGAGCCTTTAATTTCTTCTTGTTTTGCTGGTGATTATGGATTGTAATTCCTCTGGCCAATTCACCTACATTGATGAATTTCAGGCTTTTTTTTTTTTTTTCCTGGCAAATCTGGAGGTTATGGTTGGAAATCATACAGACCCTTAGGGAGGAATTTGCCAAATCAGTTTGAGAATAATGGTCTTTTTCTCAAATTTAGTCTTCGAGAGCCACCTGCTGGTTGACTTGGGAATTACCATTTTATTACCGTTTTGGGTGGGGAAAGGGAGGTGCTGGTTTTGACACGTGCCATACAAGACATACATAATCTACCTTCACTGCTTCTCCCACTTCGTTTTAAAATTTTCATAGAAATTCTCTTCTATGATTATACAGATACAAAATCAACATTGGAAGTAGGTTTATAATGAAAACTGGCTGGGCATGGTAGCTTATGCCTGTAATCACAGCCCTTTGGGAGGCCGAGGTGGGTGGATCACCTGAGGTCAGGAGTTCAAGACCAGCCTGGCCAACATGGTGAAACCCCACCTCTACTAAAAATACCAAAATTAGCCAGGCGCGGTGGCGGGCACCTGTAATTCCAGCTACTCGGAAGGCTGAGGTGGGAGAATTGCTTGAACCCAGGAAGCAGAGGTTGTAGTGAGCCAAGATCGTGACACTGCACTCCAGCCTGGGCAACAAGAGTGAAACTCTGTCTCAGTAAAAGAAAGAAAGAAAGAAAGAAAGAAAGAAAGAAAGAAAGAAAGAAAGAAAGAAAGAAAGAAAATTATGGAAGAAACTTACAGAAGCAATCAACAAGTTTATGTTGAATACTCTTCACTGGATTCTTTTAGGAATGCATTGGATAAAATAACAGCAGTTACAGTAGTAGCATTTCCCAAATTACGTTCCTTGGAAAGCTAACTCTGGTAGATAGCACCTTCCCCCTAAGAAAAGTACTGTGGTCAAACGAGTTTAGGGGAAATGCTACATGTTAAATTCTCATGGAGAGTCAGAAAACAAATCAATAATTTCAGGGCTCTGAGATGTCCTGCAATAAAAAAACCTGATTAAACTTGTTTAAACCAACGCTCTGCACATCTATTTGGACATGAAACCTCTTCTCCCTCTTGCTATATGAGCAAACATTCACATGCCACCAGTGCAGTGCTGAAATCTCAGATTTCGTCATTACGAGGGAGACAAGCCATATTCAATGGGGTCTTTCTAAAAACTACTCTTTCTGAGGACCTACTGTGTACCGGCTTTCCACTGAGACCTAAAATACATGATCTCATTTAGATCCCAAAACAGCTGCCTGACAGGGTATTTGATTCTCATTTGCTGTTTGGAAACTGAGAATTTGAAAGGTTACTAAGGTGTCCAAGACTACCTATCTAGTAAGTAGCAAAGATTGTAAGGTTTTTATCTCTCATTCATCTGTCCATCCATTCTTTGTTTACTCAGTAAATGTTTATGGAGCATCTAGTTTAGGCCAAGCGCTGTGCTAGATGACAGACATACCTGGGACTCCCAGGCAGGGACATTCCTCCCCCCTCGGAGCTTATAATCTAATGGAGAGTCACCATCCATAATCAATAGTTAATTTCAGATTTGGTATATGGAACAGTGAAAAAGAAAGTTTTTATGATAAAGAAGGTGAGGCAGAGCTGTTGGTTTTGAGAAGACACTGACAAAGGCACTTCTTGAGATGGGGTAGTCAGTGGAAGCCCCTGCATCACTGAAGACCTTAAGTCTAAAAGAGGCAGCCATACCAAGAGCCAGGGGAAGGCATTCTCCATAGAGAGATCAGCAATGCAAAGGCCCTGAGTCACAAATTAGCTGCCTGCATTCAAAGATCAGGAAGGAGCCAGTGTGGCTGGTGCCTAAGGGACATAAAGAGACAGCTGGGGTGGTGACCACAGGTGACCAAGACTTGCTTATCCTAAGTGTGAGGGGAAGCATTAGAGGGTCCTCCTCAGCATGGCAGTGTCAGATTTAATTGACATTTTCATTCAAGGGATTACAAGAGAATAGGAGAGGAAGTGGGAGACTAGCCCCAAGACTGTTGCACATGAGCGCCGGAGGGTCTGCTTCAGTACAATGCGCCTCTAACTCTCTCACCTCCTTCTCAAAGTTATCATCTCAGCAAGCTTTACCCTTAGGCCAAGGTGCTTCATTGCTCCAGGATTTTCAGAGCTCTTCTGTGGGAATTGCCTTGGAAGATAGCATCACTTGTTTCAAAACAAAAACAAGAAAAACTAGGCACCTAGATCACAGATCGGACTTAAGGTAATTTGAGGAAATGAAAGGGTGACACTGAACAGTTGTGTCACTGACCCAGGCATCTTCCATTTAGCCTTATGTGGTTCTCCTGACAACCGCGGGAGTTGGTGAGAGTGGGACCATCCTCTCCATTTCAATGACTGAAGAAATGGAGACCTTTGGAGGTTAAGGTCTTACTCCAGGCCACGTGGCTGGTGGATGTAGGCACTGGCATTAGTGCTCCGGTGCTCTGACTTCTAATCCAGGCTACTGCCTTCATCATATGGTCTTACCTGTGGGAGGAAGTCATGCCTCCATGGGTGATTTCAAATGCAGGTTCCCTGAGACCGAAATGCCTCCAGAGGATTCATTCCAACCCATGCAATTTACATTTTGATTTTAAAGATCATCGATTCTTGGAGCAAGGGGCTACTTTGGAGAAGTTAACATTGTTTTTTTCAGTATTAATCCTACCACAGTCACAAACGTCAAATGGGTAGAAGTTAAGAGGGAAGCAATAGATTCGGATCCAAGCAAATGTGAAAGGTGTCAAACCCGCATGTCTACAGGGTCCAGGCAGGCTATGCAGATGAGTAAACGGGACAGGTATAGGAGTGGCAGGGTCCCTGGAGGATGTCAGGGAGAGCAGGCAGTCTGCTGTCTGCAGATGGTCATGCTTAGCAGAATGTAGGGCTAGTTTTGCCTTCCAGTTTTCCAGGAGTACAGGGAAATTGACATCTTTATGGGCAGTCAGCAGCTATTTAAATATTAATAAGCAATTCCAAATGTTTTAAAGCCTGTGGAGGCCAGAGAACAGGTCTGGGTCCAGATGTGGTCTACAGGTTATTATCAGCTTGTGACTTTTGTGTGAACTGCAACAATGTAGGGAGGGTTGGGAAGCCTTTCATTCCATTTGCTGGCGTTACACTAAACACAGCATTCAAACCATGCAGGAAAGACTCAGCCTTCAGGATAGAAACTGTAAGCGTTTTCATTTTGACTTGACCTCAAGTGAATGCTGTCAGTCATTTCTCTGTGCAGTTGACTAAAACTTTGGATTCTGCACTAACAATATTTGTATGGTCTCTGCTCCCTGAAGGAGATTTTGATACACAGTCATAAAGATATTCCTGGATTTTTACTTATAGTACTCAAACTCATTAATACAATTTCTCTGCGTTACAGTGTGTGCATGCGTCTGTGTGTTGGAAGGAGAATAGAATGTGTGTTCAAACTGGCCGGGAGTTTGGGATAAATGATTTCTAATTATTTGGGATATATTAATATTCAAGACTTAGCTAATAATAATCACTGCTGTTATGTACTAGCAACTATATGACTGGATAAATCATTTTCCTTTGGTTCAGATTTGAGTCTTGCAAGTATCTGAATCCAAGATGTTATTTTTTGCTTGTTTCTGTTTTGGTGTTGAGACCATAGTAATAGATTTAAGACTGTACAGTGGCTGGGCGCGGTGGCTCAAGCCTGTAATCCCAGCACTTTGGGAGGCCGAGGCGGGCGGATCAGGAGGTCAGGAGATCGAGACCATCCTGGCTAACACGGTGAAACCCCATCTCTACTAAAAAATACAAAAAACTAGCCTGGCGAGGTGGCGGGCGCCTGTAGTCCCAGCTACTCGGGAGGCTGAGGCAGGAGAATGGCGTGAACCCGGGAGGCGGAGCTTGCAGGGAGCCGAGATTCGGCCACTGCGCTCCAGCCTGGGCGACAGAGCGAAACTCCGAATCAAAAAAAAGACTCTACAGGTCATGAAGCCATTTCTACTTCCTTTATTCTTCAACATACTGTGAGGAGGGGGAACAAATGTTTTCTCCCCATTCCACAGGAGTGAAAAATGGGTCAAAGCGATGTTGTTCCTTGTCTAAGTTCATGCTTCTGGGAGGAAGATCAAATGGGACTTGAACTGAGGTCAGGGCTGCTTATGATAAGATGATAGAGCATAAACTCAAGGCTTAAGGGCCACACGCCACCATAAACATTTTTGCATGGTTTAGTGTTTAAAAACAACATCGCCAGGTGCAGTGGCTCACACTTGTAATCTCAGCACTTTGGGAGGCCAAGGCAGATCACTTGGGCCCAGGAGTTTGAGACCAGCCTAGGCAATGTGGCGAGACCCTGTCCCTACAAAAAATACAAAAATTAGTCGCGTGTGGTGGCGCACACCTGTGGTCCTAGTTACTCGAGAGACTGAGGTGGGAGGATCACCTGAGCTCAAGAGGTTGAGGCTGCAGTGAGCTGAGATCACGCCCCTGCACTCCAGCCCTGGCGAAAAAAATAAATAAATAAATAAAAAATAAAAACAACATGTTTTTGAATGTGTGTGGGTGGGCGGACATGCTCCACTGGCTGCAGTCCTGTTTCTTGCGCCTGCTTGATGCACACATTTACTCACCAAGGCTGCGGAAGTTTGTTCCGAAGGCTTTGCACTGAGTCCTGAGCTCTTCACCTAGCAGTGTGCATTTCTTTGCTTGTGGTAACCCTTGGGCAGCAGGTGGCAGTAGAACCTCTAGTTTTTGTTAAATCAGCGCAGTGTTATCTACAGGGATGGGCAAACTAGGGCTTGTGAGCCAAATCCAGTCTGCTGTCTGTTTTCATTAATAAAGCATTATTAGGACGTCCAGGCCCATTCATTACATATTAACTATGGCTGCTTTTGTGCTACAGGCAGCAGGGCTGAGTAGTGGCAATGAGACCGTAAGGTTTGCAAAACCTAAAATATTTAGTGTATGGCTCTTTCTAGAAAATGCTTGACAATCCATATATTATTAATATGTCACAAAGATCTTGTGCATTGCCTTCTTGACTTTTTAAACTCTGTTTGGTCTGAAATCTAAACCTGAAATAATAAAAGCTAAATGAATTTTAGGAAGTTCTCTTTAACATTTACAAGATTAGCAAAGTGTAAGCATAAGACTGCCTTATTGCTACTCAGGTTTCTAAAAAGTATTCTGGCTAAAAGTTTCCATAGTTCTGTCTCATTTCTCCTAAATACCCTGGATGTAGGGTTTGAGGCAGGTGAAAAATTAAGGAAGAAAATAATTACTAATGGACTGACCATAGCTCAACCCTGAGACCACATGCAAATGATATGTAAATCATACAATATCTGTGACTCATTTACATATCATCGTGAGTAGCCTTTGGAAAAAATTCTGCCTTAAGTACATTTACTTATTTCTGTTATAGAGAAAATTGTTACCAGCTAATTTGATTGTGGGCTCTCTCTTGTAACTGTTGATTTTAAATTCTTTTTGGAAAAGATGTTGCCAGCCCTCTGAAGCTTCATCGAACAGAGACTTTTCCAGCCTACAGATCTGAGCACTGACAGTAACTGCCAAGAATTGTTAACACACTTGTGATGTGTCAGCCACAGATTCACCCAGGAGGTCACAGAATGACAGCAAGGGAAGTGACGACGAAGAGAAGAAGCTTAATGTCCTGGCTAATTGTGTGGTCGTTGGGAAACTCTGCAATACAATAATTTTCTTTATTTTCTTTTTCTTTTTTAAATTCTTAGCGTAATTGAAACATGCTCTATACATATTGACTCTGTGTTCCCTCTTTTACAGCTGGACAGAAAGAAGTCAATGTCACGAAATGATTTTCTATTGTAGATACCTTATCCCTTGCACTTCTCTGAATCTGTCCTTTAGTGGATTCTTGTGATTTTCCTTCCAAGTGTTTCAGTTGTATGACAGTCAGTATTGACAATAAAATGGCTTTTAATTATTTGTTGTTTGTTTACGCCCTGTTCCTCAGTTATTATTACTGTGGTTCTGATTAACTACTGGAAATTATATTTGATTATATCACCAATTAGTTAAATCAGTGCTTTGACTCACCCTTATCTGTTCTGTTCAAAACTATTCTTTCAAAGAACCCGTTAGTATTGTTTACAGGGTTACAGTTTTTCTTATATGCTTTCCTCACCCTCCTACCCCCTTTTTTAAAAGCGTTTATTTTGTTCGGAGTACCTTCGTAAAACATTTGAAAATAAAAGATCATTCTTCACCCATATGTTCTTTGGATTCTGGCAACACGTTTTTCTCTATCCTAGGTATTTCTCAAGGGTGTGTGGATATTTTGCATGTGAGCTTTGAGCGTATTGCGTATTGTGTTTAATATGAATTCAACCATTCACGCATTTTCTCACTCATTCATTAACGTGGTCTGTATTGAGTGTCTATGGGTTTCCGGCACTGTACTGGTGTCCGGGGATGTAGAAATCAAAAGACACAGTCTTTGTTGCCAAAGACTTTAATTCCAGAAGAGTACCACAAGAAAATCAAGTTGGAAATCTCATACAGTGACACCTGCTAAATGGGCCCCCGGTGGCCGTGAACTTCTAAAGAGAAGGTCAGTGCTGGATGTGAATTGAATTTTGTGAGCACCGTAAGTTAGAGTTCCTCTAAAGCTGCAGAGCAAGCAGGGATCGTGCCTGCCTGTTTCACTACTCTTTGCCAGATAAAATACAGGATACTCAATTAAATTTGAATTTCAGATAAGCAATGCATAGTTTTATAGATCTGAGTTAGCTGGGATTTCCAAGGACACTGCTGGTCAGGATGCGTTTTTTCAAGGGGTTGAGAAATATCGGTGAAAGGATTGAATTCAACTAACAATTAATTAGTAGATTAGGGATATATAAATTGTCTAGTGCTAATGGCTTCCCGGAAATGCATTTGTGTTCTCTCTGGGTTCTCTGTAGCTACTTTTCACACAATTTTAGCTGATCCTACTTCTCTCAGGGGTCTTCATTTTTGTGTTTTAAAAATTTGGTTTGCCAGGCACATTTGATAATTACCTCACTGTTCATTTTCCTGACTTTATCTGGTTCTTATTTTATTTTCTTTCTCTCTAAGACTGTCTCATAATAGATTCTCCATGATTCCCAGGGCCTTGGCAGCCAATGGGAGGATTAAGTTGAAGAAGTAGATAAAGGAAATGGAATTAAAGAAATAATTATAATTTTAATGAAGTTAAAATTACTGAAGCAAGCCTCAAGCTAATGAGTGTGCAAAGAAATGTTGCTGAATGTAGGTAACTATAAGTGAGAACCTCTTTTAGGATTTTTAAGAAAAGAAATGTATTGACGGAAAAGAGCATTCAATTAGGTTATGCTATCAGCTTTTATTTATTGCCGGGCACAACTCTAAGTGCTTTTGTGGTATTATCTCAATCGCCACAATAGCTCCATGAGGTAAGTATAATTATCTTCATTTTACAGATAGGGAAATGGAGCCTCAAGGAGTCTAAATTATGTAATTAATATGCCCAAGATCTTTTACCTACTAAATGATAGATTCATGTTTGAACCCAGGTAATCTGATTCCTGAGTCTGCTCTGTAAATCCCTAAGGCCAGCTTCCTTAGGGGAAAGCAAACTTACTCTGTAAAGAGTTGGGGTGCAAATATTTTAGACTTTCTGGGTCATATGGTCTCTGTTGCCTTCTAGTGCAAAAGCAACCATAGACTGTTTTGTGTTTTGTTTTGTTTTGTTTTTTGAGATGGGTCTTGTTCTGTTACCCAGGCTGGAGGGCAGTGGTATTATCTCGGCTCACTGCAGCCTCCCTCTCCCAGGTTCAAGCAATTCTCCTGCCTCAGCCTCCTGAGTAGCTGGAATTACAGGCACGTGCCACCACGCCTAGCTAATTTTTCTGTGTGTATTGTTAGTAGAGATGGGGTTTCACCGTGTTGGCCAAGCTGGTCTTGAACTCCTGACCTCAAGTGATCCACCTGTCTCAGCCTCCCAAAGTGCTGGGATTGCAGGTGCGAGCCACCATGCGCAGCCTGCTTTTAATGTACATAGACGGATAGACATGGCTGTTTCAATTAAACTTTACTCACAAATACAAGTGGCAGATTTGACTCAATTCTGGATCCTCTGCTTTAAAATTAAAACCTCAAATACTATCTTACATTAATTTCACAGTTTCAGGTAGAAAACATAAGAAATTTAAATACTTTACTATCTGGCCTAAAATAAGGGGAATGATAATTTGATAATTTGAAGTGATTTTGAATTTTTTCTAAATCCCTACCTCAAGTAGTGAACATAGTGTGAGAAAGTTTTTCAAAGCTGTGGTGGATTTTTACCTAATGCAAACTAAATTCTAAAGCATTCATGGCAACTTGCAAATAAACTGGGATCTGGAGGCTGAACTATGATGTTTCTGTTTTAATTACATATTGGAAAAAGCAACATTTTTCTTTTGGTGGGAGGTGAGGGTGGGGGAGTAGGGAAGTAAATCTCATATTCCTCTTTGCATTCTCAACTCTGTTAAAAATATCTTTTTTTACCCAGTTTAAGGCAGGATATTGCAGTAGTGATTAAAATGCTCTCAGGGAAGACTGCTTGAGTTTCTGAAATGTATTCATTCATTTTCCAAGTACTTATTTACCAGTATATATGGGAATGCCAGGATGTATACCGGAGAAGTGTGTTTGCCTTCACCATGCCTGATCCACAGACTCAATTTATAACCCAATTGCTCCGGACACAGAAAAACTAACAGGAACATACATTTGTATGAGAAGACATTTTTCTATTTCTTCTTTGGACAATCTTGACTTTTGAGAAAGAGAATACTTTATGAACTAGAAATACTGTATAAACTATATTAAAGAAAATCTTTCCTTTGGTCCTGGGGAAAAAAAAATTGATGTTCAGATTTCCATTAAGACAGCAAACTTGAAATTTCCTTTTCATATTTAGGTTTTAAATTCTGTAGATTAAATACTGGACGAAGGTAAGGTTGCCTGTCGTGTCATGAAAATCAACAGTTGGCTGATTTCATTGCAAACTCATTGGATCAATCTGTTGTGATTTGATTCAACCAAGGCAGGACCAAGTGATAATCTTTTGCCTGGATCTGCACTAAGTAAAGTACCATCACCCACACTTCCCCTCCGTAAGCTAGCAGTTCTTAAATGCTGGCAAAGACACTTATTCACTAGATCTAGGGTGGAGTCCATACATTTACATTTTCAATCGGTGTCTCTAGGTAACTCCGGTGCAGGTGGTAAATGGCATAAAATCTCATTTTAACAAAGCTCGAGGAGACAGAAATGCAGAGAGTCCCTATCAGGTAAGACTTGAGGCACCTGGAGGCAACTGGCAATGTGCTTTTATCCAAGACAGTTGTGGAAAGTCAGGTGGTAGAGCCAAGCCAGTGCCTCCATGCGAGTGGGCTGCTCAAGACGCTTCCCTTGTCAGGAGATGCAGAATTCTGGCACACAGGTACAGTCGCGATTCCGTCGTGGGTTAACACTCAGGAAGGGGAGATGTGCTGTAACTGCAGCTCCAGAAGTGGGATTCCAGGAGGCATTTTCAGCGTCGCTGCAATATTTTCTTCGTTGCTATAACAACTAATAAGGAGACTTGGTTTGACCTTCTTTGTTTCTCCGAGATGCCTGAAGTTTGAGGCCTTCCCACACTGCTCTTTTTATTAGGAAAGAGCCAGTCAGGGGCTGCTTGTGAAAACAAAGCAGAGACTGAAAAAAAAAAAAAAAAAATGCAGGGTGAGGAAGGGAGGGAAGCAAGATTCCAGCTGCTCTAGCTCAGGCTTCGGCACTGAGCCACCAGTCAACCTGTCTTGCTTCCTTTCTCCAAGTTCTTCTATTTTTGTTACAATACCAATTTTATTATCTTTGGCCTTTGGTGAGGCTGCATTCTGTCCTCTACAGAAAAGCAGGAGTTGCTTAGGGGGATTTACAGATACTGCAGATGGGTAATGCTGTGGCTTGGCTCTGTGTCCCATCCAAATCCCTTGTCCAATTGTATAATTCCCAGTGTTGAAGGAGGGGCCTGGCGGGAGGCGATTGAGTCTGTAGGTGGACTTCCCGCTTGCTGTTTTCGTGATGGAATTCTCACAAGAGCAGGTTGTGTGAAAGTGTCTAGGGCTTCCCCCTTCACTCTCTCACTGTCTCTTCTGCCGCCTTGTGAAGAAGGTGCTTGCTTCCTCTTCACCTTCCGCCATGACTGTCAGTTTCCTGGGGCCTCCCAGTCGTGCTTCCTGTTAAGCCTGTGGAACTGAGTCAATTAAACCTCTTTTCTTCATAAATAACCCAGTCTCAGGTAGTTCTTTGTGGAACTGTGACAACAGACTAATACAGATAAGGCTTAGTATTTCTTTGTTTGAAAAGCCCAAGTTTACATATATAAAGGTTATATGTAAAACCTTTATATAAAAAATCAGTGGTGATTGAGTTTTATGCCTCTACAAAATAGGTTGTGAATTAACCTCAACATCTGTTGAAATGCGTCAACTGAGAAATGTCCACCTCCTTAATACAGGGCTCAAATAAGAATAATACCTGGGGATTATTTTTTATTTGATACCCTCTATGATCTTAGAGGAAGTTACTGTACATAAAATAATTATGCCTTTAACCATGAAAAAATGTCATTTTTGCCTGCGTTCTCTATAAATGTGGTACCCATTATGTAAAAATATCCCACAGTGGGGATCGATTCCTTGACCTAATGAGTCATATATTAAACTTAAATATTTTCCATTTTCAAATGTTCTTGACAAAACGGGAACCCCTGGACCCATTAGGTTAAATAAGTTAATATGGCTAAACATGTTTTGGAATATGTAAATGTTTTGAAGGTTATTGAGTATTCCGTTTCATCCTTTTGCAAATTTTAGTAGATTGGGTCTTTCAAGGAATTAATTGGTCCAACTGATCTAGGTTATCAAATGTGTGGCTATGGAGTTTATAATATTCTAATTTCCTTTCAGTGTCCATGGGATCAGATATGGATGGCCTGGCTTTTATTTTTGATATGAGTATTTTCTCTTTTTTGGGGGTTAGTATGACTTATTTATCAATTTTATTCTCTTCAAAGTAACAGCTTTTTGAAATTATGTATTTAGATTTAGGGAATACAAATGCAGTTTTGTTACCTCACTGTTACATAGTAATGATATCTGGGCTTCTAGTGAACCCATCATTCGAATAATGAACATCGTACCCATAAGTAATTTTTTGGCCCTCACCCACTTCCCAACCTCCTGCTTTTGAAGTCTCCAATGTCTGTTATTCCCCCCTCTGTGGTCTTGTGTAGTCATTTTTAGCTCCCACTTATAAGTGAGAACTTGAGGTATTTGACTTTCTGTTTCTGAGTATTTCACTTAGGATAATGGCCTCCAGGTTCATCCATATTGCTGTAAAAGACATAATTTCATTTTTATGGCTGCATAGTATTCCATGGTATGCATTTATGTTTATTATTTATTTTTATATTGTATCTGTGTGATATATATGAATATATGTGTGTATCACATTTTCTTTAATCATCTGTTGATGGACACTTAGGTTGATTCCATGACATTGCTATAATGAGAAGTGCTACAGTAAATATATGAGTGCAATTATCTTTTTAATGTAGTGATTTCTTTTCCTTTGGGTAAGAATCCAGTAGTGAGATGCTGAATGGAATGGTAGTTCTATTTTGAATTCTTTGAGAAATCTCCATACTTTTTTCCATAGAAGTTGTACTGGTTTACATTCTCACCAACAGTGTATAAGTGTGTCCTTTTCTCTGCATCCTCACCAACATCTGTTGTCTTTTTTTTTTTTTTTTTTTTTGAGGTGGAGTCTCACTGTCACCCAGGCTGGAGTGCCTCAGCTCACTGCAAACTCTGCCTCCCAGGTTCCAGCAATTTTCCTGCCTCAGCCTCCTGAGTAGCTGGGATTACAGGTGCTCGCCACCATGCCTGGCTAATTTTTTGTAGTTTTAGTAGAGATGGGGTTTCACCATGTTGGCCAGGCTGGTCTCGATCTCTTGACTTTGTGATCCATCCGTCTCAGCCTCTCAAAGTGCTAGGATTACAGGCTTGCACCATGTGCCTAGCCTTGTCTTTTTAGTAATAGCCATCTGACTGGTGTAGGATGGTATCTCATTGTGATTGTAGTTTGCAGTTCTCTGGTGGTTCGTGATGTGGAGCATTTCTTCATCTTTGTTGGCCACTTGTTGGTCGTCTTTTGAGAAATGTCTGTTCATGCCCTTTGCCCACTTTTTAATGGGGTTATTTGTGTTTTTCCTTGTTGAGTTGCTCGAGCTCCTTGTAGATTCTAGGTATTAGCCTTTTGTCAGATGCATGGTTTGCAAGTATTTTCATTTAAGCTCTGAATTTCGGCAGACCATGACTGCTCCTCTCTGTGTTTCTATGCTATATTTACATGTGCTTGTTTACACAGAAAACCCTAAAAGGCCAAAGACCAGGTTTGTTTGTTTTTTGTAGTAGAGAGTTATCTCTCTAGGCCTATTTCTGTAGCAAGACAGATGAGGAACACATGGAAGGCCTCTATAAACAAAAGTCTTCAAACTCTGGTCTGAGGGCCAAAGCCAGCCTATTCCCTGCTATTGTAAATAAAGTTTTATTGGCAGACAGTCATGTCCATTTGTTAAAGTATTATCTGTGGCTGCTTTTGTGCTGCACCAGTAGACTTGAGTGGTTGCAACAGGGACCGTAAGACCTCTGCAGGGCGGTTTGGCCAAGCTCTCCTCTATATGATCCCCACCCTCAAACGAACCAATGGATCATCCAGGTTCCAGGCTGCTGCTCATATGTCTTGCCACATGTATTACCTGTGAAATTAATGTTCTCCCTGTAATGGAACATTTAGCCGTTTCCTGAACGGGGCCTGCTCCCTCTCGCTGCAGGAGTCATTGTTTCTTCTGTTTCTTTGTCTACAAAAATCCTCCACTCTTTCAAAAGTGATACTTTCTCAGACATCAACTTAAGTATCAGGCACTCAGAAGTCCTCCCTGAGACCTCCAAGCCAGAGGAAGAGGAAGTGGCCAGCTATATGGTTTTATTTTGTTTTGTTTATTTTATTGTTTTTGCGACAGGGTTTCACTCTGGAGTGCGGTGGCACAATCATGGCTCACTGCAACCTATACCTCCCAGGGTTCAAGCCATCCTCTCATCTCTACCTCCAGGGTAGCTGGGACCACACATGCATGCCACCACACCTGACTAACTTAAAAAACGTGTATAGATGGGGTCTCACTGTGTTGCTCAGGCTGATCTTGAACTCCTAGCCTTAAGCAATTCTCTCACCTTGGCCTCCCAACGTGCTAGGATTACAGGGATGAGCTTCCATGCCTGGCCCAGCTACATGTTTTTAAAGCACTCTGAACACTGCCTGTGTTGCACTCATAACTGTTTTAATTACATTTTTGTGCAGTGGTTGCATTCTCTGCTGTCTCCGTGCCTCTGCAAGCTCTCTGAGGGCAGATGCTCTAACTGTTTGGTTTAGCTTTGTAACAGCAGCAGCAAACAAAGCGCCTAGTTAATCTAGCAGATGCTCTATAAATATTCATCTCATAAGTAAATAAATGGAAAGTGAGATAGCAATGAATACATTATAAAATCCTGTTGTAAGGCAGTATAGTTTTTTTTCCTTGGATAAGTCGTATAGGGATAAGTTCTGGGGATGTACGTGCTAGTACCATTTCTGGAACTCCCACCATGTGCTGCGATAATGCTTAACGCCATCCCTGCAAGGTGTGCCCCCCACTTAGCCCCGACCACTGCATTTCATGCTGTAGAATCTAAAGCAGTGAGGCTTAAAGCAACTTGGCTCCAGGGCTTACAAGTCAGGCTGCAAATCCAGGAGTCTGGCTCTAGAGTTCACACTCTTCTGTACTTTTGATTCCTAAACGGTGTACCGAGGTACCCCAGAAGACCACAGTAAACTCACAGAGGTGCTGTGGGATACCTTAAATTTTTGCAGGAAATAGTGATTCTTAACATCTCTTGGACCTTGGGAATTATTGGCTTGAGAATGTTCAGTTTCAACATGATATCACGCAAAATTCATTTTCATGATGTCACATTTTTCGTGAAGCTGGGTCTTTGGCCGTTGTTCTGATTAAAAAAGCAAATACTCTGTGAAAATCAATGTGGATTAGGAAATGTGGGGGTGGTGTCCAATCTGATTTCCAGGTTGAGGGATGACAATACTCAACACACACAAGGAACAAGTAATTGTAGTTAGTTAAGAATGAAATACAAGTATTTTTTCTTTTGATGTAGGTGTTGTTTTAATGGCTATCAACTTATCAGGAAATAAATACTGATGACATTGTTTGGACTGAACAGCTTAATAAATGGAACTGCTAGATATTTCTTTTGGCGTATGAGTGCTAGGAAAAGTATCACTGTGACATTAAGGGCACCATGAACAGAGGAAGCAGGAAAGCTCCTGCTCTGCGTTGTGTTCTGCCTGGGGACAGCCCTGAGATGCAGGTTCTGTGGCTTGAGCGCCCAGCCCCGTATAGGACACACAAGCAGGGCTGGTTTCATGGGTGTGCAACCCTGGCAGCTGCACAGGCCCCCATGCTCAGAAGCGACCTTGAAATTCTCAGTGTTTCCATCTTTGAACTTGTGTTTTGTAAGTAAAGTCCGATGGAACAATGGAGCTTGCTTGTGAGCAGAAGAGATACCTGCAGGTTGAGCGTCTGAGCGTCTCACAGCCTTATTTGCATGTAGCATTCATGATGCTCCATGAACACAGAATTCCAGGGGACCTGAGGTACGTGGCAGTGAGTCCCAAAGCAAGTACAAACTGTGAAAGGAAAATAAATCTTGGGATGCCAAATCATGAAGCCAAAGAGAAGAAAAAGTCAGGCTGGGAACTGCTTAGGGCAAACCTAACTTCCATTCTATTCCTAGAATGATAGCTACTGAGGTTAAAAAAAAAAAAAAAAGCTGCATACTTCCCTCACTAGGAATTTCCTTGTGGACAAAAGATAGAACTCAAAGTCATCCCTCTGCTCACTGAGATAAATGCATATATCATTGCCTTTGGAATGGCTAATCAGAAACTCAAAAGAATGCAACCATTTGTCTCTTATCTACCTATGACTGGAAACCCCCTCACCATTTCAAGTTGTCCCGTCTTTCCAGACTGAACCAATGTTCTTTTTTTTTTTTTTTTTTTTTTTTTTTTTTTTTTTTGAGATAGAGTCTCTCTCTGTCTCCCAGGCTGGAATGCAGTAGCACACTGCAACCCCTGCCTCCTGAGTTCAAGCAATTCTCTGCCTCAGCCTCCCGAGTAGCTGGGTTACAGACACCCGTCACCACGCCTGGCTAATTTTTTGTATGTTTAGTAGAGACAGGGTTTCATCATGTTGGTCAGGTCTTGAACTCCTGACCTTGTGATCCACCCACCTTGGCCTCCCAAAGTGCCGGGATTACAGGTGTGAGCCACCGCACCTGGCCCCAGTGTACATCTTTCATGTATTGATTGATGTCTCATTCTCCCTAAAATGTATACAACCAAGCTATGCCCTGACCAGCTTGGGCACCTGTCATCAGGACTTCCTGAGGCTATGTCATGGGTGTGTGTGCTAAACTTTGGCAAAATAAACTTCCTAAATTGACTGAGACCTGTCTCAGATATTTGGGGTTCACAAAGGTAAGTATGTATGTCACTTCTATCAGTGAGTAAGAGGGGCCATGGCCCCCAAGCGGCTTTTCCTTTGAATCAGAACTTGCTTCAAATGCAGAAAGAAGGCAATGGCATTCTGAGAAATACAAACATCCGAGGAAGCCTATTTCATCCTTATTTACATTGCTTGCTTGTACAACATAGCAGGAAAAGCAAATCTGGGGCAACCCGGATTTCCTTCCTCGTGCATCAGTAAGCCAGTGGTAGTATTACTGGAAAAGGGGCCAGACCCAAAGAGAGGCTTCTTGGATCTCGCAGAAGAAGGAATTTGAGGCGAGTCCATAAAGTGAAAGCAAGTTTATTATGAAAGTAAAGGAATAAAAGAATGGTTTCTCCATAAGCAGAGGAGCCCCAAGGGCTGCTGGCTGCCCATTTTTATGGTTATTTCTTGATTATATGCTAAACAAGGAGTGGATTATTAATGAGTTTTCCAGGAAAGGGGTGGGCAATTCCTGGAACTGAGGATTCTCCTCGTTTGTAGACTATATAAGGTAACTTCCTGATGTTGCCATGGCATTTGTAAACTGTCATGGTGCTGGTGGGAGTGTAGCAGTGAGGACGACCACAGGTCACTGTGATCGACACCTTAGTTTTGATGGGTCTTAGCCAGCTTCTTAATTGCAACCTGTTTTATCAGCAAGGTCTTTATGACCTGTATTTATTTATTTAAATTTATTTATTATTATTATTATACTTTAAGTTCTAGGGTACATGTGCACAACATGCAGGTTTGTTACATATGTATACATGTGCCATGTTGGTGTGCTGCACCCATTAACTCGTCATTTACATTAGGTATATCTCCTAATGCTATCCCGCCTCCCTCCCCCCTCCCCACAATAGGCCCGAGTGTGTGATGTTCCCCTTCCTGTATCCAAGTGATCTCATTGTTCAATTCCCACCCATGAGTGAGAACATGCCGTGTTTGGTTTTCTGTTCTTGCGATAGTTTGTTTATGCAGACCTCCCATCTCATCCTGTGACTTAGAATGCCTCAACCATCTGGGAATGCAGCCCAGTAGGTCTCAGTTTTATTCTCCCCAGCTCCTATTCAAGATGGAGTTGCTCTGGTTCAAATGACTCTGACGGTAGAGTGTAGGTAGAATATGCGTGTATCAAGTAATGAGATGCAAAGAAGTGGGGTACTTTTATGCAACATTTCTGCTGTTTTGGCAAGAAGAAAACACATATGCAAGTATATGAGCTAGGAAAAATGAGCTGTGTAATTTTCGTGATTCAGCACGTGAATTATATGTTCTTATATTAACATTTAGAAAGGATAGTGTACAATATAAAGGTAAATAGTGAAACTCATGCCCATAATTTAAAATTTCAGTTTTTTGTTTTTACTTATGACATCAAATAGCAATAAAAAAAAACCCAGAATGACAAGTTGAGAGGAAGAAAGGACAACTCTTTGTATTTTAGTTCCTTTGACCCACTTTTTTCCTGCTTTTGAACAGGAAGTTCACGTTTTCATTTTGCACTGGGTCTCCTGATTGCGTAGCCGACCTGTGCGGAAGGTGCCCAGTAAGAAGAAGGCAACTGAGTGGGACTGAGGATTGTTCCTTGATTTTTCCTGTCTCTTTTGTGCTTCTTCATGTGGCTCCCACCCAGGACTGATGCTCGTCTTTTAAAACTTGCAGTCCAGTCATTTAATAATTGACCTCAGTTGAGGACAGAAGCCACAGGGTTCCTATTTTAATCAAATGCTCAAGCCAGTCACAGTGACTGCACAGAGCTAAATACTATAGAATTATTTTCCTCATCACTGAATTCCTTTTAGAGTTGTACCTTCAGAACAAAGAAAGAAAGAGGATCATTTGGTTATCAAAGGGAGCCAGCCCCCCAATTTATTTTCCTTCAGCTGTCATGCAAATTTCAAGCAGAGCCCTAGCAGGATGGCTTTGAAGATAAAGATCACAGTGCAGTCCGAGGGAGGCTTCAATAGGGTTTCTGATGATCCTGTGATTTACTTGGAGAAGGAAGAAAAGAGCAGACAACAATAGGAAGAACTCAGCTCTGAAGGCATAAAAGCCAGCGTCTAATTCTGGTCTTCTCTTTGCCTGGAGGAAATGTCAGTTAATAGTGAGAGGGGCAGACAGGGCTAGTCTGGGATTTTCCCAAGTGTGTCCCATGAGATGCCAGTTGAGGTTCCTCAGAGGGGAGAAAAAAAAAGTTTGTTCTTAAGTGAATTTTTGGTAAATGTTGAGTCAAACCAAGTACTTTGCAGAGTTATTGGAGCCTTACATTTAGTAAACAGAAGGTCCGATGCATATAAAAGATGCAGCGTTTTCCTTGCAACCAATTTGACTGGTTGTTGTTACATCAGTAGTTTCTTGTTTCCTGTTAGGACTCAGAACAATAATTAAAAATAATTCAGTAGCTTCCAATAATCAGGAGGTAAGGACAGGCTTTTACTCTCAAACACGGCCATCAGTTAGTGGTTTCCGATGCAAAAATGCACCAAATTTCCAGATACTTGCTAATAATCATTTGTCAGCAGACACGAACACAGTGATATGGGCTGAGCAGTGAGCTCTCTATACTTTCAAATGTTCTCCCTGTATTGCATGGGAAAAATTTCTTGAGGCCGATAGGACAATATTCCAGCAGTAAGATTCAGCTGAGGTTCTAACTGGAGGTGGAGGAGTTCAAATGAAGACAGTTGAGAATTCTAAGCCTGTGTAGGCACCATTTTGCAGGTGAAGGTACTTACTGGGGCCCACAGAAACTGTACTCCGTAATCCCGCAAAGAATGGGAATGTCCACAATGTTTCTAGCTATTCCATTTATCCTTGCATACCCTTTATTCACCAAGAACACACTTCTAAAATCCACTTGTTCATTAACAAAGCTTCTGGTGTTGACAAGGTATAAAAATAGCAGAAGCCACTTCTGGAGTAAGGAGTTTTGGTGCCTGTGTTTCGTTTTAGTTTTTCTTTTTCCAAATGCCAACTCATAACTCCTCGGATGTAAATTTCCAATTAGCGTCTTTGTCGTCTTTGCTATTTTAAAGTAAATTGTAGATTTTAGAATAGTGTTTGAAACATTGGAGAATTCTTTTCCTTGAAATATCTTTTAGGGTTGAGATTCCGAGCACGCTACTTTAGGAACTGTTGCGTGGGAGGATAGACTTGTGCTCTGAGAGACCTCTCAGGTATAATGTGGTTGTGTTCCATTGATCATTGATTGTTTTCTCACTTCGGTAGTGATAATAATGATAATTTGTTAAGTGCCTTTGAAGGAGCTATAGGGGAGAAAAAAAATCTTTCTTATCACTAGGCTTATGGCTCAGACCCCTATGACAAAAGACAGATTAGCAAGAGAAAAGCATAATAAATATATTTACTAGAAACTCTCCCTGACATGGGAAACTTGATTAATAAAAACTCAAAGACCTGGGAAAAACTATTTTTACAGATAGTAAGAAGTATGAGTGGAGGACAAAAGGGTGTGATCTAATGGTAATAAACTCGGGGAGCTTACCAAGGCCTGTTTGTTCCAATTCTTCTTGGTTTCCCTGTGTGATGTTCCTTCCCTCTGGGTATAGGGCAGGACATCTGTCACAAGAGGACTTTCAGGGGAGAAGAGAAGGAGAAGGTAGAGAGTGACCTTCCTAGATTTTATGGCCCTCGGAGAAGAAGGGACAAGGAGAATTTTAGTTTCTATGGCTTGCTTTAGGGTAGAAAGTAACAAGAGAAGGTCAGAGAGAACTTTCTGCTTCTGCTCATTTTTCAATATCCAAGATGCCATATTTTGGGGTTACCATTTAATGTACCCCACTATAAGAAAGAGTCAGGGCTGGGCGCGGTGGCTCACACATGTAATCCCAGCACTTTGGGAGGCTGAGGTGGGCAGATCACGAGGTCAAGAGATCGAGACCATCCTGGCCAACATGGCGAAACCCTGTCTCTACTAAAAATATAAAAGTTAGCTGGGCGTGGTGGCACATGCCTGTAGTTCCAGCTACTTGGGAGGTGGAGACAAGAGAATCGCTTGAACCTGGGAGGCAGAGGTTGCAGTGAGCCGAGATCGCACCACTGCACTCCAGCCTGGTGACAGAGCAAGACTCCAACAGAGCGAGTCAGAACTGGAAAAATTCCATAGGTAGCTGGAATGCAGGGTACCTGATCCAATATCCTTATCTGTAAAATGATAGCTACTATTCTATCTCAGAGGCTAGTTAAGATCTAACAAAGTTATATGTTTGGAAATTCTTTGACAATTCTAAGGTGATCAAGTGTGAGGTGCTTTTAGGGTTCATTCCAAATCAAGTGCCTCTCTTCAACATGTCGTGAAGACTGAAATGAAAGAGTATGTGTAAAATAAAAGATGTTCATGGTCTTATATGTAAAGACACCCATAAATTCCATGTTGTAGGGGAGAGACAAAGGGAATTAGTACTTAGAAAATACTTTGTTCCAGAGATTTTTTTTTAATAATTCTACTTGATGCTCATGTACACATGAGTATTTTATTTTCAGAGGAGGAAATTGAGAGACAGAGAGGAGACGTACTTAAATTTCGATAGCCAGGAAGTAGGAATGGTCTTGAATTGAGCCAGTCAGAATTCTAAAACTGGCACTATTTCTAGCACCCTGTGCAATCTCATTGCTCTACTTGGCCTTGGTGTTCCTTGCTGTACAATGGGGCAATTCTGGCTACTCCCCCAAAGCATGCTAGTGGGAAAAATAAGTGAGTTTTTGTTATGTCAACTTTGGTCCATCATTTTTTAAGGCCAAGTATCTAAGTAAGAATTGATCCATCCATCAGCATTAGTAAGAGGTAGAATACTTTTTTTAAATTTTAACTAAGAAAATTAGTTATTCTTATATTTCAACCAGGGGCCAAGTTCAAATGCCTATGGTGGCCGGTTAGAAAATGTCCATGTGTGAGGTTGGGCCTACCTGGAGGGCAGTGGGGTCCATGGAGACTGGGGAGCAGAGCTCCTGTCGAATGGGCAAATTCACTCAAATCCAGCCAACTGCTGCTATATGGGAATGTGGGGTCCCAAAGTTTCTAATCTTCAGTTTTTGTTTTTGTATGTTTGGTTAATTAGAAGCTAATTCTAATGTGTACAATGTCCCAGTTTTTAAGAATTGAAACTAATGAAAACGAATCTTGTGTTGGTTAATACCTTGTAGGTCAGAGAATAGAAGAAAATGTTGGTGAGCCAGAATCAGCAGTAGGCCTTCCATTTAAACCCTCCAAGTTAAATTGGGTTGCTATGGAGATTATTAATTGTGTATTAGCAATTAGTAATATCACTTTGTAAGTGGAGAGAGACAAAATGATGCATCTATAACATGGTAGCACCTACTGACCATTTGATTCCCAGGGTAGGGTAAGGAGATCTTCCTTCCATTAATTCTGCGTTTCCAATCAGTTAATATTTTTACTCCTTTTTTTTTCCCTGAGACACCCTGAGACTTTAAAGCTCTGACCCCTTAATTCGTCTTCTTTAGCATCAACAGTGTGGGAAGTTTCATGATAGCCATGACAGTCCAGTAAATACCTTTGTCCAGATGTTACTAATGGACTGATAGATGTGAAACTTGATCATAGTTATCTGGCAAGACTGAAAATGCCATGACCTTAGTCTTTGTATGAAGGTCCCTTAAAATAGTTGTTGGCTTTTGGTTATGAATCAACCTTCTTATAGAAAACCAAACTGATGGAATATTGCTTTTGTGCTGTAACATTATTTGATATGTAACATCTAACGTCTGTCAAAACCGGAAAGTTATCTCTTCAAGTGGCAGCAGCAGATTGGATGCAACATTTAAGCAATGACAAATGGTTGTTGAAGTCAAGTGACTTAGAGAAAGAACTTAAAGGGAAATAGAAAATAGAGACTTTCGTCAGGGGAGGTTGTGTCCCTGATGGTTAAAACTATGTGTCATGGAATTCAGACTCAGACCTAAGTCTGAATCTCACCTTCTGCCACTTATTAGCTGCAGAAACTTAGATAAGTAACTTTAACTGTTCTTGTTTAGGTTTCCTCATCTCTCAAATAATTAAAACAATGCCTAACTTAAAGTGTGTTTAGGATTACTTCATGAAATAGTAAGGCCCTCGGAGAGGATCTCTCATATAATTGGTCTCAAGAATGGTATCAGTTTTGAAAAAAATGGCTATTGATATAGTTTGGCTGTGTCCCCACCCAAATCTCATCTTAAATTTTAGCTCCCATAATTCTCACGTGTTGTGGGAGGGACCTGGTGCGAGATATTTGAATCATGGAGGTGGTTTCCCCAACACTGTTCTTGTGGTAGTGAATAAGTCTCACAAGATCTGATGGTTTTTTACAGGGAAACTCTTTTCACTTGCTTCTTATTCTTTTTGTCTGCCACCATGTAAGACATGCCTTTCGCCTTCCACCGTGATTGTGAGGTCTCCCCAGCCATGTGGAACTGTAAGTCCATTAAACCTCTTTTTCCTTATAAATTATCCAGTCTCAGGTATATCTTTATCAGTAGCATGAAAATGGACTAATACAGCTATGTAGGGGAAAAGATAAAATCTCTTTTCCTTACCTGTACTGAAGTTCATGGCTGAGACTCCTGTCACAGAAGACATATTAACAAGAGAAAAACATACAAATTTATTTAATGTGACGCAGGAGAATTCCAAATGAACATTTCAAAGTTTTATGTGACACAGGATATTTCAAAAATAAAGATTTTAAAGAAACAGGAAACGTCCATATATTTTTATGAACAGTCATACAGAAGTATAATTGGAGGACAAAAGGGTGTGGTCCAATGGTAATAAACTGGGAGGAACTTAGGCAGGCTTCTTGGTTCAGATTCTTCTTGAATTCTCTGTGTGACATTCTTTCTATCAGGTCTTCAAGGGAGAAGGGAAGGAGAAGGTCAGAAAGTGACTTTCCTAGGTTTTATGTCCTGCTTCAGGAAAGATGAGGGGAAAGTAAGAGGTACCTTCCCACTTCTGCTGTTTTCTCAAGTGCCAAGGTGCCATATTTTGGTGTAGTTTTCTGAGCACCATCAGTTATCAATTTTGAGGATTGATCAATCGTGCAGGGTTCTTGGCTTCCTACATACTTACTTGAGTATTTTCTATACTATGTCATTTCGATGCTAGAAAATTCCAAATCAGAGAGAATAAAACATTGGCATTTACTAACGATCATAATGTTCTTCTAAACAATCAACTTCATAGAGTTCTAATTGACATAATATCTGCTCTTTTGTAAGTGCAGTTTGAGGAGTTTTGGCAAAGGTACACAGTGACATAACCACTATCACAACCAAGTTATCAAGGTAGAGAACATTCCATCACCTCAAGGAGTTTCCTCCTAAATCTTGATAATCAACTACCCCCACCCTTTGGCCTTAGAAAACCATTTATTTGCTTTCTCACTCAATTGTTTTGTCTTTTCTAGAATTTTATATAGATGGAATTATACAGTATACTGTTTTTAAAACTGTGGGGTGAAATCAATTTAATGTGTTGCAACCAGCATACTCTAAATAAGACAGAAAATATCAGTGAATCACACTTGATAATGGTGAGTGTGTTTTGTGAAACTTTGTTTTCAGTGTGTATATTTTCATTTATGTTTCTCTGTGTGTCCTGGATCATAATATAAGCTGTATTCATCACTGATAAATGGGAACAACTTTCATTTCACCTATTATTTGAGCCAGTTTTTTTTTTTTTTTTTTTTTTTTTTTTTTTTTTTGTCCAGAGGACTAGAAATTGGAACGCCTACAGTTGATACATCATCGCGTGTTCTCATTTGTGCCAGAGAAGGTGATCAGGAATTATCTCATTTACTCCTTCCCACAAGCCTATGAGGAAAGCACATCTCCCTTTTACAGGAGAGGAACCTCAGAGATGCTAAGTTCAAGTTCTCATAACTGGTGAGAATAGAAGCTAAACTTGAAACCATGGACAATTAAATCAAGAAGCAGCCTGGACATGTGACTGATAAGACTGGAGGAGGAGAAGGATAGGCATACAAATATAACCGTATGCATTCTCTTGGCTGTTATTAGATGATCAAATTGCTAATGGACAAGTACTAAGTACTAGATGCCAGTCCCTCCACAGGAAGCTGCAAGTCAGAGCAGGCAGAAAAGTGTGTTTTCTGCCCACAGATAGGATGTGAGTTTGTCTAGAACTGGGCAGCAAAGAGTGTGGGCTTAGGTGTCAGACCTGGACTCTAGTTCCTGTTCTGCCACTTACAGGTTCCTTGACCCTTAGTTGGACCTTGGTCTCTCTGAGGTTCAGGTTCCTACTTTGTAAAACAGTAATTTGTAGAACTTTGTGAGGCTTCAGATAAGGTAGGCTTTCTCCCCCTCGGCATTATTGATCACCTGAGCTGGATCATTCTCCGTGGCGGGGGCTGTCCTGTGCACTGCCGGGTGTGTACCAGCATCTTTGGACTTTACCCACTAGACGGCAGTAGCACCCCCACCAGTTATAATAACTATCAACGTCTGCAGTCATTGTCAAATGTCCTGCGGGGGTGGGGAAGGGACAAAATTTCCTCGAGTTGAAAACCACGAAAATAACTCATGAATAAAATGTTCCTTCTTGGCTGGCTGGGATGGCTGGCACCTGTTGTCCCAGCTACTCCAGAGGCTGAGGAGGCAGGATGGATTGAACCCAGGAGTTGAGAGTCTTGCTTGGGCAACATAGTGAGCCCCTGTCTCTAAGAAAAGAGAACAAGAAAAAGAAACAAATACAGTATTTCTGTCCACAAATCACGTGGACACATGGGATCACATCAACTTAAAAAGCTTCTACACAGCAAAGAATCCCCTTCCCTTTTACCGGTCATAAAATGAAAGTTCTGTCACATATCAGCAGATAACAGCAGATGGAGGGGTAGGGGACCATCTGCCCAAGCAGCAAATGGACGTCAGCTCACGTGGCCCAACATCTCTGGGAGATGTGAGTGAGGCAGCATTGAGTCCTGGTAAGGAGGTTGTGTTTTAGAGTCAGCCTGCCTGGGTTTGGGTCCAGACTCTGCTTCTTCTACTGTTAATCTTTAGGTAGGTTAAACAATTTGCATCTCTGTTTTCTCATTTTTAAAATGGGAATGGCATTCATCTCTTCCTTGTAAAGTTCTTCTGAGGACTAAGTAGTGTAATAAATGTAAAGTCTTCAGGATAGTGCCTGGTACAGGACTATCACTCAATAAATGTCAGTTTCTGTTAATGATGGTATTATTTTAAATGGGTTCTAAGCCAATACTGCATAAACATTGTACTCACCATGACCAACTTATCCTAGCTTTCCCTGGACTTTCCTGCTTATAGCAGACAAAATCCCAAGGCTGGGGGGTGGGGGGAACAACCCTTGTCCTGGGCAAACTGGGACATGTGGTCACCCTAGTCAGACCCCAGCAGAACGGTAAATATTTTGTTGCATTGTGTCCATAATTTTGTGCACAAACACTGTGTGATTTCATTACCAAGAATTGTGCTCAGTATTTACAATAACAAAGATACAGAATCAATGTAAATGTCCCTCAGTGGATGAATGTGTCAGGAAAGCATGGAATATATACACGATATACTACTGCTTGGCCCTCAGAAAGAATGATGGCCGGGCGGGCACAGTGGCTCACGCCTGTAATCCCAGCACTTTGGGAGGCCGAGGTGGGTGGATCACTCGAGGTCAGGAGTTCGAGACCAGCCTGGCTCACATGGCAAAACCCCATCTCTACTAAAGATACAAAAATTAGCCTTGAGTGGTGGTGGTTACCTGTAATCCCAGCTACACAGGAGGCTGAGGTGAGAGGATCGCTTGAATCCGGGAGGCAGAGGTTACAGCGAGCTGAGATCATTCCAGCCTGGCGGCAGAGGAGAGCGAGAATCCATCTCAAGAAAAAGAAAGAAAAAAACATCATGTCATTTGCAGCACCGTGGATAGAACTGGAGGTCATTATCTTAAGTGAAATAAGCCAGACACAAAAAGACAAATATGGCATGTTCTCACTTATACGGGAGCTAAAAGATTGATCACGTGGAGATAGAGGGTAGAAAGATAACTACCAGAGACAGGGAAGGGTGAGTGGGATCAGGGAGGAGGATGAAGGATGAAGATAAGTGGGTTAAAGGGTACAAACATAGTAAGATAGATGGAAGAAATTCTTTATTCAATAGCAGAGTAGACTGACTATGCTTAAAAATGTATTGTACTTGGGTAATGGACACCCTGAATACTGAATTCCCTTCAGAACTACATGTTATATACATGTAACAAAATTTAACGTGTGTCCCATACATGTGTACAAGTGAAAAATATAAAAACGAGGCCGGGCGCGGTGGCTCAAGCCTGTAATCCCAGCACTTTGGGAGGCCGAGACGGGCGGATCACGAGGTCAGGAGATCGAGACCATCCTGGCTAACCCGGTGAAACCCCGTCTCTACTAAAAAAATACCAAAAAAAAAAAAAACAAAAAAAAAAAACTAGCCGGGCGAGGTGGTGGGCGTCTGTAGTCCCAGCTACTTGGGAGGCTGAGGCAGGAGAATGGCGTAAACCCGGGAGGCGGAGCTTGCAGTGAACTGAGATCCGGCCACTGTACTCCAGCCTGGGCAACAGAGCAAGACTCTGTCTCAAAAAAAAAAAAAAAAAAAAAAAGAAAAGAAAAATATAAAAACGTAAAACACTGGAAGCTTAAAAACAAAGAATTGTGCTCAGTAGCAAGGGTTCCATGATGCTCACGGTCCTCTCGGAG
Organism: Macaca mulatta; assembly: GCF_049350105.2. Classification (NCBI taxonomy): domain Eukaryota; kingdom Metazoa; phylum Chordata; class Mammalia; order Primates; family Cercopithecidae; genus Macaca; species Macaca mulatta. The sequence goes on from NC_133415.1 coordinate 107,495,335, forward strand.
AGGCAGCAATCAGCTGGGTTTGAGATCGCCAGGCCAGCAGAGCACCAAGAGGCATCATGGGGAGGGCGCCATTTTTCTAGTGGGAGAATCGTACTGCAGGTAAATATCAGCAAGCCGATAAGATTTCACCAGGCAAAAGTAGATGTGAACGAGGTGCCTATTTTAATGGACCTAGAAAAGACAACTCTATTGTCTTATGCTAGAAAACAAGTGATTTGTATGAACCAATGCAGCCTGGGGAAACGGGTACCACAGACTTGTTAGCTAATAGAAAGCATAATTTTATATCTACTTCTCGGTTTTCCCAGGCACTAACAGAGGGCTTGGATTATCTTGCACTGGTGAAGATGTAAGAAGTCTCCCAGTTTTCTGCTAGGCTGAAACTTTCCTGAACTGAGGTCCTTTCAAAGATCTGGTCATGCATTTGGACTAGAGAATCATTTTGCTTTAGATAAATTACGGTTGGTGAAGTCAACACTGCTGATTGGCCTGTGCACTCTCCATTTTCTTTCTTGCTAACAACCCTGATTTTGTTTGGGGAAGGAATTACTCTAATTGAAAATACTCACTTTTCCAGATCTGGGGTATCTTGGAACTCAATTGTGTCCAGTGAGCAGAAGTCTCTGCAGAAGAATGCCTTCCACCCCCTTCTTCCCAAAAAGCTTCTCGAGGTCAGGGTTTTTGTCCTCCGTCCTTAGCACTCTCCCCTGCTTCTTGCCTGGAATACAAATATGATGCTTATTGGTGGAGAACCTTGCTTCCATGAGGAGCAAAGAGGCTTGGTAACGATGCCAGGAAGGAAGTCAGCAAGACTGTGGGTCCTTTACAACTCCCCATGGGTTGCTGTACCAACTGCAAATGACCACATCTGGACCTATGTCATAGAAAAATCTCCTGTTCGCTTAAGCCGTTATAGAAGGGTTTCTAGTATATGCAACCAAACAGAATCCTAACAGCCAATAGGGGATTATTTCTATGGCATTTGGCAAACATCATGAATGGCAAAACCTTGCAGATATGTAGATTTAGAACAATTTTGTTTTTGTTTTTGTTTTTTTTGGGTGTGTGCACAGTGCTTTGAGTGAATGGAGTTTTTATACATCAGTATCAGGGCTGCCTTTTCCATGAGGCATAGTAAGTGTGGTGCTTGGAGCCTATGATGCTTTTTCTTTTTTGAGATAGGATCTTGCTCTGCCGCCAAGCCTGGGTGCAGTGGCAGGATCACGGCTCACCGCAGCCTCAAAATCCCAGGCTCAGGCGATCCTTTCACCTCAGCCTCCTGAGTAACTGGGATTACAGGTGCACCATCATGCCCAGCTAATTTTTTATTTTTTGTGGAGATAAGGTCTCCCTATGTTTCCCTGCCTGGTCTTGAACTCCTGGGCTTAAGGGATCCTCCCACCTCAACCTCCTAGAGTGCTGGGATGATAGGCAAGAGCCACTGTGCCCGGTTTCATGGTACTTTTAAGATCCTTAAAAATGTTTTTACTTTCTTCTAAAATCAGAAGAAAAAAATTCAATTTGGATTTTATTTGTCTTTATACCAACTCAGCCATATAATATAATTTTTAAGACCCTTTTATGGAAAAAGGGGCCCATAAAGGCAACAGTATTTATAGCCCATGAATTTATACAGCCTAGGATACCTCCTCATGTCAAAAAGAAATTGGTCTCATTTCTTCTTGTTAATTTTCCATTCCAATTTCTTCCTTCTCTGAATAAAGGAACATATACCCGCATTCAGAAGAGGAGGTGGGGGCATTGGAAAGGCTTCAGCCTTTGACAGAGCTGGGTTTGAACCCCAGCATGACTTTACGCAATTTCTTTGATTTCTCTGGGTATCAGTTTTATAAAATGGATTGATTGATATCATGTATTTATTCAAGAGTTTGAATGGCCATGCTGTAGAAGCGCTTTCTGTAGTAGGGTAGCACTCTTATGAGGACTATAGAAATGGACACATGTGAAACCCAATATCTGGCACATGTTTGACACTCAGTAAATACTGTTTTTTTTAAGTCACCTTCCATTTGGCTGTGAGTTGTGTGCCTATTGCACAGTCCACAGTTACCTTCTCTCCTACTGTGTGGAACATTGGGATCAGGAAGGTAGCTTCCTCTAGGAATACAGTCCTTGATCTTTGCGAAAGAGAGATCCTTTTCATTGCAAGTAATTAAGACCCCATGCTTCTTCCCGCAATCATGACCATGAGATCCCATCGTCTCCTGTCTAATGACTTTGTTCTGTATCACTGTAAAATGCATTCCCCGCACGCAGCAATCAGAGAACAGTGTAACATCGGTTCATTCAAAGACCCACTTATTCAACTCTCATTGGAAGAAGCTGTCAGGATTTCAAACGTGGTTTTTTGCTGTCGTTGTGGGGATTTTTTTTTTCTGCCTTATTATAACTCCCTTACAGATCCATCTGTGAAAAAATCAATTGGTTATTAGAAAAATGCACATTTCTCCATTTTAATATTATACTGTGCCTCATCAGGGTGCACTGAAGATTTTGTAGTATGTTATAAAAGTGACAAATATAATTTGTATGTAAATGTCTTATGCAAAGTCTTTTATTTTTCTACTGCATACAGAAAAACGCACCAAATGAATTTGAGGCAAACATAATGATAGATCCCACTGTGATAAGAAAACATCCTAATGCAAAGTTGTCAGTAGGAAAGAAGGCCCTTCCTTGTGTTACTTTGTTTAGAGTCTGTTAAGAAATATCAGTGCTTCTTTTCTCCAGCAGACAGATACATAAGGTTCCATTTCCTCTTCTCTCAAATGTGCCCATTTTAAGCCATTTGTCTCCTGGTTCAGGGATTTTAAAGAGGCACCAGAGAGAATTGTGTGCCATGATATTCCACCCTGGATGGGAATATGATCCTCTTGACATGCCTTGTTGACACGGAACAAATTAACTCCATGATTGCCAAATCGTTTCCACTCTCCTGTTGTATGGACAGGGCATAGCTGGAGAGGCAGCACTGAGGTAAATCCTCATGGGACCATCCTAATGACTGGGCACTCCCTTCCTTATGTGACCTGTGATTGGATGCCTACAGTGTACCTGACTGTGGACTGGGGCAATTGCTTTAAGAAATCTGGTGGTTTGAAGCTCCAAACACACCCGACACACTCAATACACCATTTAACTATGCATACAAATAATTTGGGAAAATGAAGAATGTCTAAATCTCTCAGGTATGTTCCTTTTGTGTCTCCCATTTCATCTTTTCTCAACCTATTTTGCTGACAGCCAAAGTTTCCCAGGGTAGCAGGGAATGATACTTTATGATTGGTTTAACTCTGTGTCCCCACGTAAATCTCACCTCAAATTGTAATCACCACATGTCAAAGAAGGGACCTGGTGGGAGGTGATTGGATCATGGGAGTGATTTCCCCCATGCTGTTCTCGTGATAGTGAGTTCTCATGAGTTCTGATGGTTTTACAAGTGGCAGATTCCCCTCTGCTCGCTCTCGTTCTCTCTGTCTCCTGCTGCCATGTAAGACATGCCAGCTTCCCCTTCCACCATGATTGTAAATTTCCTGAGGCCTCCCCAGCCATGCAGAACTGTGAGTCAATTAAACCTCCTTTATAAATTACCCAGTCTCAGGTAGTATCTTTATAACAGTGTGAAAATGGACTAATTCAATTTATTAAGGGATCACATCCTTTCAGTTAAGAAAGCTCAGAGTAACATACATAATACGTTCATTCATGCATTTATTTATTCCTCAAATGTGACTAACACCTTAATATGTGCCAATCATTGTGTTAGGTTTGGTAGTCTTATGAGTCAGAGTTTTCAGCTGAGCCTAAAGAGGTGACCCCTGCTAGTGTTACAGTCTTAGAGTCATAAAGAACTGAATCTCAAACCTGTGTTACGTTGATCAACTTACTCAACTGAATTCAACTCTTAGCAACCAAGATTCTTCATTGTAAACTAGGAAGCATAATAGTACACATCCGCTAGGTATTATAAGGCTGGAATGAGATCATAGACACAACAATGGAATCTAACCCCAAAGTAAGATGTCAATAAACAGGGGTAGTAGGAGTGGTGGTCATTTTGTAAAAATTAACGCTAATATGATTAACCTCCTATTCCATTCAGAGCTGGCTTCGTGGATATATGACCTATGCAGTCATGCAGGGCTCTGCTCTTAGAAAGGCCCTATGCTTGATTTAATGCTCTGATGTCGTTAACCTGAGATCCTTATTGAACCGTTGACTCCGCATTTTGATTTTGCATAGGATACCACCAATTAGGGTAAGATGTGCCTAATATGTTAAATATGTTTTATATAGAGTCTGGAGAGTGGTTTAGGAGCTCACCCAGTAGCGGAAAAGTGGGAGGAGGAGTTGGATGAGGAAGAAATGACAATAGTTCATATGCATGCAAAACACATCATTTATTCTTCACCACCATTTAATAGGGAAGTAATGCTTTTATATCCATTTTATTGATAAGAAACATGAGTGACAGAAAATTTAAACTTGCCCGAATCGCTGGGCTGGGAAGCAGTATCTTAGACTGCTCTCTAGATTAGAGAGTTCAGGGAACTACTGTGTGCTCATGAGTTTCTGCAGGTCTATGTGTAACCCGTCTTCTCAATGAGGTCCTCTTGTTTGAACCCAGTGGAATGGGGTCCTCTTGTAGAAAACCTTTTCTGTAGGCTGGAGAGTCCATTAAGCAAATGGTAAGCTTCTCACGTGTGGGACTCTAGAGACTTTCTACAAATAAAAAACTCTGCACTCACACAGAATGGCAAAGAATGGTCTCAGTTTTGTTTCTGCAAGGCTTTGAACCATGCATAATAATGTGACTGCTTCAGGCGCTCAGAGCTCGGGTCTCCCTGTAATATTTTCGTGTCCTCATTAAGTTGCACAAGGACAGTTTGTTTGCTGGCACTGAACACTAATGATGCATTTTTGTGGACGCTGCTCTTGTAGGCCTAATTGGTTTCTTGACTGTTGTCAAGCTCTGACTTATGGGAAAATGATTGTTCTGATCTCTCAGAGCAAAGAGAGTTGGCCCTTGAGAGTTTGGGTCCTGGCTGCGGAGGTGGGCTGTCGTGGGCATACCTCATACCTTGCATCCTCTTCTGCTGTTCTTAGAAGGAAACTTCTAGGTCACTAGATATTAACCTTTTTGATTCCTAACTTCACCTGGTTGAGTCCCAACCATTCCTTGTGTTTTCTCTCAAAAGTTACTTCCTTGAATCTCAAGATTGGGTGTGAGTCCCTTGCCATGGCCCCCTTTGTCTAGTGAATCCAATGTTTTTGTCTCTTCACTCTCTATTGTCCTCATTAGACTTGAACCTTCATGAGGGCATTTCCCACTTCTCCACAACTGAAGAATTGTTGGCAAATATTTCTTGAACACAATCTTTGGAAAAATTCAGCTGTGCACATTAAACTTTAAGATGATCTACGAGATTACAGACCCCTCTGAGGTTAATGTGCATGTCTATGGATCTCAGCACAGAAAACCTCCCTTCAGTGCCTGGTATATCAAATATTCTAATCTTCGCTACAAAACTCTGCCAAGGGTAATGCAGACACCATTTGGATGCCTCCAGTGATGGTGATCTCTTTGAATATCCCACTGAGACCACTGAAATCATTGGAAGCTGGCTGGCTGGCTGGCTGGATGAATGAATGGATAGGTCGAGGGATGGATAGATGGATTCATTGACTGGATAGTTTTTATTGGGAGCCTTCTCCAAGCCAGGCCCTTTTCTAGTAAAACAAGGGTGGGCAAAATCAAGCCTCTGCTCTCCAAGAGTTATATTCTAAGGGATAAAACGGACAACAAATATTTAACAGAGTGTCAGGTGTGATTCCTGCTATGGAGGAAGTAAGGTAGGGTAGACAGTGTGGCAGAGATGGGAGGCAAAGACTATTTTAAATAAACTGGGCAAGAAAGACCTTCCTGAGATCTGTTAAAAACAACAACAACAAAAAAAAACAAAAACAAACAAAAAAACAAGGAGTGGGCTGGGAGAAGTCTTGAGGGGCTGGGCTTTTCAAGTAGAAGGAACAGTAAGAGCAAAGGCCCTGGGACAGGAAGGCGAGGATGGCTGTAGAGGAAGGGGCAGAAGTGGGAAGAGTCAGGTGCCAGCTGCTGTGAGGACCCCAGAGATTTTCTTTACCTAGATTTGATGAGAAGCCACTGGAAGGTTTAAGGAGCAGACGGTGGTGGTCTGATTTTAAAAGGATCCCTCTTTTGTGGAGAGGAGCCTCTAGGGGAGAGGGGTGGCAGCCTGGAGATCAATGCGGAGGCAAGTCTGGACTTCCAGGTGAGATGTGGTGGTTGCTTGGACACGATTTTCTTCTGCTCAGCCAAGCATCACAGTTCTGTTTCTCTCAAATGGAAAGCCACATCCTTTCCCAAGGGAGATGGCCATGTTCCTGATCCTGGCACTTGGCTCTGTTGACATGACAGAGGAATAAGGGCTAGGGTGGGAGTGGGTTTCCACATACCTCCGTCCTGGTCAAATTGTACAGCAGGGATGGCTCTCAGTCTCCAAGCTTGGACAGACCAGAAAATACTTTTTTTTTTTTTTTTGAGGTGGAGTCTCGCTCTGTCACCCAGGCTGGAGTGCAGTGGCCAGATCTCAGCTCACTGCAAGCTCCGCCTCCCGGGTTTACGCCATTCTCCTGCCTCAGCCTCTCGAGTAGCTGGGACTACAGGCGCCCGCCTCCTCGCCCGGCTAATTTTTTTTTGTATTTTTTAGTAGAGACGGGGTTTCACCAGGTTAGCCAGGATGGTCTCGATCTCCTAACCTCGTGATCCACCCGTCTCAGCCTCCCAAAGTGCTGGGCAGAAAAGACATTTTTAACTTTCCTTCCAATTAAATGAAATTCCTGTCTAGGCCCCCATCCAGCTGGATGGTTAGATAGATGGATATCAGCTACCATCAGGGCTCCCACCTCAACTGGGTTGTGCAAAGGTCCTAGGGTCCTTTGCTAAAGCACTAAGAAGGGCTGTTGGGTACCGCTGAGATAACCTCTGTTTCATTTTATTGTCCTCTGCGGTCCAGCAGCTTAGCTAACTCTTTTCAACTTTTAGGGCACAGAACATTTCAGCAATGCTGGAAGTCCCTGTTTGAGATAGAAGACATGGAGGTGACACCCATTATAAAAGGGGGTATCGTTTTAAGTCAGAGGGATTTAATCTCTAATTAATACTAATATATTACTTTGATAATTTGATTAATTGATCTAAAAATTAGTCTCTAAGTCTGAAAAAATAATCTCAGTGGAATTGTGTTTCCTTTCATTCAGTTAACATTCTGCTTCTATCGTTTTTGGAAAGAGAGCATATAAATAAATAAATATGTTCATCTTCATTAAACATTGAGCTCATGGTTCTCCAGTGCGTAGTGAGCTGATGAAGACGTTGATGTATACTGCAGCTGTACACACCTTCATAGAGAAGGCAACAGAAGCACAGCTCTGCTGCAGCATCAGTAAGCACAGACAGGTGGGCAGCAACTGAAATTTGTGCAGGAATGTTTCCCTTACTGCTGCAATCATAGCAAACTGACACTGTCAGAGTGACTTCAGGTGTGGGATACTGAGTTCTCTCTGTGAATTACACAGGAACGAGCTGTGTCTTTTCCTTATCTCCCCTAATGTGAAATAATAAGCAAAAGATTCATACATTCATTTATTGAGAAATATTTATTGAAGGCTGCAAACTACCAGGAATTTCCTATTCTTGTGGATATCTTCATTCCAGTGAGACAGATGATAAATAATCAAATAGAAATAACTGATGGTTTTAAAATGAAACATAGAATGATTTTTAAAATAAGAAAAGAAATATCTGACAGTAATAAGTTTTGTGAAAAAGTTATAGTCAAACAGTAGAACGTGGAGGAGGAGTGTTTTGTATGTGTTGGGGAAAGAAGGTGTCATATAAAATCTTTTTTCTTTGAGACAGAGTCTGGCTTTGTCACCCAGGCTGGAGTGCAGTGGCATGATCATAGATCACTGCAGCCTTGACCTCCTGGGTTCAAGTAATCCTTCTGCCTGGACCTCCCAAAGTGTTTGGGTTACAGGCATGAGCCACTGCCCCTGGCTCATGTGAAATCTTGAACATTCCAAGCAGGAGCAATGGAGAAGTGCGATGTAGCAGCATCCTTGGAGTTTTAACAATAACTAATTCTTACTGAGAATTAATTTATATAATAGATAAATGAGTAGACAAGATAAAAGTGGTTGTGGCTCGCACCTGCATTCCCAACACTTTGGGAGGCTGAGATGGGAGGATCATTTAAGCTAGGAGTTTGAAACCAGCCCGGGCAACAAAGCGAGACCCCATCTGTACAATCGATCATCAATAATAATCAATAACAATGAATACATAAGAAAAAGAGTTTCCAGTGTCTGTTGCATAGGCAAAGGGAGGAAGGGGCAGAGGCCTGGGCTGGGAAGGGAAGGAATTTTGAACAAAACTCTTGCGGGAGGTATAGAGCTTCTTACTACAAACCAGGGCTTGGGAGTTCAAATGCTCACAGAAGCCACTAACACAAAGAAATAAAGTGCATTGTATGTGTGTGTATTATCCGGGTATGATTCCCAAGAAATAGGCTTTCTGCCGTCGGTTTTTTAAATATATGCTCTGCTTGGGCTATTACTATTTCCTACTTTTAGCAGAGACATGGATATAAAATATATTTCTGAAATACAAGAAAAAGCTCAGAGCCACAACTGAAATTCAGACCTAGCATTAATGAGACAACAGAATATGGTGGGGACTGGGGAAAAATGGGAACAAGTCTGCTCCCTGTGGAGTCAGCTTTGGCAGATATGAAGAGTTTTTAGAAATTATGGAAATCCTGAGCTGGGGATGCTGGTGCACGCCCAGAATCTGAGCTACTTGGAAGGCTGAAGCAGGAGGATCGCTTGAGCCCAGGAGTTCAAGATCAGCCTGAGCAACATAGCAAGACCCTGTCTCTAAAAATTAAAAACAAAGAAAAGAAATTGTGAAAATCCACATTTTTATGCAAAATCTGATTTTGAAACAATGGATATTGTTTTGTTTTTACAATGTGCACGTCAAAAGCACAGCTTTCTCCAGGCCCGATTTTCTCTGTGGCTTCTGGCTTGAGACCTTGGCATAGACATTTAAGAGCTCCAGGAGCTCATACCTTAGTTGAGGAGAGAATTCCAATAGCTCAGAAGTAATGAGCAGATTGGTTTGAAATCTCCCTTTGCCTATGCAACAGACACTGGGAAATCTTTTTCTTATTGATTATTATTGATCATTATCGATTGATTATCGATTGTCTATCTTTTGGCATGCATGGAGTATTAGAACATCAAGGGAGGGAGAAAGCAAATAGATGTGGGGGTTTCGATGAACTCAAGAAGGTGGGTAGTGTACGAGCCATTAAATAATGGGTAAAATCGGAGTAAGTAGCAGCTAGAACAGGTGTTTCTGGAAGACCCTATCCAGGAAAGATAAGAGTTGTAGTAGAACAAAGATTTTGTAGGAGATTTGATCTCCTGGGAACCAGATATATATAAGGGACTCTAAAAGGTCAATGAGTAATTTGAAACTTGAGTTCCTTCTATTATCTGGAGTTCATTCTCGCTGCCAGCAGCTGACCTCTGTGGTCAGGTTTGGGTTTAATTCTGTCTTTTGCGTTGTTTCAGAAATTGCTGATGAAGATCTTTCCCGCCAGGTGGCGATGTTCTCATTTGGAAAAAAAAAAAAGACGCAAAAAAATGAGCAACTTTCTTTGTTTAATGATGCTGGCTGGGTTGTCTGATCCCCGCCTAAGCCTAGGTTTATTAAAGCTAATAAAATAAAAATAGCTTAGACACTTTTCCTTTCCTATTTATCTTATGGCACTTTCTTCAGTTTGTGCCACGCCAAGCCCGTAATGTTTACGTCTGCTGAGGCTGCTATGCAAACTGTGTACAAGGGGAACATCTGTATTATGCTAGGGATTGTCTCTGGAAGCATCGCTGAGAAAAGGAAAGAACAGAAGCACAACTTATTAGGTGGTCAGAGAACTATGCTGAGAGTGAAGAGAAAAAAATGAGCTGCCTCTTCCATCTTCCAGTTTCCCAAGGCATATGGATTTTGACAGAAGATCTGCTGCAGAAAACCTGTTTATAAGAAATCAAATATGGAACTATTTTTAAAAGATAACTTTTCAGAAGCTCAGCCCAAGAGCACCCAACCAGAGGTGAATGGCCATTGGCTTTGTCAGAGGCCAGTCAGCGGGGGACAAACACCAGAGCTGTGACCAGGCTGTGGCCGCAAAAGGAGTGACAGTCAGCAGGCAGAGTTTAAAATTTTCATTTATTTCTTTGACCCCCCATAGGGTGCCCCCATGTAGATTTTCTCCACTCCAAAAAACAGCATTGAATCCAGACAGTTCCTTAGGAGGGCATTGCCAGCCCTCACAGCGAGTAACAGTTCTAATGGTCCAAATTTCTTTTCAGAAATTATTTTCTTTTTGTTTTCTCCTTCCTTCCTTTTTTTTTTTTTTTTTCTTCCTGCTTACACAGGCAGTGGTCTGGCCCCTTCTGGAAGGAAACTGGATAAGCCTGTCCCCTGTTTCCCCTGCAGCTTTTCTCTTGAGAAAGAGAAATAGGACTGTTCTGGGCACCATACGTTTTTTTCTCGCTGTCGTCCTTCCCAGCATGGAGTAAGAGGTTGGGCAGGAGCTGTGCAAAGAAGGAGAATAAGTCCAGGGACAGGGGAAAAGCACTTGAAAATGCGAGAGATGGGTGCGGCTCTTCTGGAAAACAGACCTTTCCTCTGCCTCTTCAGCTCAGCTTGTCCCTGGCTGACTCTCACTTTGTGCCCTCTTCTTTGACGTGGGAAGGATGATGAGCGCTGGCTCCTGTGCCAGGAGGCGAGGAACTGCCTGGGAAGTGCTTGGTCTGTGGCCAGTGCGTGCAAAGTGCATAGCAAGGCTTGCTCCATCCCCTTTGATGTCAGGAATGAGTGTTAAAGTGATCTGCTTCGTGTATACCGCCCACACGTGCTGACCTGTGCTTCATTTGTCTCCTGCACAAGGCACCAGGGGGCTGAGATTCTCCTCCTAGCCCCAATTCTATTTTCTTCCTCCTACTTTTCACTGCTTTACCAAATTCTGGTTCTTATTTGTATATATTCAGAACCTGCTTCTCTTCCCCTAGTGGGAATAAATACTGCGTTCTTCATTTGTGGAGCATTTCTTGCCCTTCACCATTGATTCCTCACAGGCCAGTGTCTCTCTATCTCTCTCCCTCTCTCCTCCACTGCTTTGCTATTGAATGGAAAGGTCATGCTAGGGACTTGATGTTTCCACACCTGCTGGAGCTCCCACTGGAAAAAAAATCCAGGCAAGACTGTTTCTTGTCTGCCCATCTGCACCCAAACCCCTTCTTTGAGCAGACCTGGACCCTGCTGGGGTGGGGAGGGGTAGAAGAACCAGGAGAGAGAGCGAAAGATACAGACCAGGAGACCTGCCTCTAGTATCTGACTGGAGAGAGGTGGCACAGGTGTCCCGCCTGCTGTTCTTTGTCCCAGGAGGTTCTGCTGGCCAGTTACAGAGTGGGCCCGGGTGGCATGGGCATCTACCACTCTGTCGTATTCTGCCCATGAGCTTCAACTATTGCCTCCTGACTGTGTAATTTTGATGTCCACCTTGCCCATAAGACTCCTTGTCTGCAATCAGCTGGTCAAGTTTATTGCTCAGCTTGTGCCTCTGTGTTTGTTATTAGTGGGTCTAGCTTCTGGAGGTTTCCGCTGACCTTCCTAGCGAGAAATGGCAAGACTGAAAACCAGGGATGCATTCCCCAGTACAAAGGAGTGTGCAGCCGGCTAGCAGGGAGGCCCCACTCACCCCTGCTTGCTGGGTACCACATACCTGCAGGTCTGAGAATCTCACTGGCCTGCTTGGTAATAATCTGGCATCTAGAACCTCCCCCACAGGCTGTACTGAGAGGGCTGTTTGCCAAAGTGGCTGTCTGTCTGAGCTGTCTGTTCTGGACTGTGATGTTACTCATGACTTTAATTTCAGGGCATGGGCTTGGGTTCAGCCACAAGGCTCAGCTGTGGTCTTTCCCTCTTGGCGGGGGGTTGGGTGAATTGCCATTTTCAAATCCCTGCCTGTGCCAAGCTTTGTGGTTGGCAGTAGTCTAGTCCAGTTGCACCAGGCTGAGTCTCATTCGTTCAACAAACCTTTGAGAGCCTCCCTGACACTGTTCTGGGCATTGTGGATTTAAGATCAGCAAGATAAAGTTCCTGCTGCCATGGGCAATTCATTAGAATGGGGGTGGGTACAGGTAATAAATGGGACCTAAATAATGTGTCAGGTAGCAATAAGGCTAGGGGGAAAATGAAGCGAGGGAAAGGGGTGATCAGGGAAACCTGAGCAGAATGCTGAGGGAGTGAGTCAAGTAGTTCTTAAGAGCCGGAACATTCCAGGCGGGGGGGGGGGAGCAAAAAGTGCAAAGGTCCTGAGGTAGGTTTAGGAAGAATGCGTTAGAGCAACAGCAAGGAATCCAGTGTGGCTGTGAAGAAGGTAGCAAGGAGAAACTGCTAGAAAAGGATGTTGGTAAAATGAAGGTGGGGACATTGAAGCTACATAGGGCTTTGCGGACCCTGGTAAGGCTTTTGTGTCTCATTGGGAGTGCAATATGAGGTTTCGGGAGGGTTTTGAGAAGAGGTATGATCTAGTACTTCGGCATTTTCAAAGGCTCATTTATTTGCCTCATTTTTTCTAATGGAGAACGTGGTGTGTGTGTGTGCGTGCGCGCATGCATGCACATGCATGTGAAGTTATATGTGTGTATATCTAGGTATGCATATATATTCATACATACACATATAGTTAGGTGTATGTTATACATATCATTTGAAAATAATTGGAGTCCATGTCTATAAGCCCCCTTTTCATTAAAGCTTTGCTGCACGCAGATCCCTATTCCTCAACTTACTTACGTCTGAAAGTAGTAAACTCATTGTGGGAGAGAAAATGGGAGCCCAGAAACCCTTTGAGGCTCTTACGCTCCCCACAGGCTCTCTTGAATGTCTTAGCAGAGTGGTAACCTTCACCCTCCCTCTCCTAGGCAGGAGGTAGCAGCAGAGATGCTTGTGACGGTGGGGGAAATGCTGGAGATGGAACAGGACACCTGAGCAAGGCAAGATGACTTTTCAGATGTCCTGACAAATGTGTTGCTCCATAAGAACACATGGGAAGGGCTGGTGTTCATCATTACACACAATGCTTATTTCTCCAAAAATGTGAAATGACTCAGGAGAGAGCCTTCTGCTGTTAATGAAGGGCTATGTGTATTTTTAGAAGAATGGAGAATAAAAGAGGAGATTCACAATAAGAGTGCAGGATGTTTTAGACAGAAAGTATGTGTGTGTGTGTGTGCATGCGCACATGTGTGGACATGTTTTTAAGATGGAGATTTCTGCAAAAATAGCTCTTATTGAAAAGAGATTTTTAGATTCTATTTTAACTAACCTTTTTTCTTTTTTCTAAAGTTTCTGTGGAGCATATTTTGTCCACATCAGGGAACTGCTCAGGTATTTTTGGCCAAAAATTCTAAAAGTTGGCTGCAAATCTATTTGTTCTACCGTAAGTATCCTCTGAATTGACCATCTATTAAAAGTTGACTGTAACTTACTGGTGAAACTGGACTCATCTGAAAGTATTTTTCATAGATGCAGGGAGGAGTTTTATGAGCTTTTCTTTGAAATCTTTTAGTTAGGGGATAAACCCAAGGGTTCTCCAATCAAGTTCACTTGGATTCAAATGTTTTATAAATCAAATTTGCATAACAGGACACTTCTGAGTTGCTCTTAATGTGATTTGAATCAGCAATGTATGGAACATCAGTCAAACAGTCTCTATTGGGAACCTATGCAAAAACCCATCATTTTAGCTAAACACGGAGAAGAGAAACAATCAAAAGTTCAATCAAAAGTTGGCTTCCACAACAGCTTCCTCGTGAGTCACTACAGTGACCCTTGCCCAGTGGTCGGCTCCGATCCCCTCTCCTTGCTACAGCCATTGGTGGTAGTCCTAAAAGGCCTACATGATGAAGTTATAAGCCCTTAAAAGGTACCTGGTGGTTGTCAGGCCACACCCTTCTTCAGGCTCACCTGAGCTCCCTCCTCTGTGGAGTCTGTTTCAGCCACAAGGATGTCTCCTCCTCTCTTCATTCCTCCCCCACTTCACGCTGCCTGGCTCTGGCTCATCCCTGAGCCCCGACATGCTGCATCTTCTACCCTTAGTGATTCCCCGACTCCCCCACCTCTGCAATGAACTTAATTCAGGCAGCTCTTTCCAGAGGCACGTTTTCTGACCAGATGGCAGGACACTGAAGCCCGTTCTATGCTTTCTCTGCATTGTGGACCTCACCTTCATGAAACTCATCACAACTGGAATCAAGTAAATAGTTGGGTAATTAGTTGTTGAAGGTCTGTTTTCTCCAAACAGCTTTATTGAGGTATAATTTATATACTATATAAATATATACTATGTAAATATATACTATACCCACTTTTAGTAAACGTATAGAGTTGTGCAATCATCACCATAATCCCTGTTTAGAATGCTTCACTTCACTCCCCAAAAATCCCTCTTGCCCATTTATAGTCCATCCCTCTTCCCACCCCCAGCTCCAGGCAAACACTTGTCTATTTTCCATCACTCTGGATTTGCCTATTCTGGGCATTTCACAGAGAATCGTACACTACGTGGTCTTTTGCATCTGGCTTCTTTCGTTTGCTGCTTTGCAGTGACTCCATGTTGTAGTGTGGATCAATAATTTTTTCTTCACTAGAATTTAACCTCATTGAAGGCAGGAATCTGGCGCATTGTCCAATTCATGAATACTTACGGTGTAGCTCACCCACTATGTGCTACATGCTGAGGACATATTTATTCATAAGCATTACCTGTCCTCATCATGAGTTACATATTCTTTGGGGGAAACAGGATAAAGAAAGTAAACAGACACACTTCAAAATAATTGGAAGTTTTGCTAGGTTAGTCGTAGTAAGAGGTAAGAAGATGGGTTCAGAAGAGTTGTTAGGGGTTTGCTTTAGCTTGTGGGGGGTGGTTTGTGCTCATAAGAGATTACAAAAATATTTAAATAGATGTTGAATAAATAGATGATGACCTAAGGTGTCTCAAAAGGTACCAGAAGGTGTATAAAATTACCATGCTTGTTTTCACACATAAGTGTTACTATCCTTAGTGACTTTTGGTGCTGAGGTCCTAGTGAGCAGAAATCCCATGTAAGGCCTGGCTCCATGAGTCTCAGCCAGAGAGCACATGACTGTGCAACTCAGGGTTGAGTAGCGGAGAGAGTCAGTGATATGGTTTGGATGTTTGTCCCTTCCAAAACTCATGTTGAAACTTAACCCCCAGTGTAACAGTATGAAGAAGTGCAGCTTTTAAGAGGTTATTGGGTCATGAGGGCACTGCCCTTATGAATGGGTTAGTCCATTCATAGATGAATAGGTTATCATGGGAATGGGTTGGTTATCACAAGAGTGGACCTGTTATAAAAGCCAGTTTGGCTGTCTCGTGGGTCCCTCACCATGTGATGACCTGTGCCACCTCGGGACTTTGTAGAGAGTCCCCACCAGCAAGAAGGCTTGCACCAGATGTGGCCCCTTGACTGTGGACTTTCCAGCCTCCAGAACTGTGAGAAATAAACTTCTTTTTAAATAAGTTACCCAGTCCCAGCTATTCAGTTATATCAACAGAAAATGGACTAAGACAGTCTGGAAATTAAATAGTCATAGTACAGACTGTTAAGTCTGCAAAATGGTACAGGCCTATGATGGAAATTCTCAACTCAGCACTGATGATAACTTTGTGACTTTGGCAAAACCACTTAACCTAATAATAATAGTAGATAAAATATATTGAATTATTTCTATGTATTTTTACTAAGTACTAAGTGTTTAACATACATTACTCAATTGATTTTCAAACTAACTCCATTATATGGTTGTTATATGTTATTAAACAATAATCATGACAACAATAATGATTATAAAATTTTTATTACTATAATAATTATAATCATTCATATTACATGCCATACACTGATCTAAGCACTCTACTAATATTCTCCACTTAATGTTCACAGCCAATCTAAGAGGTAAGTATTACTATGTCTACTAAGCTCCATGAAAGGCAAGAACTCCTTTGTTTATTCTTCAGTATAACTTCTATGCCAGCACAGTGCTTCATGAATATCTGTTGATTTGGTTTGAATCAAGGACTCCCAGTTTTACAGATGAGGAAACTGAGCCATCATACAGTACTTAATAAACTCACCCAAGATCAGGCAAGCACTAGGTAGTCAACTCAGATGTAAACCTGGTGAGTCTAAATTTAGAAGTAGTGCACTTAAACTTTGTATTTGTTCTGCTTATGATTATTTTTTAGAGACATGGTCTTACTCTCTTGCCCAGGCCAGAGTACAGTGGCACAATCATAGCTAACTGAAGCCTCCAACTCCTGGACTGAAGTGATCCTCCTGCATCAGCCTTCTTAGTAGCTAGGACTACACCACACCTGGCTAATTCTTAAATTATTATTACTTTTTGAGATGGAGTTTCACTCTTGTTGCCCAAGCTGGAGTGCAATGGCACAATCTCGGCTCACTGCAACCTCCACCTCCCAGGTTCAAGTGATTCTCCTGCCTCAAGCTCCTGAGTAGCTGGGATTACAGGTGCACACCATCACACCTGGTTAATTTTTTTGTATTTTTAGTAGAAACAGGGTTTCATCATGTTAGCCAGGCTGGTCTTGAACTCCTGGCCTCAGGTGATCTGCCCGCCTTGGCCTCCCAAAGTGTTGGGGTTACAGGTGTGACCCACCGCGCCCAACCTATAAATTATTTTTTGTAGATAGAAGGTCTTACTGTGTGGCTCAGGCTGGTCTCAAACATCTGGCCTTAAGTAATCCTCTCTCCTCGGCCTCCCAAAGTGCTGGGATTGCAAGTGTGAGCCACCCACCTAGACTGCTCAGCTTTCTGAGTTCTTGTTCTCCTCTTCTGCAGAATGTGACTTTTGCCTGTGATGATCTTGAGGTCTCCTGGCTCTAAATCTCTGCATCAAAACTACATCACAGCCCTGTGTACATGAATTATATGCCTACATTTTGGAGGTTAACTGGGGAGATATCAATTTAGGAATCTAGGCCAAGGAAGGGTATTGGTGAGGAAACATCCCTAAAAGTCTCTGAGTCCTTCCCAGCCTGTAAAAATAGAATAGTTAAGAAAAGACAACTACCCCATCTACACAACCCACAAGCTGGAACAGCATGCAAGGTAGTCACCCAAATTCCTACATACCCAGCCCCATGTGGGAGCAAGATAAGATGCAGCCATCATGTACCATAACAGAATCTAAGCATGGGTGTGGCATTCCATCACTTGTGCCATATTCTGTTGATGAGATGCAAGTCATATGATCTCACTGATCTCACAAAGGATGAAATTATATAAGGACATGACTCACTGGGGGCCACCTCAGGGTGTGTCCTAGCACAAGGTTACGAGGTTAAATGATAAGTACAAGTAAAGATGACTAGATGCGGCTATATATTACATAGCACAAAGCCTATAGATACCCTGTTCCTAATAGCAGTTGATGAGATTATCAGCTCCCTAATTTCCTTGGTATTATTTTTCTAATGTATCTATCTTGCTAATTGAGAAAGATTTAAGGTTTAATGATTTGTTTACACTTATTTGATACAGAATCATGTGTTTGCTTACAAGTCACCAGTAGATTACAGCACAGAACAGTGTTTGAGAGAGATCAGGAGATAGACCTGGTTTGGTTTGCACTCTACAACTTAATGGCTACATGACCTTGGGAAATTTCTCAACTTCTCTGAACCTCAGTTTCCTTCTCTGTAAAAGGATATAAAAATAATACTGATCTTGTTGAGTATTTGATGACATAATACATATGGATTACTTAGCCTAGTGTCGGGCAAATAGCTCTTAATGTACTGAATGTTTGCTGTGATTGTTCGTCTATTCTGAGTGGCAATAGTATCTTTAGCATCATCACAAACTTGTATATTATGTCTTTTGTTTTTTTGAGACAGGGTTTTGCTGTGTTGCACAGGCTGGAACCCAGGGGCATGATCATGGCTCACTGCAGCCTCAACCTCCCAGGCTCAAGCAATCCTCCCACCTCAGCCTCCTGAATAGCTGGGACCAGAGGGGTGTGCCACCACACCTGGCTAATTTTAAAATATTTTGCTCAGATGGAGTCTCACTATGTTGCCGAGACTGGTCTCCAACTCCTGGGCTCAAGTTATCCTCCCACCTTGGCTTCCCAAAGTGCTGGGATATGAGCCACCATGCCAGACTTGTAGAACCTTCTTGTTTTGTTGTTGTTGCTGTCTGTTTTTGAGATAGGGTCTCACTCCATTGCCCAGACTAGAGTGCAGTGGCTTTATCTGGGCTCACTGCAAGCTCTGCCTCCTAGTTTCAAGTGATTCTCTTGCCTCAGCCTTCTGAGTAGATAGGATTACAGGCATGAGCCACTATGTGAGGCTTTTTTTTTTTTTTTTTTTTTTTTTTTTGGCATTTTTAGTAGAGATGGGGCTTCACCATGTTGGCCAGACTGGTCTCAAACTCCTGACCTCAAATGATCCATCTGCCTTGGCCTCCCAAGGTGCTAGGATGACAGGCATAAGCCACTGCATCTGGCTCCAGGCTTGTAGTACCTTCTTGATCGTTCTTATGGGTCCTGGCTCTCAGGTCTCAGAGATCTAATGATAGTGTCTGTGTACTGATATACACTCTATGCGTTTATATCTCCCTTAAGTACAAATTGTACTGAAGAAGACTTAAGTGGTATATATTATATATTAAACCACTTTATTGAGATATGATTGACATAAAAAACTATGCATGTCTAATTTATACATCTCCATGACTTCGAGATGAGTATACACCCATGAAGCCATCAACACCATCAAGGCCATGAACATGCCTATCATCTCCCAAAGTTTCTTCCTGTCCTCTTGAGCACTATTAGTATTATTTTTTATGTTTAACTTCCCATACAACACCGACATAGATTATGATGATGGCTGGTTTTTTCTTTTCTCTTAGTAAGAATATTTAACATAAGATTTACTTCCTTAGTAAATCTTAAGTATGCAACACGGTATTGTTAGATACAGCCACTATGCTGTATAGTAGATCTCCAGAACTTATTTACCTCAAGTGGTATTTTTAAGCCTGGTTTTGAAATACTTTTTTATTCAGTGATTTTATTTTATTGTTTTCTGAGTATCAGAGTTACTTGCAAATCGGTGATATTGAAAAGCCTTTATATCCCTCATGAAGTCTTGAATTTCTCATTACACATTTAGCATTGTTTGCCCACTTTTAATTTTTGGTTTTTACTCGACTTTCTCCATCTATCATAATCCCTTACAGTATCAGGAGAAATCACTCAATAAGTTTGTGGAGCTGTCTTGCTTATGAACCACGTGGAGTAAATGCCTTAGATTGAATCTGAGAACAGGTCTTGTGTAGTTGGGGTGGACATTTTTACTCCTTTGACAATTTCTGATTTACTGATTTGGGTTTTATATGGACAGGGGATGAAGATGGCTAAATATATACATACCAGAGAGAGACTAAGACAACCACAAGTTGAATATTGAGCTTGAATCTCTGAACTTGCAGAATCTTGCTTTTTTTTTTTTCCTTTTTTTTTTTGAGGTAGAGCAGAGTTTCGTTCTTGTCACCCCAGCTGGAGTGTAGTAGTGCAATCTGAGCTCTCTGCAACCTCCACCTCCCAGGTTCAAGCAATTCTCCTACCTCAGCCTCCTGAGTAGCTGAGATTACAGATGCCCACCACCATACCTGGCTAATTTTTGTATTTTTAGTAGAGGCAGGGTTTCACCCTGTTGGCCAGGCTGATCTCGAACTCCTGGCCTCATGTGAAATGTCCATCTTGGCCTCCCAAAGTGCTGGGATTATAGGCATGAGCCACCGCACCTGGCCACAATCTTGCTTCTTGACTGTTTTAAAACTCTTTTTACTAAAAATATAACTTTATCAAAAGTATAACTATGTGGGGAAGTGGCAGATCATGTTCCAGGAGAGAAGGTCCTTGTCTGGTTTGTGATTGAAAATATTGGTTGGAGATTCAGGCCTGATTCAGATGGACTCAAATTTTGATCATAGATCTGCTGTGAGCCATCTTTGGCAAGTTACTGTGTATACTGAAGCCACAGGGTCACAATTCATTAGAGTCAACAAATACCCAGGGAATAAAGTAAGCCCGTGACTTCAAGGACTTTATGTGCCACTGTCAGAGAGAGACAATAAAGAAATAAGTACACAGGTAACATGATGCATGTTAGTGATTGGTGGGAAGGACAAACGTGATGGGGGTTGAGAAGGCCGCTTTAGGGAGGATGCTGGAGGAAGCCTCTTCAAGGTGACACGTAGGCAAAAATCAGAGGTAAAACCTGCTTTGTAGGATTGTTATGAGGATTCATCGAGTCTACAAAGCCTTTGAAATAGAACCTGACATCTATACTTGGAATAATCTCTTCTTCGTGTGCGTGTATGTGTGTGTGTGTGTATTTGTGTGGGTGTGTGTCCCTTTATATTTAATGACACATATCTATTCCTTATAGTCTTACAATAAACACTTGAGTTTTGGAACTAGAAGAAGCAGATCCATGGACAGTGAGATATGGATGTTCAAGCCCAAATGTTGAGGTCAGGGAGGAAAAGCTGGAATTCCGTAACTGGGTAGAGTTATTCTAGGAGAAGTCATGGCAATGTCCCATCTTCTCTGAGACCAAAGGAAAAGCACATGCACTGATGCATGTCCATGTATGCATGCTTGCAGCTGCACATACATGCATGCACATATGTGTTCATGTGTTGGCAAAGAAGGTCCTACAGGTTGTTCTCAGGGTCAATCCCATCAACCCCTCCCTGGCGGGGAGTGTTTTCCCCTGCTCTACTCTATCCTGTATTTTTGGAAGTGATCTTAAATGGCTGTATGCAATGTAAATTTCATTTAGATTTGGTTTGGGGCAGAGTAGGTCTAGTTACTTCTGCCATTTGCTTCTCAAATGGTTATTTCATTTACTTGTTTACACAGTGATGTAAAATCAATCCAAAATCTTTTTTTTTTTTTTTCACGACAGGACACATGATTGTCCAATCCCAGCAGAACAGCTTAAATTGTGTGATCCACTGCTTAAAGTGGGACAGAGCATTTAATTACAGTTTAATTATCTTTGCAGATGTGGAGCTCAGTGGTGCTTTGGTTGGTTGGTGGGCAGCCGTAGCATCTGGGTTTCCTGCTGCCTTTTCTGAGAGTGAACTTGTTTGTAACGCAATCGGATTTGCAGGTTATAGCTTCCCAGGCCCTATCAACTGAGAATTTCATTGCTTTTAAATTGCAAGCCTTTTGTTATCACTACAACCGTGAGCCAGACAGTCAGAATCAAAGCAAAAAGAAATGCCGCCATATGAGGAGGACTGAGTCATAGCTTTGGTCTGGTCCAAGTTACAGAGAATGCAACTTTCAGATTATCTGCAATCCCGATTCCTTATCCATGATATCATGTGTTTCTTTTGCTTCTTATTTGCAATTTCCGGTACATATCAATATCCTTGAGTGAAGTTTAATTGTGGCCTCTTTGCATTTTTGCAGCAGAGGTACCTGAAATTTTTAATGTATATTCTTTCCTCACACAAAGAGAGGGAGTAGAAACTGTTTTCATAAAAAGAAGATACAGGAATATAAGCATTGTGTTGATGACTCTGGAATCTGCCTGCATCTGGTTAATAGGATAACAAAAACAGTTATCAGAGAGACGAGCCAAAGAATAAAATGTAATTTTGCAGAGCCTGGGCGACATTTCTATTCGTGATTTCAGTTTGCTATGCATTAAAGCACAATGGAGCCATCAGGAGGGAATGAACTTTGTGGTAGGAAAGTTTTAGCTGCTGTTTGTCAGCTGTCACCGGATGCAAGGGTACCGCAGCTGGAGCTGAGCTTGTCACTTCAACTTCTGCTAGAAAGGTACCATAAATTGGATGCAGGGACAAAAAGCAATGTAATCAGAATGAATCCCCCAAGATTGAGGAGAGACTTTTAGGCCTGGAGGGCCCAGGAAGATGTTTCAGCAGGCTGCAACAGGAACGCTGCTGGCAAGATGGTTTCTTTCTCTAGCTTCACCTTCCATACTTGGTGACTGTGTTCCTAAATAAGCTGCCAGGTGTCCACTTGCTGAGTTATGTTGAGACACTTTGCACAAATATTAAATGCTCAGGTGACAGTTGTTAGGCAGCATTAGCGTGCCCTTCTATGTAATAAAATGTTAATTTCCTGTTACTTGTTTGAGCAAACCTATCTCTGACTTTATTCATATTGATACCGATCTAGGGTTGCTCCAAAAAGAAAAGGGTAGAATCCATCAAAGCAGTTCCGATAAATGAAACAAAATTCAGAAATCTCTGTTCTCTCCCCTCTCATTCCTTGCAGCTTCACTAGAAACTGAGTTGTAGAAAAGAAAGGCCGATTGCGGAGGTAGGAGACCTCTTTTTAACTGAGCACTGCTTGTGACTGCAAAGGAGAGAATGAACTTTGTCCCAGGTCTGCCTTGAAACATTTCACCTTCACTATTGTCCTGTGACATAAGAATGTCTTCACTATTTGAATAGAAGAAAAAAACTAAGTATGAGACAGGTCTGGAACTTGCATAGCTGATACACAGTGCACCAGAGAAGATTTGGTTATGACCAGGCATACTAATTTCCTATTGCTGTTGTAAAAAAAAAAAAAAAAAAAAAAAGAAAAAAGAAAAAAATCATCCCAAACTTAATGACAAAACAACACAGATTTGTGATCTTAAGTTCTGATCACAGATTTGTGATCTTAACTTAAGATCTTAACTTAAGATCTTAAGTTAGGATTTAGACGTCCTAAAATCAGTGTGTCAGCAGGACTGTGTTCCTTCTGGAGGCTTTAGATCAGTTTCCTTGCCTTTTTTAGATCCCAGAGGCCTCCTGCACTGATATGACCTGAGGCCACTTCCATATTCAGAGCCATGACCTTTCAAATCTCTCTGCCTCTGACCTTTGCTCTAGTTGTTCATCTTTGCCTCTGATCCTCCACTGAACCCATATGGATAATGCAGAATAACCTTGTATTAGTCTGTTTTCACACTGCTGTTAAAGACATACCTGAGACTGGGCAATTTAAAGAAAGAGGTTTAATTGGATTCACAGTTCCACATGGCTGGGGAGGCCACACAATCATGGCGGAAGGCAAAGAGGAGCAAGTCACATCTTACGTGGATGGCAGCAGGCAAAGAGCGGCTTGTGCTGAGAAATTCCCATTTTTAAAACCATCAGATCTCGTGGGACACATTCATTCTCAGGAGAATAGCACAGGAAAGCCCCACCCCCATGATTCAGTCATTCCCACGAGGTCCCTCCCACAACACCTGGGAATTATGGGAGCTACAAGATGAGATTTGGGTGGGGACACAGAGCCAAACCATATCACTCCTCATCTCAAGATCATTGACTTAATCCCATCAACAAAGTCCCTTTTGCTATGCAAGGCAGCATATTCATAAGTTCTGAAGGTTGGATATCCCTGGGGAGCCATTTTTCAGCCTACCATAGCAGGCTATTGAAAATAGTGTTATGAGAAGACCAACTCTATTCTTCGAGGTATCTTCAGACAGAAGAGCCTTTGATCCACAAACTTTTGTGGAGATTTCTAGAACTGTGCAGGATTATTTTAAAACTAAGAATAAGTTTCAGTCACAAGATTTATTTTTCTTTACTGCGTAATCTATAAATTTCACATATCCAGTTTCATAAGCCTTTCAGTGAAGCCAACTTTTAAAAAGTTGACTTAAATTAGAAACAGGTATCTGAGGACATTAAATGCAAATGCCTGGTTCCCTGGAACTTTTGGTATATGTAGATGCAGACTTCATTTCTAGGCACTAACACAAGGTCACTTAGTATGTTCAAAAAATGAAGAAATAAATCTAGTGCCTTTTTTTTTTTTAGTTTTCCAGCTATAACTGGCTCAAGAGGCCATCGCTGCCCTCATTATTTCTGCAGCCTCTTGTTACTACAATGTTTACATCTTCAGGAGGCCCCATGCTGAATCTAGAGAATGTTTTCCAGAAAAGAACAGAGTTGTTTAAGTGCAAGAGTTCTAGAGCTATAGTGTTGGGGTTTCCGTCTGGGACTCAAACTTTGCTAGCTATGTCACTTGGGCAAATGTCGTAACTGTACCTGTGCTACATTTTAGTACCCTTAAACAATCATGATAACAATGACTCTACAGTATTACTGCAGTAAGGTTTACAGGTTGAATAAGATGCTTCTGCCACATCAAGGATGCTCAATAAATGCTAACTCTTATTAGTATCACTGACAAACTATTCAGCATCTAGTGGAGACTTCACACAGAAGAGATAACTGTTTCAATGCCTATTTCTTTCTTATTTTTTTTTTCTTTTTAGATACAGTCTAGAAAGTGAAAAAGAAAAAAAAAGCATTTTTCTTTTCTGACTTCTTGAAAGCTACCTTTTACAGTCATTAGTTTTAGAATTTTTTTTTTTAACCTCATTTTTCTCTTAGAAGCTGCCTCTCCTTGATTTGAGTGGATTATTTGAGTCTGCAAAGCCCAGCTACCTCCCTGCTGGAGTGAGTGATTACTGAACACCTGACCCCTTAGCCTTCCTTACCCTACCACATGCTCTTTGTATTTCTCTTCATACCAGGAATCGGACCCTGTACACACTGAAAACAAAAACATATTTCTAGGAGAGAAGCAGAAGCATTGTATTTCCTTCTACTTTATGTGCATTTCAAAGTTTGTCATCAATTCCTTGGGTAGTAAAGCTTTTTCACATTGTTGTTAAGAATTTGTGGCTAATATGCCTGTTATGAACTGAAATTTGTCCTCCCAAAAGACATTGAAGCCCTGACTCCCAGTGTGACTGTATTTGGAGACAGTACCTGTAAGGGTCAGATAAGGGTAAATGGGGTCAAAAGGGTAGGACCCTAATGCAACAGAAGTGATTGGTTGGTGTCCTTAGAAGAAGAGGCACCAGGAGCGTGTAGGCAGAGAAAAGAACACCTGTGAGAATGCAGTGAGAAGGCAGCAGTCTGCAAGTGAAGGAGAGAGCCCTCACCAAGAACAAACCCTGTTGGTGCCGACTTCTTGGACTTCCAGCCTCCAAAACTACAGGAAAATAAATTTCTGTTGTCTAAGCCTCCCAGTCTGTAGTATTTTTGTTGTGCAGCTCCATCTGATTAATGTACTGCCTAATGAAGACTTATTTTAAAAATAAGAAAGCGGCTGGGCATGGTGACTCTTGCCTGTTGTAATAACAGCACTTTGGGAGGCTGAGGCGAGTGGATCACCTGAAGTTGGGAGTTCGAGACCAGCCTGTCCAACATGGTGAAACCCTGTCTCTACTAAAAATATAAAAAAATTAGTCAAGTGTGGTGATGTGTGCCTGTAATCCCAGCTACTCGGGAGGCTGAGGCAGGAGAATTGCTTGAACCTAGGAGGAGGAGGCTGCAGTGAGCTGGTTTGGCTGTGTCTCTACCCAAATCTCATGTTGAATTATAGCTCCCATAATTCCGATATGCTATGGGAGGGACCTGGTGGGAGATAAATGAATCATGGGGGCAGTTTCCCCCATACTGTTCTCGTGGTAGTGAATAAGTCTCATGAGATACAGTGTTTTTCTAACAGGTGTCTCCTTTTGCTTGGTTCTCATTTCTCTCTTGTCTGCTACCATGTAAGTCGTGTTTTTCACCTTTCAGCATGATTGTGAGGCCTCCTCAGCCACGTAGAACTGTGAGTCCATTAAACCTCTTTTTCTATATAAATTACCCAATCTCATGTATATCTTTGGGCTAATACAGCACGTGTCAGTTACTTGCTTAATCACATTCTATGCATTTGCTCATTTAATCTTCTCAGCATCTCTGAAGAGGGTTCTAGTATTGCTGTCACTTTAGGGACAGGCTGGCTGAGGCTTCTAGAGGTAAAACCACACATAGCTAGTGCAATGCAGAGTTGGGAAGCAAATCTGGGTCTCTGTGAATTCAGAGGTCATATACTTAACCACTGAATGTATTATCTCCTGGGCGAGAGGTGGGAACTGTGAACTGAAATACCTACTGGGGCTTGGCAGCTAAGTTAAATGAGTAAACCAAGGTGGTGACTAAGGGGACCTCCCTCTTAAATAGGGAAACATCACATGTATCCAGCTGATTATTGCCTCTTAGAAATGTGGAAAGAAGTCTATCCTATCTTTTCAGTTTTTAAGAGAACTGGATACTCTGGATTTTTCTGTGAAATTTTCTAATATTGATGACAACTTATTAAAGTCAAAGTGCTCTTACCTGTTACCATGCAGGTCAAACCAACTAGGCTTCAGAATAGACATGGCCTGTGGGCAGCTAGTTATAATCTCTGGAACACCTTTCTTTTTGGTCAAAAATCCAGCATAGGTAGCCAGGTGTCGACTGAATTCATAACATACCAATTTCTTTTTTTTTTTGGAGACAGTTTTGTTTTTCTTGCCCAGGCTGGAGTGCAATGGCACGATCTCGGCTCACCACAACCTCCACCTCCCGGGTTCAAGCAATTCTCCTACCTCAGCCTCCTAAGTAGCTGGGATTACAGGCATGTACCACCACACTCGGCTAATTTTTGTATTTTTAGTAGAGACAGGGTTTCTCCATTTTGGCCAGGCTGGTCTCGAACCCCCAACCTCAGGTGATCCACTTGCCTCGGCATCCCAAAGTGCTAGGATTACAACAGGCGGGAGCCACCGTGCCCGGCCGCTTTCCAAACAATTAATTTGGTTTATGTAGCAAATCTATGAGTTTGTGAAACTTCAGTCAACCTGGTTTGCTAAGAGATTACCATGGCAGGGTCCTTTTCAGAGCCTGGCTTATGGTGATATCCAAAGAGTATCTAATCAAAAAGTGAATGATAGAGAGGATTTTTTATTGGCCAGGACACTCCGTAGAGAGGGCAGAAGACACCATGATAAAAACATACAGAGCTTCCTTGGAAGTTCTAATTTGAGCAAATCTAACTGCAGCTTGATTTTCTTGTCAGGGATCTTCTTCTAAACTATAGTTTTCAATGAGTTCATTGAGGCTTTACCTAAACTAACTCATTCTGTTGATGTGTGAGTACCCTACACTGCAGCAAGCTCTGTGCCAGGAACTGATTATATAGGTATGAACAAGGCAGCCTCAATGTCTACTCCCATGGGATAGCAGGTGAAGAAAGCACACCTACCTTCTGAATCATAATGTTTCTTACCTGGATTCGATTTTTAGTATTTTGAGCAATTCAGGTTTTACGGTTATGTGTGGAAGAGTTCTCTTGTTAATTGTGATGTCTTTAGGATTCCTGTGTATTTCAAACTAGGTTTCCTGAATGAAGGAAGATAAGGTGGTTCTTGTGGATACACCTGAAAGTCAGTGCCACTTTTTAATGACTAATTTACGCAACCTCGACTTTTTTCTCTACAATGTGCTCTGAAGAATGCCATGTGATAGAGGTGACAGAGATATGTATCCCAGCCCCCATTTGCAGGAAGGTAATGAAAACTCGAGGTAAATATCTTCTTTGAAGTTACTCACCTGGTAAATGGTTTTATTAATCAAGATGCTTTAGTCACAAGAGGGAAAAATAACTCAAACTGGATTGAAAAATAAAAGGAATTTGTTGGTTTGTCGAATTGAAAAGCTCAGGCATAGACCCAGGGACCATGTTATTAGATTTCTGTCTTTCTGTGTTTCTTGGTTCTTCTATATTAGCTTGATTCAGCATGTACATTTCATCAGAAGCTCCAATATCCACCTAGCCTCTCTGCATATCTAAAGAAAAAGAGCACTTATTTTACAGTAGTTCCAAGAAAAGTCTTAGGATTTGATCTTGGAGTGGAATTCTAGTTCCTGAACCAAGGTGTGTGGTCAGAGAGGTGCAATATGCTAATGTGACAGATAATATTTTCCAAAACTGGACACAACAATCGGGTCTGATAACATTCTAAAGTCTTGTCACAGCCTATTGAAAGGTAGGCATTTCTCTTTGAATCAGGTGTGGTTTTGTCATTTTCTCAATGAAGAAAATGTGGAAGGTGAGGCTGCACAACTTCTGAGCTAATTAACAAAATGCCAGACTCCTTTCATCTGGGCCTCTGTCTCTTAAGGCACTCACTTTGGGAACCTCACCATGTTGTAAGGAAACCCAGGCCACATGGACGGGCTTCACGTAGATGTTCTGGGCAGTAAACTTAGCTAAGGTCTTATCCGACAGCAAATCTCAATGACCAGACCTGTGAGTGAGTATGACTTGGAATGACCACAGCCCTTGCCTTCAAGCTGCCCCAGCTGATGCTGAGTGGAGCAGAGATGAGCTATTCTCACTAAAGCCAGCCCCAGTTGCACATCTGTGGGCAAAAAAGGATGCTCTTGTTGCCTGAAGACACTGAATTTGGGGCAAATTTATTTTGCAGCTGTGGTCAATGGAATATTGATCATGACTAAGTTGCATCACCATCCACAGAACTGGAGTTGGGAAGTGAAAGGGAAGGATGAACCTGAAAGGACCATCTGTAGGGACAAAGCATGGAGGAGGGATGGTTGATAACGTAACAATCAAAGCGACATAGCTAGGAGAAGGGTGATGAGGATTAGCAGACACAAACAACAGTTGCCAGTGGTAAAGGAAGCTTCAAATATTGTCTTTAAAATTCATGCTCTTTTTACTTCCTGATGATTTTCTTTCCTTACCCTGAGTTGCCTACAGTCAGGTTGGAACAGAGTGTAAAGATGTAAATTACAATATAACATGAAAGGTGATTATCCTTTCCACTAGAGCAGATAATTAAAGATTGGTTGCATTAGATAGCGTGCATTCTGTTTTCCTATCTCAGCCTGTGGTGGTACAGCCTAGCAAGACTGGGATGGCCCTTGAGATACATTGAGATATATATTCCTCGCCCTCGTGTCTATATGGGGACTGGTTGCTCCAAGTTATATTTTGTGTTTTCATTGCTCATTCATATACGTTTTAGCATCAAAAGCACAATCTGGGGCCAGAAGGCAAACGGTAAATGTTAATTAAATTATTTTGAACTTTTTTTCTAAATCGTTTTACATTTTCATGTTATATGTCTTCTCTGGTATTGGTCTCCAGGCATCATTGGTAGAATAAGCACATGTTGCCTACATGAATTTTGCTGGAGCTTGGGGAAGAAGTGGCTGCCACAGCATGGTGATAATACATTAGTAATTTGTTATGATCCCCCAAATGGCAATATGCTTCAGAAATGCCTTTTGATAGCTGCACAAGGACAGAATAATTTATAAATATAATCAATCATTTAATATCCCATTTCCTGATAGCAAGACATATTAACACATTTTAGGGAAATTAAAATTCTCCCCAAGATCTAACTGGTTCTCAGTTGTGCTGCCAGGGTCCAAGTAAGAAAATGTATCTAGCAAATATTTTCACATATTAGACGGAGTAATTGCTTTCTTGGTTCTGCCTATTCAATGAAAATTTGCTGATACATCTTCCCAACTAAGTTATCTTTGTACAAACCAACTGACTGTATCCTATCCCCTGCTTATAAAACAAATCAAGTCATTGGTTCTGTTTCATAGAGCTTTTTGGCGGGCCTACACAGCCTTTTCTGTCTTAGCCTCATCCTGCCTATTAACTTTTCTGTCTACTTTATAGTTTTCAAATTCCTCACGGCTCCATCAACATAAGCTGTGTCAGGTATCTGTTGCTTAGCCCATAATAATTCCTTTTTCAGAAGTGTCTATTCTCCATTTTCCACATCTAATATTTCAATTCAGTTTTCTAGATACTCTAGGACATTTCTTGCTTTCTCTATATTCCAGCATCACAGTATATGCCTGTGTGTGTATGTGCATATGTGTGTGTGTGTGTATATATACATATATATATAATGCATTTATATATTTGTATTTTAATTATTTTGTTGATGCTCAAAGCCACAACTAAACTGAGAATTGCTTGACGATTAGATTGTGTCTAGTTCTATTTTATATATCCAATACTCCATTCAGTGTACAGATTATAATAAGTAATGGATGGATGGATGACTCATTGACAGAGGGAATCATAATCAAGTGAAGATTACAATTAAAAGATATATATAAAGTACATATGTCACCTGGGCGTGGTGGCTTATGCCTATAATCCCAGCACTTTGGGAGGCCAAGGTGGGCAGATCGCCTGAGGTCAGTAGTTCAAGACCAGCCTGACCAATGTGGTGAAACCCTGTCTTTACTAAAAATACAAAAATTAGCTGGGCATGGTGATGGCTGCCTGTGATCCCGGCAACTTGGGAGGCTGAGGCAGGAGAATCACTTGAGCCTGGGAGTCGGAGGTTGCAGCGAGCCGAGATCTGCCATTGCACTCCAGCCTGGGCGACAAGAGCGAGACTCTGTCTCAAAAAGGAAAAGAAAAAAAGTATAGATGTCGCTAGCCTTTCCCCATTTCCCAGTTCGTTAATGAAAACACTGTTTTCGCCCTTTCATTTTTCCTTTTCTTGATGGAAGAGTGTATCTGTGTCAAACCCTCCCTGGACATTGCCCACGAAGAATGAGAACACATTCAGAGAGTAGCAAGACCAGAGAGATGTTGAGGTGGCAGGACATAATAAAGAAGATTTAAACCCAGTCAGGAGTCCCATGGGTTCTGAACCTGCAGGCTGCTCACAAGAGATTTCTCCCTGTGGATTGCCCTTTCCCAGTGAATGTGTGTCTTTGGGAGACTCATGAACTCTCCATCTAATCACAGATACCCGCAGGTCTTCTACTGACTTGTGGTCAGTTGGAAATGAGGAACCAGGCTTTAACCCTCTAGATGTATCTGCTTCCACGTCCGTGTTTGTACACTGAAAGGCCGAGTCCCATTGGACCAGTTCTGGATTCTCCTCTTTTTAAAATGTTTAGTTTTTTCTGGACAGTTACAAATCTTTTTTTTGCCCTTCAATGCTTCTGTTATACCTCTGTTATGCTTCTCAGTTTAGCAAATTTCTTCTTCTATGTATCTATTATGCTTCTTGGTTTTGCAAATTTCTTAATTTACTTGCAGTGCTTCCTGATTTCAAAGTGTTTCTTTTCTTTTTTCTTTTTTTTTTCTGGACCATATGCCCTAAGTTCCATATATGTCATATTTTGTTCTTCTTTATTTTGTCAACAGATCTAAAAATATGTTTTAAAATACTGTATTTCTAGTATAAATTTAGTTCAGAAGGTCACCTTTTTTTGGTCATGTGCTTCACTTCATGGGAGGAGAGTTTCTGTTTGCTCATCCTGAGGGCCCCTCCTCTTTCCTGTCGTTCTGCTTTGGTGTGTCGCTATTCTGGAAAAACTCA
Organism: Macaca mulatta; assembly: GCF_049350105.2. Lineage (NCBI taxonomy): Eukaryota > Metazoa > Chordata > Mammalia > Primates > Cercopithecidae > Macaca > Macaca mulatta. The sequence continues at coordinate 107,526,828 of NC_133415.1, forward strand.
TGTCTCGAAGGCATCCTTCTTACTTAGGATGCCTGTTTATAGAGACACTCTGGCACCACATGAAATTTCTCTTTGTCTAGCTTCAATGTCTAGAAGTCATCTTGCCATGGGACCATGGAGTTTGTTACAGTAGGTTCCAGTGGGAGGCAACTGGCATGTCACCATGCATGCCTTCTGACTGTAGATGGTATTAATCCTGGTCTACAGATTCAGCTGTACAGGAATGTTAACTGTCAGTTTTTTAGGTCAGTTTAATTTCTCACTCTGAATCCCCATTCTGTCAGATCGGCAGGAAAAGAAAGCAAGAATCTTGGTTTCAGTCTCCACCTTTTAGAATTCAGACCATCATCTGTAGTTTTGGATAATGTGGCAACGCTGGAGACTAGATGGCATCTGGACTTGGTCAGCTGACCCTCCTGTGAACCACAGAGGATCATATTTTTTCTGGGCATCAGGGTATACCAGGACCAGTAATTTGTTGCTGTTTCATTATCACCTATTGGGTAATTTGTGTCAAAATGCTTAGTGCATCACACTGCCAATATCCTTCCTCTAGAGTTTTGTTTTTTCCTCACTGGAAGGAACACAGGACCCACTTTTTTTTTTTTTTAGTTCCTTTTGACACTGTGACTCATCTAATCCTTCCTTTCTCTCCTTCCCTCTTTATTTTCTTTCTCTCTTTGTACCTTTATCCCCTCCCCCACTAGCTATCTTTTTTTCTCTTAATTTTTTTTCTTTCTTTTTTTTTTTTGTTTTGAGACACAGTCTTGCTCTGTCGCCCAGGCTGGAGTCCAGTGGCACGATCTCAGTTCACTGCAACCTCTGCCTCCCGGGCTCAAGTAATTCTCCTGCTTCAGCCTCCCGAGTACCTGGGATTACAGATGTGCACCACCACACCCGGCTAATTTTTGTATTTTTGGTAGAGATGGGGTTTCACCGTGTTGGTTAGGCTGGTCTCGAACTCGTGACCTCAGATAATCCACCTGCCTCAGCCTCCCAAAGTGCTGGGATTACAGGTGTGAGCCACTGCGCCTGGCCCTTTCTCTTCATCTTGTGTCCAGCAAGCATATTTACATTTTGGAACTAAACATGCACATGATATGACTTCCTGTTAGTGGTTTGTTTCCAGGATCTCCTCCTAGTATATCCAAGGCAATGTACTGTTTAATGGGAGGGGAATGGCTTTATAAAGCTTCCATATCTACTCTCTCACAATAATTTCTGGGGAGTCCAGGGATTTGGATGACAACTTTCTTCATTTTCAAATCTGAATCAGCATTCTGGTTTCTTGGCTATCTCATGGAGATCTGGAAGAATAATAAATGCTGCCTTTCATTAGGATACAACTGCATCTAAAGGCCTCTAATCACTTTTTAGAATATATTTCAAAGAACCTAAACAAGGGCCCCCAAATAAACTAGAAGCTTTGTATTTTTTTTAAAAAAACTGTTAGATGGAATAATTGAACTGACAGAGTCAAGGGGATCTTTTCAATACTAATCAATGAAGATTGGGTTATTATTATTATTTTGTTTGTTTGTTTGAGATGGTGCCTCACTCTGTTTTGCCCAGGCTGGAGTGCAGTGGCCCGATCTCAGCTCACTGCAAGCTCCACCTCCCGGGTTCATGTCATTCTCCTGCCTCAGCCTCCCGAGTAGCTGGGATTACACGCACCCACCACTACGCCCAGCTAATTTTCTTTTTGTCTTTTTAGTAGACACAGGGTTTCACTGTGTTAGCCAGGATGGTCTCGATCTCCTGGCCTCATGATCCACCCACCACGACCTCCCAAAGTGCTGGGATTACAGGCGTGAGCCACCACACCCAGCCAGATTGGATTCTTAAAAAGAAAAGCATTGATAGCAAGCAGAGATTCTAAATTTACTCTTTGGCTTAAAAAATTTCAATATTGCTGTCATCAAGATTTCTCATTTTAAGCTCAGTTCATAATGATTCTAGGTTTGATCATATTTTAAACTTGTAGCACTCTAAAATACTAGCTTAAAACATAAAATTACAGTTTATGACAATCAAATAATGTTGAATAACAGTAACTTCCTATGTTTAAGTAATAGTTAAGGTTTTTGCTTTATGTACCATTTGGTGAGGATATTATACATCTACTTAATAGTAGACACATTTAAGAAGAGGAACGGGAGGCTGAGGTATGAGAATTGCTTGAACCTGTGAGGCAGAGGCTGCAGTGAGCTAAAATTGCATCACTGCACTGCAGCCTCGGCAACAGAGTAAGACTGTCTCCAAAACAAGAAAAAAAAAAAAAAAAAAAAAAGAACAAGGAAACTTTGCCATTAATTTTTTCTGAGACGCTGTTTGAGGCAGATGGTATACCACTCAGATGGCCAGCTAGGTGACTCCTTTTCCCAGGAATGTCTTGGGAACCTGCACCTATTCCTCCTTGCATGTCTTCCTCTTCACCAGAAAAGATAACATGCAATCTGGGAGAAGTCTCTTATCAGGATGTATTTTCTCATGTTTTTTAACTGAGAAAGGTTGTATTCCTAACAAATTACATTTTGATTTTTAAAATTTCCGCTGACCACATAGCAAATCCAGAGCAGGCATTTTTCCTTACATTTTTCATCTCTTGAAGGTAGAGAACTTCAGTGAACTGGATGTGTAATTCAGAAAATTTGCAACCTTTAATAAATCATATGGGTTCCTTCCTAGAAGAAATGGGCTGGGTTTCAGTTTTGAATGAGAGGTTTCTGCTTCTCAGACTGTGAGAATAACCCAGGAGTGTTCCCACACTCTGCTTGGTCTCTTACTCTTCTACTGAAGCAGAGGTCTGAGATCACATTTGGGCTGGAGGAATAGCACACTCATATATTAGCAATGCCTGCTATAGATGAAGAATTGGAGAGAGAAGGGCTGGTGTCACACAGGTTCGATCTCCATACTTGCCTTTACAAAATCAGATTTAAAAAAAGAGTAGAGATAGTAAATTCCGTTGAAAAGATATTTTAAAATATAATGGCACTAAAAGAAGATGCTCAGTTATTTAAATTTAATATGTTCATTATCTGTTCATGAGGGAAAGGAAGTATCTGAAGTAGACGATGTGTGTGGGCAGGTAGATTTGTCATGTATTTGCCAACGTGAACGGAGGAGAGAAGGAGAAGAACATAAGGCCAACTACAAAAAAAAAAAAAAGTTACAGAACTATGGGAATATTTTTAGGGAGGCTAAAGGTCATGATCCATTAAACCTTGTGGAAATATTATATAAAGGGAAAAATGCTTTATAGTGATAAGTCAGACAAGAAGATAAATTGGGAAAAAAAAAAAGCAACACATCTCCTAGGGGCACGGTGAGAAATTTCACGATGGCACAGACAGTCAGTCCTCATTTTATCTCAATCTTCTTTCCCAAGCAACCTGATCCTCAATCTGGAAGTGTCAAGCAAACATCATTAAGGGGTGAATTAAACTTGCGTCTACAACATTAAGATAACTCAAGTGTTGGCAAACTTTTTCTGTAAAGGCCCACAATGTATAAATATTTTTGGCTTTACAAGCCTTATGGTCTCTGTGGCAACTGCTCAACTCTGCAGCTGTGGAAGAAAAGCAGCTGTAGATAATATATAAATGAATTATTGTGGCTTTGTTCCAGTAGGTCTTAATTTATGGACATTAAATTTTGAATTACATGTAATTTTCACATGTCATGCAATGTTCTTTGGTCTCTTATTTTTTCAACCATTTAAAAATGTTTTTTAAAAATGTATGTTTTAATCCCTCTAAAAATATGCAACAGGACAAAGTAGGCTTGTGGGCCACAGTCAGATGATGCTGAAATGAAATATCGCTTAGTCATTTTTAATGTGGTGATGAAATTTTCTATTAAGTGAAATACACTAGCATGCTGAAAAGCTTGGAGATATAACTAAGGAACCATCAAACCATAACAGATGGTGTTGGCTGAGTGAAGGATCAAATTTGGAGACGAACTTGTGTACTAATGTTCTAAAAGGTAGTAAATTGTCACTTCTGGGAACCATAGACCAGAATGTGTGAGATCAATCACTGAAATATATTGGAACACATTATTAAATAAGCAGAGGCACGAAGAATTGATTACTCCCTAGAGTGAATGACAAAAATAAATACCAAACTCTAAAAAAAATTGGCAGACTACATTATTTAAACAGGATAAGTGGCATAGATTTAGGGTATATTGAGTATGCAGGAAAATACTAGGCCAACATTTTCAATGTATACTACTGAAGAAAAAGAAGTTGACTAAATAATAGCATAATTATATAGGGTCATAATTATTTTAACAGTGGTCAAGTATATTAATTGATGAGTTTATATTCCACTGAGTCTGTCAAATAAACCTTATTATGATGCTAAATATTAACTTGGATGCCTAAACGCCAGCTCAGCATTCTAAATTGCCTTCTGCCTGACTATTAACTTGAATACTAAAGCCATGTACCTCAACTTTTCAAATGACTGTTTAACAAGGACTTCTGCCCTAGTCATTTTGCTGAACAGAATACCAAAGACTGCATAACCTATGGAAAAAAGAAAAAAAAGTTTATTTCTCATGGTTCTGGAGTCTGGGAAGTCCAAGGTCAAGGGACTGCCTCTGGTGAGGGCCTTTCTGCTACATCATCCCGTGGCAGTAGGGAGAAGGGTGAAGGAGTGTGCAAGAGCGAGGGGGAAAGAGGGCAAACTCATCCTTGTATCTAGAACCACTCTTCGATAACCTGCTCCAGAGATAATGGCGTTGATCCATTCATGAGATCAGAGCCCCCATGACCTAATCATCTCGTAAAGGTCCCAGCTCTAAACCATCACAATGAAAATTAAACTTCAAAATCTATTTTGGAGTGGACATTCACACCAAAGCAGATTCCAAAAGAATGATGTTAAAATACTCCAGATTATGAAATTATGAATCCCAAACCAAAAAGACAATATAAAGCAGGCATAAAAGCAAAAGTTTAGGTTAAAGCAAGCCCCTTTATTTACAAATGTAGATGGCAAAGAACTTAGCATAACTGCTTTTGTCTTTGGGTTGTGTGTAGGTGAGTGGGTAGGTATGTGTTATTTTTCCAAAAAGAGATTAGGAGGTTGTAGTTAATTATAAACTCATAGGTAGCTAGTGGTTTGACATGTTTATAAAGGTATGTGGTATGTTTTCTTTCCTCTTTCCAACACCTTGTGTTGCAATTCAGGATGCTGTGAAGTAAAGGAAGAATTCTGTTCCTTGTGATTTGAAAATTTTTCTCATCAAGATAAGTTGGAAGCATTTTTGATAATCGTTTTGCCCAGTGAGATTATGTCTTTGGACAGCTTGGTTAGGTCAAATTTAATAAATTGCTAGGCTATTCATAATGGGCCATCTGCAGTTTTAAGTATTCAGTTGATTCGTCCAACTGTATATTAAATGTACCAGACCATCAATGTAAGAGGCAACAGGGCTTGGCAACACATACCATACTGATGATAACAAGAATATTGAGAAACACAGCATCTTGTGATGGAGTTTCTAGTAATTCCCTTTCTAGCATTTTGCCAATTGTTTAACCTCTTTGGAGGGCTTCAGTTTGTCTCTAACAGAAATATGTTTGCAATTGGGGATGAGGTGGGGCTGTCACCTTCCCTATATTCATGACTATACTCTTTCTTTCTGGATCTAATCAGCCTCAGAATCTTTAACACAGAAATAGACTCAGAATTAGATAGATTTGACACGGGATTTGAAGAATAATCATGTTTGAGTGAGATAATCTACAGAGTTCCCTCCCAGCCTAAGTTTGTAGAAGATTTTCAGATTTGGGGGTTTGAATATTTTATCATTACTATTATGTTTTCTGACTTCTCCCCATCATATGTCACTCTTTTATCAAATATTACATAGTAAATCCTAATAGTTTATCAATGTTTTAATATTTTATCATTATTTTAAAATACTTTTGATTTTCCTAGGATAAACCTTGGGAGTTTTGCAAAAACCAGTCCTTCAGAATCTTCTCTTACAACAGCAATTCTAAAATCTGAAGACTGGTATCTAGAAAACTACTGTAATCAAAGTTATATAACAATCTATAATGTAGAATTCCTTTGCCCAAAAGATGTTAAGGTCAATCAGTGTATCTGTGGGATGAGGTTAATTCTGTTATCTAAGGATGATAAATTGGAACATTAATTTCCCACTCTAAATTCAAACTAACCTTCTGTCCGATGTTCAATATCTCTCCATTCCAATATGGCAGTCATTCATTAATTTCGGCTCAATAGAGTTTGGGTTCCTAATTTGGAGACATGCCAAACACAACTTAATAAAGCCTACTGATAACCTTCTCATTTTCCATCCATTTTTTTTTTTTAATCTCAGTGTTCCATTCTCTATGTATTTCCTTTTTGCCTGCTCCTTTACACTCCTCTTCTGTTCCATACCTTTTGGTTCCCTTTGCTCCACACTCCCTTAGCTGCATTGTGGCATAGATCATTGTAGTTACTCATGGAAGTCAAGACATATGCAGTGGCTGGATGCCCAGATGTATAAAGATGTTGTATGTATAATATATGAGAGACATTTAGCAATATTTTGAAATTATGCAGTAGCTTTGATTTTTGGTTCTTGGTTCTATTCCAACAAGGATTTTCCTCATGCATGTATCAAACTGCTAGAGGCCCTTTTATCGATCCTCCTGGCCACTCTCTTTCTCTTGCACACACCAGTGGCACAGGATGCAAGCCTTGTGTCTGTATGTGTCCCTGGAATTGTGCTGCAGGGCATGCCCAATGCTGTTCTTAATTTTAATCTGTTTAAGGTTCTGCCAAATAAAATGCTGTTAACACATTTACAGTTAATGAAACCAATGCTTTAGGTCTAAGTAGCAGCCTAAGTGAAGTGGAGAGCTGTTGTAATCATGCTATTAGTCTAGCTGGGGGAAATGACATAAGTACTTCCCCTCTCTTAAAGAAAATAAAGTATTCAGTGGGGTTGTTTACGTGAGTTAAGTTCTTCCTTCAAATTCTCCATCTCTCCACTGCCTGAGGTTGGTTCCAACAGAGTCCTTCCTGGTTACTGCCCAGACATCATCCTCAAAATCCAGTTAGATTTCAATCGGAGGACTCAACTTTATCACACACTCAAGTCTCCCTCAGCTCATCAGACTATCCATATTTTATATTCACCCACTTCTTGGGATTTTTTTTTGTTGTTGTTGAGAAGAAGTTATTCATTAGAAGAAGTCTGGGTGATGCTGAAAGTCATCTTTTTCAATTTAAGCACGCAGTAGAAAGATTTACAATGTATTTTCTGTTTGACTCTTTCCAGCTGCCTGGAGCAAACATTCATCTTCTACTTCCTTTAATAGGATCTGACTTGTGACATTATGTTCTGAAAGGCTGCAGTTTAATGCGTGTGTTTGCTCTCTAGCACACATATATTATGCAGAGACTCTAGGATTTCATCTTTATTTTGTTTTATTTTTTAAGGCCATAGAAACCAGTTGCCTTGGGGTTTCCTTCTCTTAGAGACTTCGCCAATGTCAAGGAAGCATTCTGAATAGGTTGAACTACATAGTAAACAAATCCCCTACCTAATGTACATTTTGGGGCTTGGCTTGTACAAGAGTGGCTCGTCCTGCCAGTTGAGTGCAACACTGAGATGCCAACGGTATTTATCTTCATTAAGTTTCTAAAGCAATGGCTTAAAAGTTTGTGCACAACTTGCGTATTCATTTTTTAAGGATGGTATCCTCAGTTCTGCAGTTTCTGGAATGATGGCTTCCAGGCATTTGGAGCCCCTTGCCAAAATGTTGATCACAGATGAGAGAATAACATGTTGCTATGCTATATAGAGAACTGTAATTCATTATACACTCTCTAGGGAGAATTACAAAAGTCCTGGCCATTTGAGAGAACCAACAATGTCCATTTGAGTAAGGCAAAAATGGTCCTCAGAATGTCTGAAAGGTCATGAGGCATGAATTTCTTATAGTTTAGTGAATGCCAGGCTTGGTGGCTCATGCCTGCAGTCCCAGATACTCAGGAGGCTGAAGTGGGAGGATTGCTTGAGCCCAGGAGTTAGAGATCAGCTTTGACAGCATAGTGAGAGCTTGTCTCAAAAAATTTAGTTTTGTGAAGGCAATACCTGGCAATACCTGCTGCTTAGATGGGAAACTTATTCTTACATGCTTCAAAGAAGTCAAAGTGACTTTTACAGTGAACTTTTAGTAGTACTTCTTATGCCTAATGCCAAAACTTATTCTATGACAGAGACGTGTCATCAATCTTTTTCCTTTTGTTTTCAAGAAAGGAAATGTCAGTACAAATACTAAGGAAGCTTCAACATCTCTATAAGGTAGGGCATCTTTCAGATTAGTAGGACTTTTCGGCTCCAAGAGAAAGAAGAACTCAACTCAAATTTACTTTAGAAAACATAGTTGAAAAATCTGAGGGCCGTGCTGGTTTCAGGCATGTGGCTGGATTCAGATGATGTCAATAGAACTTGCTTTCTCTCCAACTCTTGTTGCCTCCTTCAGTGGGATTGATGTAATGGCTAGGATGCACGTGGTACACCTGGCCTCCTGCCTCCTCACTCTAGGTTCTCCCTCACTGATGACAAATTGGCTGCTGCACAACCTCATAGATAAAGCCTAGCCAGAAACAGAGTCACCATTCCACTTATTCATGCAGAATTCCTTAGATCTACTTGAATTGGATTGGCTCTTGAACATCTGACTGTGGCCTGGAGAATGTGGTGTGCTGAAGTCAGGCTGGATCTCTTCTCAATCCGGGTAGACTGAAAGTGGAGAAAAGTAGACTCCAAACAGAAATCTAGTATCTTGCTGAAGGAGTGAGGCCAACCAGATACGTTTAGTGCTTGTATTGTATTTATCTGGTATTGGCTGAATTGCATCCCTCCAAGTTCATATGTGGAAGCCCTAACTTCCAAGTGCCTCAGAATTTGACTATATTTGAGATAGGACATTTAAAAAGGTAAGTTAAAATGAGGGCGGTTAGGGGAGCCCTAGTCCAATATGACAGGTGTCCTTATGAGAAGAGGAAATTTGGAGACATAAAGACAGCACATATGCCTGAGCACAGAGGAAAGGCCACATGGGGACACAGAGAAGGTGGTCATCTCCAAGCCTAGGAGGGAGGCTTCAGCAGGAGCCAAGACCACTAACAGCTCAACCTTCCACTCCCAGCCTCCAGGATTGTGAGAGAATAAGCTTCTGTTGCTTAAGCCACCCAGGGTGTGGTATTTTCTTATGGTAGCCCTAGCAAACTAATACAGCATCTTTTTTGTGTCTAGTTGCCTTTATTAATTTGGGGATGCCATATATATATATAGTTTCTGTAATGACTTTATGGAATCTTGTTACCAGTTTTATTCCCAGTAAAGCCAATTGTTGAATTAGCACTTGAATTTAGTTATCTTAAAAGTCAGATTAGAAGCTGTATTAAAGAGGAGAAATTGTTATTTAACTTTAATGTTGAAGTAGTATAGTTTATTTCTGTGCTTGTTAATGAAGAGATTCAAATATTCTATTTTGTATTGGTTCAGTGTTCTCCTTTGACAGGAGCTAATCATGTAAGCTTGATTTTAGGAAACATATTTTGAGCAGATAGAGTGGAATGAATAAAGCAAAACACCTCGGAAATGCTATTATCTGAAAAATCAGATTCATTAAATTAAGTTTAGGTCAATATTCAGCCACATCTCAAATAAAATAGAATCCACAATGTGGTTTGGGGAAAAAACCAGGAAGCTGGTTTTTCATTTTTATTTTTCCATTTCATTTCATGGTAGGAATTGCCTCTAAGACCTAACATAACAGAATTTATGTGGTTGGCCAAAAGTTTTTTATTGATTTCTCCTGGCTACAGTGCAATTTCCCCAGCATCATGGAGAGAAAAAGGTAGAGAAGTGAACTCAACAGACTTATAGTCTAGAGTCAAGTTGACATGGAAAATATCAGGAAACAGTAAATGTGATACTAGAATTCTTGACAGACCTTTAGTCGAGGAATTTGTGGCAGATTTATAGCTTTAGACAAGTGCCCTTCACTGGAAGAAAGTATATGCTACTTCTTTTAAACTTTAGGGAAATACAGTTTATTAGACTGGTAAGTTTTGAATGGGCTATAAAATATTAGTCAAAAACCTCTATTTCCTGTATTGTATTTTGCTTTTTAAATTATAAAAAAATTAAGCAAATGTTAACAAAAAAGGAAAAAAAATGAAAGAAAGTGATAATTCCATTAGTCATTTTTTGTGTCTACCCTCCCAGAGATTTTTCTAGGGTTACACAAATATTATACCTGTCATACATAACTGTCAACCACAATATTTCTCAAGCATGAAACAAATGTATGTTCATATGTTGTATATTCTATGTTTTATATCAATGTACATATATAATTTAAAATTAAAATATTTTCTTTATGAAAGTAATGCAGTTCTAGCTCATTTTTCTTAATAGCTACTTAGCATTGTGACAAAATTTGCTTAACCAATTCCCTATTGATAAATTTAGGATAATTTTGTTTTTAAAATATTACCCATAATACTATAACTATCCTTATTCCCACAATTTTTTATCATTTGCCAAAGGGTATCACATCCTTTTAAAACTGTTTGACACTCTCAAGATGCCCTACGAAAACGTAGATTCTACACTCCCTCCAACAGTGTTTGATGGTGCCTGTTTTCCCTCACATTGGAAAATATTAATGAGTCAATGCTCTATATTTTCTTAAATATCCTGTAAACTGTATGAGTTATTGCTTTTTCCATTTTGCAAGTAAAAATGCAGGGAAGTTGGGTGGAATCTTGCCTTGCAAAAGGACACACAGACAGTTAGTGGTGAACTGGTGTGGAAGACCGGCTGTGTCCCAGAGATATCCTCTTACCCATTTCGCCCCAATTGCGATTATTAGCCCAGCCCTGTAAGTCTGAATTCCTAACTCCCTTTATTCACATAGCACTTTCTCACCATTTGCTGTCATCTCCTGCTGTTTTTGCTTTTATTTTGCTATTTTTATTTCAAGTTGTGATGGTTAATTTTATGAGCTAACTTGACTGCATCAGGAGGTGCCCAGATCAGACATTATTTCTGCGTATGTCTGTGAGAGACTTTCTGCATGTGATTAGCCTTCGAACTGATAGACTTAGTAAAATAGATGGCCCTCCCCCATTTGTGTGGGCATCATCCAATGCATTGAGGGCCTGAATAGAAACAAAAGGCAAAGGGAGATCAATTCACCCCCTTTTTCCTGCCTCACTACTTGACCTGGGGCATCTCATCCTATCTTCTCCTGCCCTTAGGCTGAAATTTACACTATCAGTTCCCCTAGTTCTCAGGCCTTTGGACTCAGACTAAATGATAGCACCCACTTTCCTGGATCTCCAGCTTCAAAGGGCAGATCATGGGACTTCTCTGCCTCTGTAATCAAGTGAGCCAGTTCCTCGTAATTGTGCACGCTTTCTCTCTCGCGCCCTCTCTCATCTCTCTTGCTCTCTTTCTCATCTCTCAGCATTTAAAGCCACTGTTATTTTGAGCGTTCTTTTAAGAACTCAAATGATATCCCAAACAGTTCATTAATAGTCTCTCCTTTCAGCATTCTGACTTTCATAACAATATTTTGTCATTCTTTTACATTTTCCACTGAAGGATATTATTAGCTTGAATTTTTCAAGACCTAAACAATTAACACAGAAAAGGGCTGAATGTCAGAGCCACAAAACAATGGTTGAAAGTTAGTTTTTCAAATTTCTTGTATTTAATTTCTGTTCATTTGAACTTAGATAATGTAAATGTACTGCAGAGTGCAATCTTTGGATGCAAATTTGAGAGCTAGACACGGTAATCAGACTTTCTTGTACCGTATGCCTTTGATTCTGGGAGGGATTGCTTTTTGTTGTGGTGCTTGTTGTTTTATCAGCAGTATGAAGAAAATGTTTTCAGCTGACACACATACAAAACACACCATTTAAAAAATAATGCATAGTGTTTTCAATCCTTTTTTCAAGACACATAAAAATATCTTGTTTCAATTATTTTAGCAGTTCTTTTAGCTGCTGAATACTTGCTTCGAGGACCTGCCTACCCCAACCCCTACCCCCACCAGAAATGTGTCTGGTACATGAAATTTATTCCTGGTGCGTGTGAACACTTCTATTGTGTTCTATTAAATGTAGGATATCATTATAGCATGTGTCAATCATAAGAAAAAAATAAACTCTCAGGCTCTATATATGTGTACGCCAGCTTAATAAATTCTAGGCAACAGATGTAGCTGCCAGTTCCTCCTTCTGCCACTTTTCCCCAGTTCAATAAAGAGGTACAGATGGTTCTTTTCACCCTGGTATCTTGAATCTTGGCATGAGGGCTGGGACTTTATTGATCTTTTTCTAGAAACTTCTTTGGACCCAAAGGACCATGGCAAGCTAAGTGTCAAATGAGATTGTCTTGCACAGATCTGGCCATTTGGAAGTCAGGGGCTCTTAAGAGTTGAAAAATAGCTCAGAGTACCTCTCAGCCTTTCACATGGAGAAACTGTCGAGTTACATTTACTCTTCTGCTTTTGATTTTTTACATGCTCATCTTGCAGAAGCCCAGGGCTGGGAGAAAGGTCATGTAGATCTCAGTTCTGCCTTAGGAAGAGCCTGAGCTAATCTTTCAAAAAAGCAAGCGAATCCAGCCATGGCTTAGTTTTCCAGCTCAACCGAGAGAAACAAAAGCAACCTGGTTTTGGTGGTAACAAAAAAGTTTAAAGGATCAAAAAAAAAAAAAAGGATCTCAAATGATCCTATTGAATAAATGCAGTTTTGTTTTTTCTGTGTAGTAAATGCTGTCCTTGGAGGATGGACATTAGTGGCTTCTGTTACCCAATGGTGTCATGAGAGGTCTGTGAAAGAACTCCGATTAATCACATACTGGAACAATCCATATAAACTGGGACAAGCCTGGGTAACCTGGGCACAGGCACAGAATAACGAATGCATGCACTAACTGGACACTCTTCCAAATGCCTCTCCATGCCATTTTATTTAATGGAATATGCCTTGAAAACTCCCCTTTTATATCCAGGGAAACTAAGACACAAAGAGGTTAAATAACTTCCTAAATTCATGTAAACTCAGTGTATTAGTGAGTTTTTACGCTGCTGATAAAGACATAACCAAGACTGGACAATTTACAAAAGAAAGTTGTTTAATGGACTTACAGTTCCACATGACTGGGGTAGCCTCACAATCATGGTGGAAGGCAAGGAAGAGCAAGTCATGTCCTACGTGGATGGCAGCAGGCAAAGAGAGAGAATTGTGCAGGGGAACACCTCTTTATAAAACCATCAGATCTCATGAGACTTACTATCATGAGAACAGCATGGGAAAGACCTGTCCCTATGATTCAATTACCTCCTACCCAGTCCTTCCCACAACACATAGGAATTTAAGATGAGATTTGGAGGGGACACAGCCAAACCATATCACCCAAGGAGGAGCCAAGTCAGGAGAGACGGCCTGTAGCCTTAGGGAGGGCCTCTGGCTGAGAAGGCTGCTCTGTTTTGGGATATGAGTGACTGGTCCAATTAGGTGGTTGTTCTCAGAAGATTTGTTATGACAAAGAGGGACATCAAATAAAAGTAGAATAGCAAAGGTAAGGCCCATCACAAAAAGGCAGGGGACATGGGATTGAGAGGAGTTGAGAGTGTCAGCAATCCATAGTTATTAGAAGATGACCTGGTTAGTTCCCAGGAGGACTGAGCAACCAAGACAAGAGTGCTCTGTGGCCACAGGATTATCTTAAGGATTCTGAATGACAGTGTCCTGATGTCCATGAGCTCTGCTTAACTGCTGAGGGTGGGCTGCCTGCCTTTCTTGCTTTAAGGTGTCTGTTGCACCTGGGGTAACCTTGAGCACACTGCTTTCTCCTAAGACTTGAAAGAATCTAGGGCGCAGCAAGCCACTCCAAAAGGCCTTGGTGTGCAGCCATTGGCTGTTTCACTGAAGCTGGAATTTGAGTTTTGAAGACTGTGAGCCTGGAGTGCAGAGGAAAATGAATGATCTCAGCTGCCTAGTGAGATTGCATACCGATGGGGCTTTGTAATACACATGAAGAAAGCCTGAATATGCAGCAACTTCTTTCTGGAATATGGCCAACCAGTGCTCAAGCTCAGGGTTTGCTCCAATGCTCCGATTGTCTTGGCCTTACGGGAGAATGTTCTATGTTAATTGGAATTCTTGCAAATGGGATTCATGAACGTCTCAGGATTTATACCTCCCAGACACCAAAGGGCTCTCACAATGGGTTGCAGTATTTTTCTGTGGAACCCTAGAGCTCTTCTGTGTTGCTGAAGGAGCACTGTGAACACTTGCTGTATTTTATTTTAAAAACTGGTGTGAGTTAGTTTGAAAACATCAATGACAGCAAGTACACTCAAGTCTGTCTTACACAAATTCAAACCCATTGGAGAATACCAGGATATCAACCTCTGCTGGCAAATTCACTCTTGAGTTAAGAACATAGTTTAAAGCCAGAGGGCCTGCTCCACAGGCTGCTTTCAGCGCTCCCTCCCTGGGTGACTCGGCAAGGAACCTGCATTCTTCGTGATGCATCGCCTCACTTGTAAAATGGGTGCAATAATCCCTCACTCAGGTAGCTAGGTAAGAAGTGAATGAACTTAAATAGGTAAAACACTTGGAAATGTATTCAGCACATAGAACACACAAAATGAATGTCACTTCTCATTTGTGATTGTCATTGCTGCTGTCGTGCAGAGCTTAGAATTAACCTTCCCTGGCATCTCATTCATCTATCTGAGCTTCTTGTAATGCATTGTTCATTTAGAGCATTGAAGCTCTGCCCTAGTCTTTTAAAAAATTAAAAACATAAATATAAAACTATTCATTTCCAATTACATAAATTGTTATATTACATAAATGTACCCTAATTCAGAACTAATGTGCACTGATGATTATTTACTATGCAAAGACAGGTGATAATAAATAAATGCATCATATATTGAGATGCTGTCATATCATTTTTATGCACTTATTTCATTTATTACCATGTGTTCATTATTTCTCATCTGATTACAATGTTTATGTGTATTCTGTAATTGTTTTATCTTTTAAATTTACAACATAGATGATAGACAAAATACATGCTATGCATTTTATATATAAACAATCTTTGACAAATATCTCTAGTTAATGTATGTATATATTTATATAAGCTGTATATAAATGTATGTTTACATTTGCATATATTTTATATGCATATATAAATATATTTAATGCAAGTATTCATTTATATCTTTAGAAATATGTATATTTGTATATGTATATATTGTACATAACATCATTTATATATGTATATATTTTATACATAAAATATCTCAAAAACGGAGAGAGGTACACAGAATGGTGTATATTACCCAGAGAATAGTGTCTATTATCCAGATATAATAGATATCAACTTTAAAGATTTTACTTTTTAGAGAAATAAAACACTACAGATACAGTGACTCCTCCTCCATTCCCTTTCCTTATCTATCTGCCGGGCTTCCCTCCCTTCAGTAACGCTAGTTTGAAGCTGCTGCGTATCTTAAGCATCTATCATTTTAGTATTTTAACACAAATTTATATTTCACCAGCCAATGGTAGTATTTTTGTTGTTAAAAATAAATGTAAATAATACTTTGCTACATGTATCTTCCTGAAGCTTCCTCTATTTATTCATTTTTTTGAGATTTATTCATGCTAAAAAAAATCTCTATTTCATTTAATTGACATGCAGTAATACTATAGTAAGAATATCTCACAAAGAATTAATACATCTCTCAATTGATATTTATAAAAGTTGTTTACAGTCTTTGATTCTTACAAGAAATCATGCAACGATTATGATTGTACAGACCTCTTTATGTGGAATATGGGAGAGCTTCTTCAGGTATGCCTGTAAGAATGCAATTACCAGGCTGTAATTTCTTGTTTCACTTCTATATTTATTTTGAAGTGTCAAGCATTCAGTCGATAGGCCTAATTTTCCACTGTTGAAACAAATTTAATTACTACCTCACTCACATTTTTTAATGAGTCAGTTGAAGAAAGACTCGCTGGAGTTTGCAAAGAAAATTTAACACACGGTTTGTGTTTGGATCTTCTTAGCTGTATGATCCGGAATTTACTCAATACTGTAGGGCATACAAGCAAAAAATAGAAATAAATTGGATGATGAGGATCATAATGATGAGGATGATGAGAACCAGTGTGAGTATGTTGTATTTCTCAAAGCCATTGCATTGCACGTGAAATACTTAACTCTTTGTTTCTGAATGTGTCCTAGATTTTATTTTCATAATACAGTATTACATTTGAAAAATATATAAAAGATGAACAGAAAGTGAATCTCTTCCACCCAATTTTAATCTACAAAGAAAACCACTGCTAACAATTTGGTTATATGGAACCTTCCAGATTATTTCCTAAGCATTTACAAATGTGTTTATGTGTGTGGGTTCCTGTGTATTTTTTTTTTTTCTTTTTAGGAGACAGGGTCTTGCTCTGTCACCCAGGTAGGAGTGTAGGGGCATGATCAGAGTTCACCACAACCTTGAACTCCTAATTTAGTGAGTGCTTGGTTATTTGGTTTCCAGAAATGAAATTATCCCACTGGACTCCTACTTTACTTTTGGTTTTGTTCATCAGTTCCTCAGTATAATCTACCTTTCTGAAGGCATCAGTAATTAAACAATTGTAGGCAGATGAATGTTGAATGTCAGGACCTGGTTTCAAGGATAAGGTATTAATATTTATGTAGCTTATAAGCAAGAGATTTCACATCGAGAATTCATATTCAGTTGTGCCAAACCTGAGAAATGAATTTTGTCTTGAAACCATAGAAGAAGAAAAAGCACACAGGTAATTCATAAGAGTGAGAGCAAACGTGCTTTGGAATGGATGACTGAAATGATTATCACTGGTTTAGTACAGAAAATACCCTCTCACCTATTAAGCATTTTATATTAATAAGGGAGTATGCGGGAGATTAAAACTGGAAAATGTCATAGTATAACTGCCATGTGACCTCACACCTGGTTTTCGGCATAACGACTGAAACTGTTGAAAAATTAACCACAGGATATCTATGAATCACCTACAGAAATGCGGGAGAGCTTATTTGTAAGATAAAGTTTGAACATAGTCAACAACATCTGGGGGTTACAGTCTCTAAAATTATGTCTTTTCTCTGTTCTGGAAGTTCCTGCCCTCAGGTCAATTTTGTAGGTCCCAAGGGCAATTGAACCAAGTTTCAGTACTCCCCTTTTATATAGCAAAGTGGGTTCAGGTTTCCTGCTTTCAGGGGTCAAACCTCCCACATCATAAGGTTAGTATGTTAACCTACTCAACATTTGCTTACAAGCTGAGCTAAGGCGCATCAATGTAATGGCAGGAGGCATTCTCAAAGGAAGAAAGAACAAGAAAGCCCACTTAATTTCATGTAAGTTCTCAAGGATTTCTTAATCCTATGAAGCCCATATTTCTAGGAATCCAGGATTTGAGTGGTAGGAAATAGGATTTTTATGAAAAGGGGAAAAAAGAGAGACTTTGGTCTTAAATGTGTAGCTTGAGAAAAGACATGTTTGTAACAAATAAACCATGATAGAAATAAGTGCATTAAGAGAAGAGGAGCGGCTGGGAGCGGTGGCTCCTGCCTGTAATCCCAACATTTTGGGAGGCCGAGGCTGGTGGATCACGAGGTCAGGAGATTGAGACCATCCTGGCTAACACGGTGAAACCCCGTCTCTACTAAAAATACAAAAATTTAGCGGAGTGCAGTGGCATGTGCCTGCAGTCTCAGGTACTCAGGAGGTGGAGGCAGGGGAATTGCTTGAACCCGGGAGGCAGAGATCGCAGTGAGCCGAGATCGCACCACCACACTCCAGCCTGGGCGATAGAGCGAGACTCCATCTTAATAAAAAAAAAAAAAAAGCAACTTTTATTTCCTGAAATCGATAAACAACAATGAAAGGTGGCGGGGACTTCTTAACGGGGCGGATGGTGAAGATGACTCACATTAAGGAGCGCTTACTCTGCGCCAGGGGTTTCCCTAGGAACTTGAAAAGCAATGTCTCATTTAGTCTTCACAACAACCTTATGAAAAGGGTGCTACAGTTGTGCTGAATTTAGAGCCAGGAGACAGGATCAATGTCCTTGAGCAACTTGTTGAGGTTGTACAGGTGCCCAGGGGCAACCTTATCATATCACATCCGTCTGGCTCTAGGGAACTACACCCTTATCCTCGAAGCCATAGTGCTTACCTTACATTTTATTAACACATTATCTGGTATGGAAGTAATTATCTAGTCAATGATATAACCATTTAATGACTGAAAGAACCACATTTGGCTCCTAACACAAGTTTACATTTGTAGGGGGACCACGTGTCCCCCACCCCCAGAGGTGTCCTTTGGTGACCCGTGCATAACATTTTATAAACCAGATACATATAAGGTTCTTTTCATAGGGCTTTGGGTCATAGGATTCTTGTGATTGACTTGGATCCCTGATTTCAGATTTCTGGCTTACTAGATGTTGACTCTGAATTTTATGACTTTAACACGGTCTACTAGATTTTCTATCATCTCTTAGCCTTGATTTATGATGCTGAAACCACTCCCAGAAACTTCTACCCCAGCAGGACAGTGCAAGCAAAACACACGCATTTATCTATTTTATGAAATACGGGTCAGTGGGATATTTGGCAAACACATTAAATTATGGGGTGTTTGTTTTTTTAATGTATCATCTTTGTTGACTGAATGAATAATACAAGGAGCATTATTCCTTTCAATATACCCAGGCATTTTGTTTGTGATGGGTAGACTATCAAAGAATTGGCTTTGCTGCTATTTATGCCATAACAACTCTCATTCTTGTTTTTGATAATTTTTGGTTCCAAGTAACAGAGACTTAGTGAAATTTGATTATGTTTTAGAAAAAAAGTGTGTGTGTGTGTGTGCATGTGTGTGTAACTATGTGAGAGGATCGGGATGTCTTAAGAATTTAGGAGCCACAAATACAGGTTTGAGGGACTGGAACTGGAAATTATGAATTTAAATCTAAAACTATGCTCTTCATTTCTCAAGAGTCAAGTGGGATCTCATTTCTATTCATCTCTGCTGATGTAATTTATTCTTCTCTGTCTCTGTAGCTAGGGCTTTTCTGTTTCTTCATGCACATGACAGAAAATGGCCACCCTGAATATAAATTAGTATAGACATTATGGAAAACAGTATGAAAATTTCTCAAAAATTATAAATAGAACTACTGTATGACTCAGCAATCCTACTCGTGGGTATATTGAAAGGAATAAATCGGTATATGGAGAGATACCTGCACTCCCATGTTTATTGCAGCGCTATTCACAATAGCCAAGTTGTAGAATCAGCCTAAGTGTCCATCAACAGATGAAAGGATAAAGAAAATGTGGTATATTTACCCAATGGAATACTATTTAGCCTTAAAAAAGAAAGAAATCCTGTCATTTTTGGCAACATTGATAAATCTGGAGGTCATTATGTTAAGTGAAATAAACCAGGTGAAAAGACAAACTCTGCATGATCTCACTTTAAAAAAAAATTTTTTTTTTTAAAAATTTTACTTGAAGTTCTAGAATAAATGTCCAGAATGAGGAGGTTTGTTACATAGGTGTACATGCGCCATGGTGGTTTGCTGCACATATCAACCCGTCATCTAGGTTTTAAGCTCCACATGCATTATTTGTCCTAATGTTCTCCCTCCACTTGACCCTCCCTGCCAACAGACCCCAGTGTGTGATGTTCCCCTCCCTGTGTCCATTTGTTCTCATTGTTCAAATCCCTCTTATGAGTGAGAACATATAGTGTTTGGTTTTGTGTTCCTGTGTTGGTTTGCTGAGAATGGTGGCTTCCAGCTTCATCCATGTCCCTGTAAAGGACATGATCTCATTCTTTTTTATGGCTGCATAGTATTTCATGGTATATATGTGCCACATTTTCTTTACCCAGTCTATCATTGATGGGCACTTGGGCTGCTTCCAAGTCTTTGCTATTGTAAATAGTACTGCAATAAACAAATGTGGGCATATGTCTTTATAGTAGAATGATTTATAATCTTTTGGGTATATACCCAGTAATGGGATTGCTGGATCAAACGGTATTTCTGGTTCTAGATCCTTGAGGATTCGCCACACTGTCTTCCACAATGGTTGAACTAATTTACACTCCCACCAACAGTGTAAAAGCATTTCTTTTTCTCCATGTCCTTGCCAGCATCTGTTGTTTCCTGACTTTTTAATAATTATCATTCAAACTAGCGTGAGATGATATGTCATTGTGGTTTTGATTTGCATTTCCCTAATGACCAGTGATGATGAGCTTTTCTTTTCATGTTTGTTGGCCGCATAAATGTCTTCTTTTGAGAATTGTCTGTTCATATCCTTTGCCTTCTTTTTGATAGGGTTTTTTTTTTTTCTTGTAAATTTGTTTAAGTTCCTTGTAGATTCTGGATATTAGACCTTTGTCAGCTGGATAGATTGCAAAAATTTTCTATCATTCTGTAGATACCTCTTCACATTGATGATAGTTTCTATTGGTATGCAGAAGCTCTTTAGTTTAATTAGATCGCATTTGTCAATTTTGGCTTTTGTTGCAATTGCTTTTGGTGTTTTAGTTATGATGTCTTTGCCCATGCCTATGTCCTGAATGGTATGAAACTGTACCCTTTCCTTACATCTTAGACAAAAATTAACTCAAGATGGATTAAAGACTTAAATGTAAAATCCAAAAGCATAAAAACCCTAGAAGAAAACCTAGGCAATACCATTCAGGATCTCACTTACAAAAGGAAATCTACAGAAGTTGAACTCAAGGAAGCAAAGAGTAGAATGTGGGTACCAGAGGCTGGACAGGTAGGAGGACTAGGAAGATGTTGGTCAATGGATACAAAATTTCAGTTAGACGAGAGGAATAAGTTCAAGGATCTATTGTACACCATGGTTACTATACTTAATAACCATATATTGTATACTTGAAAATTGCTAGGAGAGTGTAAGTTCTCACCACAAAATGAGTCAATACATATGTTAATTCATTTAATTTAACTATTCCACCATGATTCATATACCAAAACATCATGTTGTACATCATACATATACACAATTTTTATTTGTCAATTTAAAAAAATTCTAAAGAGAGTTAAATAGGTTAAAAAAAAAAGCTACCCTAACCCACTCATAAACATATCCCTTTCAATCTCAGAGCCCACGTGAGTCTCTTAAACCCAATTCCACAATCTCTGGGGTAGAGAATTTGGTGGGCCTCACTTGGATCCTTGGTGATCTCTTGGGAGTGAGGTCCGATGCACTGCCATTCACTCCTCAGGGGCTGTTGGAAACGAGCCTTTCAGAAGATGACCTGGGAAGGTTCTGCTTGTGGAGTAAGGAGGTGAAGAGAAAAGAGGCAATGATGAGTACAGGAGATGGTGGCCGCCCATAGTTTACCTGTCTAGACATGACCTTGTACACGTTCGATTTTAAACCATCTAAGTGTACTGCCAGAGCTTGCCTCACAAGATTCCCAGGTATCTTATGGGGTGATGAATAATGCTGTTTAGAATTTTATTTTTGTATTAGAGTGAAGGGATTTAATATATGTAATGTAAATATTGTAATTAAGTGGATTTTACATTTAGAATGCTTGGATTTGCATCCCAATGCCAAAGCTTACTGAGAGTTACTTAACCTCTTTACCCCTCTGTATACTATTCAATAAAACAAGAATAATATTAGTGACTGCCCCACGGGACTTTTCTGAGAAGTAATTATTTGAACACATGGATGTTCTTTGAACAGTTCCCATCATGTGGGGTTCTCAGTAGGGTTGTTGTTTGGTAAGAGATTTAGTAAATTATGAGATTTTATAATTATGAGATTAAATATGCTTAGGGATTTTTACATGTTAATTAATTGAAATAAAAATCAGGGCATTAAAGAGAATATTTGTGACTTAGACACTGAGAGAAAAACAAGCAAGATGAAAAAGAGGAGGCTGTGGAGTAATTATAGTCTCATTGTGGTAAGAGAGTGGCTTAACCAAGAGGAATAAAGGGACCAGTTAAGCTTAAAGGGTGCAGCCCATTCCCCATTGACCCGTCCTGGGGTGCCCCCTGCTGTCCCTTTACCAATATGATCATGAGAAAAGCCAAATGCAAAGTCAGTCAACTGTAATTCTACAGAGCCATGGATTTCTAGCCAACGCTGCCTCAGAGGAAGGTTGAAAGGAGTTGAGAAGTAATCTGGGTAGAGAGCACAGGATGGGATGGAGAAAGAATGGGTTGAGTTGTAAATATAAGGATTTGTTCAGACATTTGGCTTCATCTGTTGTAGCTGACAACCATACCATTTGGAGGAAATCTTGTATGAAAGGTGGTAAAACTCATGTCTCTTTGTGGCTTTTTAAATTGGCCTGAGTCCCTTGCACTGTGGCCATTTCTGCATTGATTTATTCTACTTCCTGCTCCTGGTTGCTCAAGCCTTGCTAAGGAGTAGGGAAAATGCAATTTTGGTTACTGTAAAAACAGTGGATCATTTTCTTTAAAATTCAAGGCCAAACATGTTGGGCATTTTATATACAAAGAAGTGGTCAAAGTTTTGATCTCTCAAACAGTTTTGTGGATAAAATGAAATAATGTCTATTGAATCTATTTCTGAAGGGTTAGCTCTTCCGTCTTCCTTCTCAAGAGCACTCAGCCAAGTTGCAGCTCATATAATCTTGATACAAAAGTGAGTGAAGTGTTTGAAATATGAACATTTCTGATCTGAATCTGAACAGATCATAATATGTTTCTGCCTGTTTTGACTTATCCAATTTCTTAAGAAAATTATCGAGGAAAACGGTTTTAATTTCAGATCCTTACCAGAAGCAAGTGTCGTATTTAACCATATGCTTTGTACCATCCTCATTATTTTTCTTCTTTGATCATTGGGGTGTTTGCTCTCATGATATCAAAACCATCAGTCAGCTCAAATGACACACTGAAAAAAAATTTTGTAGGTTTCATTTTCAATCTTTGACTAGTAACAGGAGTAAGCTGAATTATTTCTGAGAAATAAAAACAAAAATCACCTGCAGAGATGTCTATTTTCTTAACAGAATTGAATTCAAATATCAGGTTTTATTATTATCTGTTAACCTAACAAAATCCCACAAACACCTTAAATAGTGTTTTTGCTTATTTGGTTTTAATGATGTTGAGAAGGTAAGCTTTGATAACAGGTTTAATTTTGTGCTTGGTAAAGTTTTGCTTAAAGTGCATCTAAGTGGCTGCGCACAAGCGGCTGCGCACAGTGGCTCACGCCTGTAATCCCAGCACTTTGGGAGGCCGAGGTGGGCGGATCACGAGGTCAGGAGATCGAGACCATCCTGGCTAACACAGTGAAATCCCATCTCTACTAAAAAATACAAAAAATTAGCCAGGCATGGTGGCAGGCACCTGTAGTCCCAGCTACTAAGGAGGCTGAGGCAGGAGAATGGGGTGAACCTGGGAGGCAGAGCTTGCAGTGAGCCGCGATCACGCCACAGCACTCCAGCCTGGGCGACACAGCAAGACTCCCTCTCAAAAAAAAAAAAAAAAGAAAAATAAAGCATCTAAGCAATTGTTTGGCCCCTTGAATTATTTAATATTATTATATTGTTGTTTTATGGCTAAACTATTCTAGTGGTATTTACTAAAAGCCAGATTTTCTGAAAGAGAAGAAACTATGGAGATAGCTATATCAATCATCACCCATCATACTGGAAGTTTTTAAGAAAATATATCATTAGGGATAACTCTTTAAGAACATATGCATTTTGTCTTCTTCATATGTGTATCCCTAATACCTAGCATGCTGCCTTGCACATAGTAGGTGCCCAACAAATAAGTGCAGTGGTGAATTGAATAGAATTGGAACTTAGATCTCCCAGTATACTGAAACTAAAACATTAAATTTAGACATACATATATAATGAAACGTTAAAGGAGATGTGTTTTAGCTAAGAAAGGTGTGTGCTATTTATTTATTTAATGTTTTTAGAAATGAGATTTCTCTATGTTGCCTTCCTGTCACCCAGGCTGGAATGCAGTGGTACAATTGTAGCTCACTGCAGCCTCCACAAGTGATCCTCCTGTCTCCGCCTCCTGAATAGCTGGGACTAAAGGTGTGAGCCACTGCACCCAGCAGGTGTGTTCTATTAAAAATATTGGTTTTGTTAAAGATTGAGAGACCTTCTCTATAGGGTCATTGATAATGTTTAGAACATCTTTTGGGGTTCTCAGTGCTTTTACTGGGTGTAGGTTTCACAATAGAATGATTTCACACTGGACACACAGAAAAGAAATTACGTTGGCCTACGTTAAAAGGGGTCCAAAACCCAGATGAATATTTCCTTCTTTTGCCACATTCATGAAGTTAATATTCTTTAAATGCTTACTATGTGCTAGGCACTTTACTTAATTACAGTGCTAAATGCTTTTTATGCAACATCTCATTTGTTCCTCCCTAAAGCCTCATTAGGTTGTTTCCTTTTGTGGCACACATTCTTAGTTCCATGCCCATATGTCTTGGATCTTTTGGCATATTCCAGCCATCTCTGTGTGAGAGTTCTTCACCCATCCGTAACCTTCACAACCAACTACAGAAAGCCTTGCTGCCCACACGAGCGTTCAGCCAGCCCTCACCCATTGACTCTATGAGTTACAAATGTCCCGAGAATAGGGTGATTCTCATGCTTGAGTTTTGCAGTAGCACCATTTCTCCTCTAAGGGATTAAGCTTCCGTTGCTCACTGTGGTAGCAGATTTAACATCACACCCTCTGCTGGCTGCCTTTCCTTCCCTCTACCACCTTCCCATTTCCTGCTGGTGCTCTCAACTCCTTCCATATAACCTGCACTTAAAGCTGTAGCTCAGGGTCTGCTTCTGGGAAAACATGAAGAAGAACATTACTATTATCCCAGTTTTGCTGTTGAGGGCCTTTAAGCTCAGAGAAGTCAATGAAGTTGCAATAGTAACATAGCTAGAGAAGAGTGAAATCAGGAATCAAATCTAAATTTGTCTTACTCAAAAGGCAAAATTAAGAATTAATGGGAAATTAGTGGGAAATCTCTAGTGTCCATCTAATTTAGATATGTTACATGTGGAGAAAGAGAACTGATCTCTTGAATGAGTCTCATTTGTTTGCTACTTTAAATGAATTCTCTAGATAATTACTTTTAATTTTTTTTGGTATACCTGAGGAGGCATAGTCTAAATTATAAGAGGCTTAATTTATTTTATTATCATTACTCATTAGAAAACACTAAATTAATACTGTAAGACTTCAGATTCATCAGATGAGAAGAAAGAGGTTCATAATAATAATCATAAGTATAATTATAACAGTAATAACAATAGTAGCAATTATGTGTTGAGTCTTCCTCCATGCTAGCTCCTAAGCTCATGGCTTTACCTGGATTCTCTGATTTTATCTTTCTTGCAGGCATTGGGAGTGACCCATTTAGAGATGAGAGATCTGAGGCCAGGCTAGGTTAATTGCTTTGCCTATGGTCTCACTTATAAGTGTCAGAACTGAAATTTAAATACAGATGGTTTGGTTTTAGAAAATACCTTCTGTGAAGGTAATTTTCTTTCTGCTAATTTTCTTTCATTTTCACTGAATATTGGCCTCTACCAAGAGTCCAGTTAATTTATTAAAACCTGACAGATTCTGAAAGAGTGACTTTTGAAAACCATAGAAACAAAAAGACTATTTGGAAATAGAAGTCAAGTTCCTAAAAGATTTTCAAGTGCAAGCTTTTATTCTCCTTTCATGTATAATTCTTTTTTTAGTCTTCCCAAACCTCACCCAAGAAGCACTGGTTCCCTGGACCTACATGTCCACACTTTTTTTTTTTTCTACTAAGTTGTGAACTAATTTCTCTGTGGGCAGCCTTTCTCTGTGGGCCTGAAAGAAGTAAATATTTAGAGTGTGGGTGTGTTGTATGTGTGTGTATATGCAAGAAAGAGGATATATACACATCTATGTGTGTGTGTGTGTGTCTGCATATATAATTTGTATATATACAAATTATACGTGTGTATGTAACTTCTTGGAGAAAATGGAAAATTTAGAACTTTTAAGCCTTTGGATAGATTTGATATCTTGGACTTTGTATTATGGTTCTTGCTATAGGATTGTGGTATCTATTTAAACAATGTCTGTATATAGAGAGAGTCAAAGTATTGCTTTTGGTATTCTCTATTTATTCCTAGAATCTGTATGCCTTCCATTATTACATTTCATGTAGAATGTAAGCAGTGCTTCTCTTTCAGATAAATATTCCCATTTCTCTTCTCCATTATTTGACTTAAAGTAACTCCCCTTGCTGTTAATGTTTAGGAATAATTCCTCATATTTTAATTAAGTATTGTATATCAGACACTGTGCTTGATTATACATGTATTATAGTTATACCAACCAGTATTTATTGAATGCTTGTTTTGTGTCAGGCATTGCTTTAGGTGTTGAAAATACAGAGGTGTATTAGAACAGGGATGGTCCTTATCCTCCGAGAGCTTACAGTTTATTTAGCTTTCCACAATCTTTTGAAGTTTTTAAGATGATTCTCATTTGGTAAATAGAGAAACTGAAGATCAAAGGGGTTTAATTTTTTTTTTTTTAATTTCCAAAACTGGTGAAATGGAGGAACTGTTTTTTTGTGTGTGTGTTTTTTTTTTTGGGACGGAGTCTTGCTCTGTTGCCCAGATTGAAGTGCAGTGGCGCAATCTCGGCTCACTGCAACCTCCACTTCCTGGGTTCAAGCAATTCTCTGCTTCATTCTCCCAAGTAGCTGGGATTACAGGCGTCCTCCACCATGCCTGGCTAATTTTTATATTTTTAGTAGAGGTGGGGTTTCACCATCTTGGTCAGACTGGTCTTGACCATCTGATCTTATGATCCACCTGCCTCAGCCTCCCAAAGTGCTGGGATTACAGGCGTGAGCAACTGTGCCCAGCTGAGGAACTGGCTCTTGAATCTAAATTTAGTTGGCTGTAAATTCCAAGTTCATTCTACCATCTTGGGTAACAAATTGATGCAAAATAAAAGATAGGGGCTGCGCAAGGTGGCTCACGCCTGTAATCCCAACATTTTGGGAGGCTGAGGCGGGGGAATCACGAGGTCAGGAGTTCTAGACCAGCCTGGCCTACATAGTGAAACCCTGTCTCTACTAAAAATACAAAAATTAGCTGGGCGTGGTGGTAGGTGCCTGTAACCCCAGCTACTTGGGAGGCTGAGGCAGGAGAATTGCTTGCAACCGGAAGGTGGAGGTTGCAGTGAGCCGAGATCCCACCACAGCACTCCAGCCTGGGCAACAAAAGCAAAACTCCATCTCAGAAAAAGAAAAAAAAAAAAAAAAGATACTGAACAGTGACATTTTTTAAATGTGTTGGTGGACTAGAGGAAAAAAAAATAGAAAGAATTAGACGCTAATGAGGCCCCATCTTTGAAAGATAACTATGGTGTAGTATTTTGCCAGCATTTTTATTACAATTCATGACAAGAAATGTTTTTTACATTGCTACTCACTTACCTATACATGAATATTTAGATGGGCATGTATGTATGTCTATATGTATATATAAATACACATATGTATGTAAATGCCTATATAAAACAGTAGTACACAAAATAACATATAGTTTACACAGTTCTGATACTTTCACTTATGTTTTATTTTGTATTTCATTTCACAGTATGATGTGTTACAATGTGCAGTTGAATGTTAATATAATAGCAGAAAATTGAAAATAAATTATAGTTATATACAAATAATTATGATTCATACATATATACACCCATATTTCATTAGTTATAAACGAATGTTAAAGAGTTATTAAAATACTATGTTTTGTAGACTCAATGTTTCTGTGCTCCCAGAATGGATATGTTAAACCTCATCCCCAAAGTGATGATATTGGGAGGTGGTGACTTTGGGAAGTGTTTAAGTTAAGGGGGTAAAACCCTTGTGAGTGGAATTAGTGTCCTAAAAAAAGAAATCCTAGATCTTCCTCAGTTCTTCTACCTATAAGGACTCAGGGAGAAAACAGCCATCTGTGAA